>NC_059112.1:26423300-26746550 GCF_020740685.1 Jaculus jaculus | reverse complement strand
AAACTAAGTACTCTGCACTGGGGCAATAGGAAGGATACCCTGAGGGCAAGGCTCATCCCACTGAAGACTCAAGAACTGGAACAATACAATTATTTGTTTTTTTTTTAGAACGAAAAAGGCCTGAGGGAAGAATGCTGAAAGAGGGCTTTGCTCCCCAAGGTCAACATACAGTCTGCTGCAGCTACGTTCCATGGGCCCTGGCCTTCATCCCGAGCTGACATGCCCGACCATGTTCAACATCTTTAGCCATCAATTAAAATGACTTTGAGATTCCATCTCAGTACAGTCAGAATGTCAGCATCAAAAAATCAAATGACAGGGCTGGAGAGATGGCTCAGCAGTTAAGGCACTTGCCTGTAAAGCCTAATGATTCAGGTTCAATTCTCCAATACCCACGTAAAGCCAGATGCACAAAGTGATCCATGCATCTGTCATTTGTTTACAGTAGCTAAGGCCCCTGGCATGCCCATTCTCTCTGTCCATCCTTCTTCGCTCTACCTCTCTCTCTGCTTGCAAATAAGTAAACATTTTTGTTTTGTTTTGCTTTTTTTTTTTTTTTTTTTTTTGTTTGGTTGTCGAGGTACGGTCTCACTCTAACACTCTTCCAGGCTGACCTGGAATTCACTATGTAGTCTCAGTGTGGCGTCAAACTCACGGTGATCCTCCTACTTCTGCCTCCTGAGTGCCCGGCCATGTTCAGTATCTTTAGCCATCAATTAAAATGACTTTGAGATTCCATCTCATTACAGTCAGAATGGCAACATCAAAAAAAACCCTGCTTACAATGCAATACTTCAGATATAAATTTGCCTTGATAGAACTGGGCGTGGTGGCACATGCCTTTAATCTCAGCACTTGGGAGGCAGAGGCAGGAGGATCACCGCGAGTTTGAGGCCACCCTGAGACTACATAGTGAATTCCAGGTCAGCCTGAGCTAGAGTGAAACCCTAACTCGGGAAAAAAAAAAAAAAAAAAAAAAGAAAGAAAAAAACAGATGTTGAGCATCTCTTTAGGCATTTACTGGCCATTTGTATTTCTTCCTTTGAGAACTGTGTTGAATTCCATGCCCCATTTTTTGAGTGGGTTGCTTGATTTTCTTTCTTTCTTTTTTTTTAATGTTTAGTTTTCTGAGTCCTTTGTAGATTCTAGATATTCTATCAGTTGTATAGCTGGTGAAGATTTTCTCCCATTCAGTAGGTTGTCTGTTGACTCTGTTGATGGTTTGCTTATCTATAAAATAGCTTTTAATTTCATGATGTCCCAATGGTTGAGTCTGTCTAATTATTTGGGTTACTGGAGTCTTATTCAGAAAGCCTTTCCCTATACCTATATCTTGGAGCGTTCTCCCTACCTTTCTCTTCCAGTTGATTTAGTTGTAGGTTTTCTATAGAGGTCCTTGATCCATTTGGGGTTGATTTTTGTGCAAGGTTTCAAGAGAAGAGCATCCAAATTTATTTTTCTACATCCAGTTTCACCAGTACCACTTGTGGAAGATGCTGTCTTTTCTCCAGTGAGCGCTTTCCTTCCTCTCAAGTGCTTATAAACCCATTTCCCTGACAAAGATATGAGCTGTTCACAGAGACTGCCTCCCGAAAGTGATTATTTCATCACGCTCAATCTCCATGGGGTTCCCTGGATGCCTTGGGGAAACCGGGCCCTGAGGATCCAGAGACCCACACCCCCCCTTTTCTGAGACAGGATCTCACTTGTGATTCTCCTGCCCCAGCCTCCTGAGTGCTGGATGAGAGACATTCTCCCTTGACAGCACCCATGAAGAAAGAAACAGAAGAAAGAAGAACAATAGAGTTCTGGCCGGTGGACAGTTGAGGACACCTAACAAGGGACTTTGTGGCTAGGAAGATGTCACAGCTCAAGGCAGCAATGGAGGAGGCGGCTGCATCTCAGAGCTAGGGCACTTGGGCCACTATGAGTGAAAGAGGATCTTATGTGAGAAGCAGCCTGAGAACAGAACCCATTTGACCCCTGGGTCACCTTCCCTCAGTCGGGGCATCTGAACTTCTGTTTCTCATGTCACCGAAATTGTTTGGAGCAGTATCCCCCACCTTCTGGACAAACAGAAGATCTCTGTTTGGAAGACACCAGATTTGGTGGCCCCATGGCCAAAATCGCAGGATCCACTGGCTGGCTGTGTGCAAACTGAACACACTGATGGTTCAGACCCCCAAATTGGCAGGGATACGGTAGGCATGGCTTGAATGGTGTCCTTTGAATGTCCAGTGCTCTCCCCTCACGACAGGCTCACGTGTTTGAACACTTGGTCCCCAGCTGGTGGCGCTGTTGTGGAACCTTCAGGAAGTGGAGCCTTGCTGGAGCAAGTGGCTCACTGGGGTGGGCCCTCAGGTTTTGCATCCTGGCTCCACTTTCTGTTCGCCCTCTGTTTTCCTACCTACTAATGCATTTTCTTCTTTTTAACATTTTATCTTCTTGAGAGCTACAAAAAGGCAGAGAGGGGCGGGGGGCAGAGGATGAGAGTAAAGGTGTGTCCAGGCCTCCGGCCACTGCAAATGAACTCCAAATGCATGCCCCTCTTTTTGCATGGCTTTATGTGGATACTGGGGAACCAGACCCAGGCTGTCAGGCTTTGCAAGCAAGCATCTTTTAAAAAATATTTTATATTTATTTATTTATTTATTTTGAGAGAGGGAGAGAGAGAATGGGCACACCAGGGCTTCCAGCCACTGCAGACGAACTCCAGATGCATGTGCCACCTTGTGCATCTGGCTAACGTGGATCCTGGGGAATCGAACCGAGGTTCTTTGGCTTTGCAGGCAAGCGCCTTAACTGCTAAGCCATCTCTCCAGCTCACAAGCAAGCATCTTTAACTACTGAGCCATCTCTCTAGCCCCTGGCACTCCTTTTCTGCCATGATAGACTCTATTGTCTGGAACTGTAAGCCAAAATCAATTCTTTCCTTCCATAAGGTGTTTCTGGTTAAGTATTTGTTCACGGCATTGGCAAGGTAACTGATATAAACGGTAATGGGAAAATGAGGGAAATTTCATGTCAGTGAATGAACCAGGCCCTCTGGTGTCTTGGATCTTCACAGAATATTAACAATGTTTTCAACCAACACAACTGCCAGCATGTCAGAAAAGTCCAGCTCCATATCAGAGCAGAGTGTCAGGAGAGCTGTCCTCTCCCTGGACAGGACTGAAGTGCCTTCCAGGAAGGGCTAGGCTATCCTTACAACCACATCCATGATGGGTGATTATTACAAGACTGGGGATACAGTCCTCAGAACAGGATCACCCCACTAGTCCAAACTATCTGCACCCCTTCCCCCCACATTTCAATTAGTTTTAGATCCATATTTATTGATGAACTAGGCACAAGGCGCAGTTCCTGATGGGAACAGAAAGATAACTATCCCAAGCCTGGCTCCAAATCAGTGTTGTAGAAAAACAATGTGAGGGCTGGAGAGATGGCTCAGCAGTTAAGGCACTTGCCTGCGAAGCCCCCATGTTCAACTCTCCAGATCCCACGTAAATCAGACACACAAAGGTGAGGCAAGCAGAAGGTCGCACATGCCCACTAGGTGGCGCAAGCAACTGGAGTTTGATTGCAGTGGCAGAGGCTATGACACACCAGTTCTCTCTCTCTTTAAAATAAAAAAAAACAAAAAGAAAAGATGTTGATTGAAAACAGTTTCACTCATCAAAAGTCACAGATACCAATTTCTTTCCCATGCATTTGGTAAGTCACTAACATTTATCCTAGCTCCTTAAAAACAAGATTATATTAATGTTAGTGACCTGGCTTGCACCTTTCCTTGCTTGGTGGTTGGGAGAAGCAGGGAGCTGGTGGACCTGGTTTCTGATTCTAATACGGCATCTATCTCTTCCCTCCCTATTATCTGGCACTTCTTCAAGGCACTTCTAAACTGCTCATGTTATTGAGCATCAGGCTGGCCTGAGAAAACACCAGCCTGTAACTGACGGGGGCTAACTTCTTGTTTTCTAAATATCTAAATGTAGATAAAGGTTTTGTTGTTGTTGTTTGTTTGTTTTGTTTTTTCGAGGTAGGATCTCACTCTAGCTGAGGCTGACCTGGAATTCACTATGTAGTCTCAGGGTGGCCTCGAACTCACGGTGATCCTCCTACCTCCGCCTCCTGAATGCTGGGGTTAAAGGTGTGTGCCACCACGCCTGGCCTTTTTTTTTTTTTTTTTTTTTTTAAAGGCTCAGTTATCAACTTATTCCCTGACCTATCTTTCAAACCTTTTGGAATCTTGCATTTCAGCTGCTCTGGTCTTAATTTATGTGGATGAGGGATTGGGGAATCAAGAGCACAGCCTAGTTGTAAACTGGTCTTCCTGTCTGGAGACAGGAACACTTGGAGGCTCGTGGCTCCTCCCTTCTGTTCGGACTTTCCAGGGGACCACCTGGAACTCCCTGGGTAGTTTTGTCTTCTTGACCTGGCTGCAGACATGAGCTCTGGGCAACCAGGCAGGACGCTGCTGCTACCAGCTATTAGGTGGAGCAGAGGGTGCGGCTGGCAACAAAAATAACTTCATCCAGTAGAACCAGCATGGCCAGTTGATGTGAGCAGGGCGGGTCTCTGCTAGCTCTTCCCCATGCCCAAGGCAGGAGCCTGGAGTCACACTTTATCTCTGGCTCCTGACCTGGGGTCAGGGCGCCAATAAATCAGGCTGTGTCAGGCACGCCCAGTGATGTGTCTGGACTGCTGGGCTGTGGGACACAGTTTTCTGACAGATCGTGGCCGTCATCCAGTGGTGATTGAGGGTTGGTTTTCTTTCTTGGAAAAATCTGGAAGGGTTGTGGGCTGTATTCCTTAGTGAATTTGAACACTGTCCTGAGACAAAGCTGATGTTCTTGTGCGCTTCGGTGGGGTGATTTTCTCAGTTCTGAATTCCCGGCAGCCTCCAGCCAGAGCTGTTCCTATCTCTTGCCTGTTTGCTGGGATCTGTTCCAATACTCAGGGGAGATGAGGACAGCACACTGCTACTGGTCTGGAAGGTGCAACAGGTCCATCTGTGCGTCTCCCAAATCCCTGTGTCTGTCCAGCACCCTGTCCTGGTTTTCAGGAAGGCTCTCATCTGGTGTGGCGTGTATGGCCCTGCAGAAGGGATTACGTGCAAACCCTACTGATTCCCAGTAACAAAAGCCTAGAGTTCTATTTCAAATGGAGTTAGGCGACAACAAACACAGGCCCTGCATATCTTGGCCACATCTCCAGCCTGGGTAAACCTCACAGGCACCAACCAAGAGGAGACTCTGATTTAGCCACATCTTATTTGTTCTGGAAACCAGGCTGCCAGTTGGTTGCATGCACTGGACATAGAGCTAACTCCAGAGAAGAGCCTCACACTCAGTTGGTTCTTAATCCTTCCATTTTTATGTGATCTTACAGCAATGACTGTACCTTTCTAGTTTCGAATTCCTCTTTTGAAAAACAGGGCTAAGTGGCTGGAAGAATGGAATGTAATATGTCAAGCGTGGAAAAAGGAAAGCATTTCAGTGCATGGAAAATCTGTAGCTGTTCTTTTAAAAAAAATTATTTATTTATTTATCTATTTGACAGAGAAAGGGGGGGAGAGAGAATGAATGGGTGCACCAGGGCCTCCAACCACACGTGCTCCCCCTTGTACATCTGGCTAATGTGGGTCCTGGGGAATCGAGCCTGGGTCCTTTGGCTTTGCAGGCAAATGCCTTAACCATTAAGCAATCCCTCTAGCCCTTATTTATTTACTTTAGAGAGAGGAGAGAGAAAGAGAGAATGGGCACTCCCAGGCTCCAAGCCATGGCAAACAAACTCCAGATGCATGCACCACCATATGCCTTTGGCTTATGTGGGTTCTGGGTAATTGAACCTGGGTCCTTAGGCTTCGCAAGCAAGCAACTTAAGTACTAGGCCATCTCTCCAGCCCTATTCTTTTTTATTTAAAAAAAGACATTTTTAAAAGGTTTTGTTTATTTATTTGAGAGAGAAAAATAGGTAAAGAGAGACAGAGAAAGAATGGGTGCACCATGGCCTTTGGCCAGTGCAAATGAACTCCAGATGCATGCACCACTTTGTGCACCTGGCTTAGGTGGGTACTGGGGAATCGAACCTGGGTCCTTAGGCTTTGTGGGCAAATGCCTTAACCACTCAGCAATCTCTCAAGCCCGGTAGCTATTCTTGAAAGTGTGCCATCCATGCACAGGGCCCTGGGCACAAACACAGAAAGACACACTGCCCAACACATGACCAATACAGGGTCAGGAGTGAACCAGCCATTCCAATGGGGTTTGGGAAACAGAAGGTCAGAGGCACCAGGTGGCACTACAGGAGCTTAGCCAAGGCCCTCTAGAACCTGGCACAACTAGATTTTCTTCCTTTTGTTTCGTAATTGTGGGATAGTGGTATGTTTGCTGGCCACAGGCGGAGTCATAGGTGTAACTAGGTGGAGTCGGTGAGACCAGAGGCCAGGTGCAGCCTGGGGAAAAGGTGAGGGGAGGTAGAGGATGTGCCCTGGCTCTCCTAAGCAGCTTCCTGGGAATGTCACTTCCTAGAGGCAAGACCCCATGGCAGCCTCTGAGGCCTTTGTACTGCTCCATGTCACCTCAGCAGCTGGGCTGGGCAGAGCCCATAACCCTCTGTGTGCAATTCCTGCCCCTCCCCAGCTGGCTGACTAGTTTGTTTCTGGTTCTCCTCCACCCCATCTTCTTAAGGCCACCTCCTTGGTTCCCATCATAAAAACCATCTTGCTGTCATGTGCATTTTCCACAGGCACCTTTGACTTCGAGTTGTTTGTGTGCAGGTTAACACTTTTAAGACTTCAAATACACAGACTACCTCAAACTCTAGGCCCAGAGGAGGAGTCCACAGACATAGATGGAATAGTGTGTGACCATGTGATGGGCCAGAGACCATGCACAGGGATGGAATAGAATGTGTGAACATGGGTGGGTAATTTGTGAATGGGGATGGGATGAATAGCATTCATGCACATGGGTGGATTGGGTTGTGAAACTGGATGGGATGGTGTTCATGGCCATGGATGGGTGGTGTTCATGGATGTGGATGGGTGGTGTTCATGGATATGGATGGGTGGTGTTCATGGACATGGATGGGGTGCTGTTCACGAAAATGGATGGGGTGGTGTTCATGGACATGGATGGGTGGTGTTCATGGATGTGGATGGTGTGGTGTTCATGGACATGGATGGGTGGTGTTCATGCACATGGATGGGGTGGTGTTCATGGACATGGATGGGTGGTGTTCATGGACGTGGGTGGGTGGTGTTCATGGATGTGGATGGGTGGTGTTCATGGACGTGGATTGGTGGTGTTCATGGACATTGATGGGTGGTGTTCCTAACATGGATGGGTGGTGTTCAAGGACATGGATGGGGTGGTGTTCATGGACATGGATGGGGTGGTGTTCATGGGCATGGATGTGTTGGTGTTCATGGACATGGATGGGTGGTGTTCATGGATGTGGAAGGGGTGGTGTTCATGGACATGGATGGGTGGTGTCATGGACATGGATGGGTGGTGTCATGGACATGGATGGGTGGTGTCATGGATGTGGGTGGGTGGTGTTCTTGAATGTGGTTGGGTGGTGTTCATGGAAGTGGGTGGGGGGTGCTCATGGACATGGATGGGGTGGTGTTCATGCACATGGGTGGGTGGTGTTCATGGACGTGGATGGGGTGATGTTCATGGACATGGATGGGTGGTGTCATGGACATGGGTGGGTGGTGTTCATGGACATGGATGGGTGGTGTTCATGGACGTGGATGGGTGGTGTTCATGGTCGTGGATGGGTGGTGTTCATGGACATGGATGGGTGGTGTCATGGACGTGGGTGGGTGGTGTTCATGGACATGGATGAGTGGTGTTCATGGACATGGATGGGTGGTGTTCATGAACATTGATGGGTGGTATTCATGGACATGGATGGGGTGGTATTCATGGACATGGATGGTTGCTATTCATGCACATGGATGGAAGTTTTCAATAAAAAGTTTAAAAATATGAAAAAAATCAATAATGAAGAATAGAGGATAGGATGTTTGTGGGTAGTATGATTAATAGTAATCTGGGTTTCTTTTTTTTTGTTTGTGTGTGTGTGTACGGTACTGCTGGTTGAACCAGGGCCCTGTGCATGCACACGACACAAATGCTCTACCACTGAGCTATATCCTTAGCCCTTTCTTTCAACTTTTTGTTGTTACTATTATTATTATTTGGTTTTTCAAGGTAGAGTCTCACTCTAGACCAGCCTTACCTGGAATTCACTATGTAGTCTCAGGGTGGCCTTGAACTCCCAGCGATCCTCTTACCTCTGCCTCCCCAGTTCTGAGATTAAAGGTGTGCGCCACCACACCCAGCTCAACTTTTTATTTTGAGTGATGATGATCTTACTAAGTTGCTAGGCTGGACTAGAGCTTGTTTCTTCTGCCTCGGCCATCCACACAGCTGGGGTTACTGATCTACCATCAGGACTCCTTGCAATATTCTTTTAGAAGGGGCTGGTAGTGGCTGCCTGGAATTTCTGCAGGTACATTGTGTGCTATGTAGATAATTTTTATTCAGACAGCCTCTCCCGCCCAACCAGCAGTCCAACAGGTGGGTGGATAAGAGAAACATATCACCTGAAGGAACAATTATTCAGTCCAAAGAGCATCGTTGTGCACAACTCATCTTTCACCTTGAATGAAGAAATTCTCTTTTACAAGCATGTTTGCCCAATTGCTCATTAAAATCTCATGATTATCCCAGGGGAGGTTCAGCATAGAGTGCTGTATGGGACTGGATGAGTCAGATTTTGTTGTGATGATGCTAAGTAACAAACAATCCCAAAATGCCAGTGGTCTTTGATGCCAAATAGACAGTGTTCGTGAGTCTGTTGGTAGATTGGGTTGGGTGATGCCACTGAGGGCTGTCCCTATGCACATTCCAATCCCGAGACCCAGGCTGAGAGAACACACCTCACTAGCAAGCTGTGTACTCATGTTGGAGAAAAGATCAAGAAAGTTGGTCTGTTATTTGCAACACACCTTTAAGACCTCACTGGAAACTGGCACTTTGTGACTTCTATCCACATTCTCTGGGCCAAGCTATGCTACATAGTCATGTCCCAAGTCAATGGCACAGGGAAGAAGGTTGTGAGAAGGGAAAGGAGATATTCACTAGATGGTCATGCAGCCTACACAGGGATTTTATGTTCTTTTTTCCTTCTTTCCTTCCTTCCCTCCTTCCTTACTTTCATTCCTTCCTTCCGTCCTTCTATCCTTCCCTACTTCCTTCCTTCCTTTCATTTCGTTTGTTCCTTCCTTCCTTCCTTTCTTTCATTTGTTTGTTTGTTCCTCCTTCCCTCCTTCCTTCCTGCCTTCCCTCCTTCCTTCCTTCCTTCCTTTTATTTGTTCGTTTGTTCCTTCCTTCCTTCCTTCTATTTTTTTTTTTATTTTTTGAGGTAGATTCTCTCTTTAGCTCAGGCTGACCTGAAATTCACTATGTACTCTCAGGCTGGCCTTGAAACCACAGTGACCCTCCTACCTCTGCCTTCCAAGTGCTGGGACTAAAGGTGTGTGCCACCATCTCCAACTGTATTTCTTTTTCTTTGAAGAAGCTGCCCAGTTCTTTGGTCCTTGCCTGACACATTAACGATGTTCTGGACATGCTTGTGGAATGAATAATTGGTCTATCACGACTCAGTTTTACTAGGTGCATGGCCTTACTCTGTCTGCAGCTTTTTTTCTTTTTTTCCATTGAGAAAGTCCTTCCTTTTAGAAACATGGTTCAATGGAGGCAATACTGATTGAGAGTTTCAGTCCTAGTCCAGGAGGTGCATTGGCTACTCCATCTGTGGTCAGGAGAGACATCTCCCTAGCCAGAAAAGAGAATGTTTGGGTGAGCAGATTCCCCACCCATAGCCACATCCAGTGCAGGGCCAGCAGTGGGAAGAGAGGCAATCTGAGGTTTTACCTAAGGAGACTTCTGTCACCAAGAGAGTCGAGAGTGGGTTCGCCTGTTGAGGGTGCTCCTTATGTAAGAGGGGGAGGGCAGCCTTTCAAAATGGGCAGCTGGGGTGAAGGTGGGGATTCTAATGCAAGTACATGCCCCTTCCAGAGGCAGTTCAACAGGCTTACCCAGTGGGGAAGGAAACTTGGATTCTGGAATCAAGCCAGCCTGTGTTGGAGTCCCCGCTCTACTGCTGTTTGACCTTGGGCAAGGCACTGTACTTTTGTCAGTTTCTTCAACCGTAAACTAGGCGTGTACTATAGGGGCTCCCGTGAAGATTAAAGCTGCTGTATACTGCTCTCATTTGGATCTGCAATGTAAATCTCCTGTGCTAAAGGCTCGATCCTCCTGGAAGGCAGTGTAACCTTTAAGAAGCAAAGCTGGAGAGATGGCTTAGCGGTTAAGCGCTTGCCTGTGAAGCCTAAGGACCCCAGTTTGAGGCTCGATTCCCCAGGACCCACGTTAGCCAGATGCACAAGGATGTGCACGCATCTGGAGTTCGTTTGCAGTGGCTGGAGGCCCTGGCGCGCCCATTCTCACTCCTTCTTTCTTTCTCTCTCCCTCTCTCTGTCTCTAATAAATAAATAAGTTTAAATTTAAAAAAAGAAAAAGAGAAAAAGCAAACATAAACAAACAAACAAACAAAAAGAAGTGAAGCTTAATGGAGAGGTAGGGAGGTTTTAGGCCACTGGAGGTATGTCCTTGAAGAAGACTGTAAGATGCCAATTTCTCTTTTTCTTTGGCTTGCAGCCATGAGGTAAGGGCTTCCTTTATCATATGCTCCCAATACCACATAGTGTCTTGCCACAGACACCAAAGCAGTGGGCCAACCAGCCATGTACAGAAACTTTCCAAACCATGAGCAGGGCTGGAGAGATGGCTCAGTGGTTAAGGTGCTTGCCGACAAATCCTACAGACCCAGGTTCAATTCCCCAGTACCCATGTAAAACCAGATGCACAAAGTGGCGCAGTGGCTCTGGCGTGCCCATTCTCTCTATATCTATCTATCTGCCTCTTTCTCTCTCTCATATAAATAAATAAATAAATAAATAAATAAATAAATAAATTTTTAAAAAGTGGGGCAGGAGAGATGGCTTCGCAGTTAAGGTGCTTGCCTGCAAAGCCTAAGGACCCAGGTTTTGTCTCTGCAGTACCCACATAAGTCAATGCACATGGTGGTGCTGAAAGATCCCCCAGAGGGAGACCTTCACTCAAGTCTCGAGACAGCACGCACCCAAAGACACACGGGAGACCCAACTTGCTGCAAAAGCATGAGGCTTTATTCGGGAAACCAGAGCTCTGGGGTCAACATTATCATTATGTTAATCACCATTAGTATTTTAAACACATTATATAAAAACCCAGGGAAATGTCTACTTTTCTTTGGTTTTGTTTTAAGTTTTTATTTATTTTTATGTTTTTGGTTTTTCGAGGTAGGGTTTCACTCCAGCTCAGGCTGACCTGGAATTCATTCTGTAGTCTCAGGGTGGTCTCAAACTTAAGGCAATCCTCCTACCTCTGCCTCCTGAGTGCTGGGATTAAAGGAGTGTGCCACCACGCCCGGCTATTTATTTATTTGAGGGAGTGAGAGAGAAAGAGAGAGAGAGATAGAGAGAGAGAGAATGGGCACACCCGAGCTTCCAGCCACTGCAAACGAACTCCAGATGCATGCACCACCTTGTGCATCTGGCTTACATGGGTCCTGGGGAATTGAACTGAGGTCCTTTGGCTTTGCAGGCAAATGCCTTAGACACTAAGCCATCTCTCCAGCCCTCTGTTTTTCTTTTTCTTATGTGTGGGTGTGGAGGGATGTATGAGGTGGTGTATGCACGTGTGTGTGCAGATGCATACGTCCTGTGCACAGGCACACAGAGGCCAGAGGAGAACAGCAGGTGCTCTTCTCTTTTGCTCTTCTGTGGTTTCCTTGAGACAGAATCTCTCACTGAACCTGAAGTTGCATTTCAGTGAGACTGGCTGACCAGAGAGCCCCAGCAATTCTCCTTTCGCTGCTTCCCACAACCATGCATGCATATGCACAGATGCTTAGGTGGGTGTTGGGATTGAATTTAGGCTGCTTCAGGCCCTCACACTTGAATAGCAAGCGCTCCTAACCTCTGAGCCATCTCCCCTGTCTGGAAAGGTCTATTTTTCAAGCAAGAAATCCCTTTTGCTGTTGTGAGAAAGAGCGAGAGGCAAACATGGAAGGAAGGAAGGAAGGAAGGAAGGGCATGAAGGGAACAGAGAAGAAAGAGGAGTAGGTTTTGAGATTTCTGTAGAAGAGAACTTAACAAGAAACAGACTGGAGGGCTGGAGAGATGGCTTAGTGTTTAAGGCGCTTGCCTGCAGAGCTAAGGACTCAGGTTTGACTCCCCAGAACCCACAAAAGCCAGATGCATATGGTGGCACACGCATCTGGCGTTCATTTACAGTGGCTAGAGGCCCTGGTGCACCCATTCTCTCTCTCTCTCTGTCTCTCTCCCTCTAATAATAAATAAATAAACGTGTTTTTGGTTTTTTTTTTCTTAAGAAAAGAAACAGACTGGGGAGAGACCTCCTGAGGTTCGAGGCTGCAGGGGAGGGGAAGGTCTAGAGCTTATTTTGGGACTTGTATTTTAAGGAACCAGAACCCATAGGAGGACTCCTTCAGGGAGCACAGAAGACAAAAAAGATCCTCTCGATTCCTAGCCTCATCGAAGTTCCGGAAGGTGAAGTTCTGGAAGGGCCGCAGGACACCCCGTTGCCGGTCCAGGGGTGGCGCTGTAGATGTAGTTGAGCCCAAGTCGCGGTCTCTCTAGAAACGGGCTGGGGGTGAGACCAAGAAGAGAGGGCCACCAGGCGCACTGCGGCGTCTCAGGACATCACACCTTGTCTAACAGGTGGGGTGGGGCAGGTGTGAGCAGATGCCAGGCCCCGGAAGATCAGAGGCCACGAGGGTGCTGGGCGCTACGTCAGCCTTGCCAAGACCGATGGGCCTCATGGTGCCTGAGGGGACAAGGTAGATGGTGCTCTTCCCTTGCAGAACTTTCATTTGCAAGGGCAGCATCATTTTTCTATTATTCTCTTATATATATATTCATATATATATATATGCAAGCAGAGAGGGAGAGAGAGAGATAGAAGACAGAGAGAAAAATGGCTAATTAATCTTATTTGGAGGTGGGGGTGGGAGATAAGGACCCACACTTGGGAAAGGAAGAGCAGGGGACCAAGAGGGAGAAGTCTGGGGACTATGACGTCATTCTTGGTCCCTTCCTTCTTCCACATACATAAAGTTCTTTTGTGCTTTGTTTCTTGCAGATTTGTTTTTATTTTTACATTTATTTATTTAAAAAAGAGAGAGAGAGAGAATGGGTGTACCAGGTCCTCCAGCCACTGCAAACTCCAGATGTATGCACCACCTTGTGCATCTGGCTTACATGGGTCCCGGGGAATTGAACCTGTGTCCTTTAGCTTTGCAGACAACAGCCTTAACCACTAAGTCATCTCTCCAGCCCCAGACTTTTTTAAAAAAAGTATTTTTTATTTATTTTATTTGTAAGTAGAGAAAGACATAGAGAAGAGAGACAGAGAGAGCAAGAGAGAGAGAGAGAGAGAGAGAGAGAGAGAGAGAGAATAGGTATGCCAGAGCCTCTGGCACTGCAAACAAACTCCAGATGCATGAGCCTACTGTGTATCTGGCTTTATGTGGGTACTGGGCAATCGAGCCTGGGCCATTAGGATTTGCAGGCAAGAGCTGTGACTGCTGAGCCATGTCTCCAGCCCCCCTATTTTTATTTTTAAAAATATTATTTATTTATTTATTTAGAGAGAGAAAAAGTGTCAGGGTGGGACACCAGGGCCTCCTGCCACTGCAAATGACCTCCAGACACATGTGCCACTTTGTGCAGCTAGCTCTAGGTGGGTACTGGGAAATCAAACTTTTATCTGGAGGCTTTGCAGGCAAGCACCTTTAACCAGAAAGCCATCTCTCCAGCCCCAGTTTCCCATTTTCTTGTCTTTTTTTTTAAAATTTATTTATTTATTTGAGAGCGATAGACACAGAGAGAAAGACAGATAGAGGGAGAGAGAGAGAATGGGCATGCCAGGGCTTCCAGCCTCTGCAAACGAACTCCAGGCGCGTGCGCCCCCTTGTGCATCTGGCTAACGTGGGACCTGGGGAACCGAGCCTCGAACCGAGGTCCTTAGGCTTCACAGGCAAGCGCTTAACCGCTAAGCCATCTCTCCAGCCCTCCCATTTTCTTATACAGAAGGTTTTTGAAGAAAAGCCCAGTAAGAGGCAGCACCTTCCTCCCGCTGAAAGCGCATAACGCGGCGCTGTCTCGCAGGAGGCCGTCCTGGGCAGAGTGTTCCTGTCCTGGGTCTGCAGCTTTCTTGGCTGCCCACAGATATGTGCTTGCTGTCTAGCTTGCTGTCTGGCACATAGGAGGGGCTCAACAAATATTTGTTAAGTGAATACATGGAAAATGCTGGAAACGACGAAGGCAGCTCTGGCCAGGAAATTTCAAACTTCTTTTTATATGAACAAATGGGAGAGCTCCCAAACTGCCAAACATTTGCGGGTCTGAGAGGACGAGGAAGGGGAAGCTGAGTGCCAGGAGGGGTTGGGCATAACTGTGGCTTGTCTGGAAGCAGAGGTGACAGGTGGGGTGTCCAGGCCAGGCCTGGTGGCATTGAGCCCCGGGCTGGTCATATTCTGTAGCAAATCCATCAGGATCGTAGTGAAGAAGAGATGGCGTGCTTATGTCGGCTAAATTCAGAAGAGTTAAATAAAAAGTGTGTCTACAAGGACATCGAGAGTGTAGCAGAGGCATGGAGGTGGCATGGAAACGTGAGTGTGATACAGGAGGGCTGTCACCATGCCCAGGGCCCAGAGGACAGAGAGAGTGCGGGTGGGGGACCCTGGAGTGACAGCTGGGTCCAGAGGAAACAGCTTACAGAAGGAAGGCTTCGCCATCTCGCAGTGAGAATCTTAGTGATGTAGACCCTGGCTTCACACCGACTTCTTACTCTCTCCTTGAGAGGTCCCCGTTGTGCCAACCCCTAAAGGGTGCCTGAGCACTATGGAACCCATGGCAGCCTCCCTTCAAACCACCTCCTGAGGGGGGGGATCAAACAGGAGGTGTGATTGGGCCCCACGGGGCGGGGGTGTGCTCTGATGACAATGACCCGCTTGTTAAGTCAATGTGTGGTCATGTGGGCTGGAACTCAGAAAGGCCTAAGTAAGTGTCATGAAACAGAGGTGAAACTGACACGGGGTGGGGCCAGGGAGTTCACTTAGGTGTAGCCCATTTCATCTTTATTAATGACCTATAAGATATAAACATCACGTGGAAACTGGCCAAGGTTGATCCTATGATGAGATGTTACAACCTCTGGCAGAGAGACAGTAGTAAAGACTTTCTGGTGGAGAATGCCCCTGAACTTAAAAGACAGGATCTGGGCTGGAGAGATGGCTTAGCAGTTAAGCGCTTGCCAGTGAAGCCTAAGGACTACGGTTCAAGGCTCAATTCCCCAGCACCCATGTTAGCCTGATGCACAAGGGAGCGCACACGTCTGGAGTTCATTTGCAGTGGCTGGAAGCCTGGAAGCCCTGGTGTGCCCATCCTCTCTCTCTCTCTCTCTCTCTCTCTCTCTGCCGCTCTCAAATATATAAATTAAAAAAAAAAAAAACAAAAAGTTACTAAAAAAAAAAAGACAGGCCGGGCGTGGTGGCACACGCCTTTAATCCCAGCACTCGGGAGGCAGAGGTAGGAGGATCGCCGAGAGTTCGAGGCCACCCTGAGACTACATAGTGAATTCCAGGTCAGCCTGAGCCAGAGTGAGACCCTACCTTGAAAAACCAAAAAAAAAAAAAAAGACAGGATCTGACAGGTGAGAGATAGTGCTCTGTGGCCATGTGATTCAAAGCACACCCACCCACCAGGAAGCAGACAAAAGGATGGGCAAGGAGCGAGCACCCAGGCCTAAGACTGAGGGGAGCGGGCCCCAGGCAGTGGCCACGTGCCGGGCACTTTTGGCAGAAGGGAAAACGTGAACCAGGTGATTCGCGTACAGCATCCACATGTTGGCCTGGCAACTGTGAGGTCGAAAAGTAAAATCACGCCATCAGCAGAAGGAAGACGACACAGGTTCTCCACATGGAATCTGTGGCATAGAACTAAATCTGAGAAGACTTAGATAAGCTAGGAAGGCCTCTCACAGAACCTGGATGGAGAGATGATGCCTGTCAGCCGGGCGTGGTGGCACACACCTTTAATCCCTTGGGAGGCAGAGTGTAAATTTGAGGCCAGCCTGAGACTGAATTGCAGGTCAGCCTGGATTAGAGTGAGATCCTACCTTGAAGAAAAAAGAAATCCTAAAAAGGTTATGCCTTGTGGAAGAAAATGAAAACATTTGTTTCACTTTTGTTTGTCTGCTTGAGACAGACCCTTGTTATGTAGCCCAGGCTGGCCCCTGGTTTTTGGCAATCCTCCTGCCTCAATTTCCAAAGTGCTGGGATTACAGTTGAGAGCCTCCACACCTGGCTGTTCCACTTATTTATTGACTTATTTGAGAGAGACAGAGAGGGAAAGAGGCAGATAGAGAGAAAGAGAATGGGTGTGTCAGGGCCCCCAACAGCTGCAAATGAACTCCAGACACATGTGCCACCTTGTGTATTTGGCTTATGTGGATCCTAGGGAATCGAACCTGGGTTCTTTGGCTTTGCAGACAAGTGCCTTAAGTGCTAAGCCACCTCTCCAGCCCATGTTTCACCTTTTTTTTTTTTTTTTTTTTTTTTTTTTTTTTGGTTTTTCGAGGTAGGGTTTCACTCTGGTCCAGGCTGAACTGGAATTAACTCTGTTATCTCAGGGTGGCCTTGAACTCATGGCAATCCTCCTACCTCTGCCTCCCGAGTGCTGGGATTAAAGGCGTGTGCCACCACGCCCGGCTCACATTTTTAATATACCCTTTGACTCAAAATTTGACTTGAAAGTATTTAATAAAATAATGAGGGTAATTATTGGAGCTATAGGGAAAGGGATGGATGTTCATTGTAGAATTTATTGTAATGACTCCAAGTTAGAAATAATTTACATGCTCAGTGATAGGGGACTGCTTAAAGTATTTTTTATAAATGTTAAACAGTAAATAGAAGAATTTTTAAACTTTTTGTTGGCAACTTCCATAAATACAGACAATATACCATGATCATAATTTTCTCCCACCATCAACTCCCTTTCCTCCCCTCCTAAATTCCCCCTTCACTAAATCCATTCTTTCTAACTTGTCTCTTTTCTACTTGAATGTCATCATTTTTTCTCCTCCTATTATGCAGGTCTTGTGTAGGTAGTTTTGGCCACTGTCAGGTCATGAAGATCTAAGCCACTTTGTGTCTGGAAGACATATTGTAAGCGCTCCTCCCTTCCTTTGGCTCTTACATTCTTTCTGCCACCTCTTCCACAATGGTCCCCGAGCTGTGGAGGGTGTGATAGAGAGGCCTTACTTAGTGATGAACACTGCACTGTCACTTCTTCTCAGTACTATGGTCAGTTTTGAGTCAGCCCCAGTGATCACTGCCATCTGACAATAGAAGCTTCTCTAACCCAAAGTGAGAGGAGCATTAGTATATGGACGTAAGCACAGGTATTTAGAAGGCAGTTTGGTGGACATAATATATTCATTTAGCCAGACAACAGTAATAGCTTCCCCACTAAGGCTTATGACCTCCCCACCCATAGGGAATGCCAGACATGGGTTCCCTCCCATAGAGTGGGCCTCAAGTTCAATCAAAGAGCTATTGGTTTCTCCTGTGGCAAGAATGCTACCATGGCACCAGCTGGCACATTTGGCCTGGCTGGCTAGCTGAAGGGCTTGCAGGGTCCACTGCTGACTAACACGATTGATGACTTTTCTTTCCCAATAGCCTGCATAGGTCTTTCCAGCATACAGACAGCCAGCCAACAAGGAGGAGGCTTTCCAGCTCAGCTCCAGCTTGACTTCCCCGTGGCCTGAAGCTCCAGCATGGGGAATCTTCAGCAATAGACTCCTACCATCTACTTTTGGTGGGCACCCACGGGCCTTAGCAATAAGCTATACTGTTTTGGGGTCACTAGGAACCTCCCTGGCCAACAATTCGATGGAAAGTATCCAACCCTGGCACCCATATTTTTCTAATAACAATCTATGGCTTCTGGGCACAGCATTAATAGAAGAATTTTAATAACACTGGAACATGTTCAATATGTGGTTTTAAGAGGAAAAACTAGGCCTTGTTGTGATCCCATTTTAGTTACAGGGAAAAAGAGAGGGAGGCAGGGAAAGAGAGAGAGTGACACAGAGAAACTACACTTATCCAAAGTGGTCAATTGTAAAAAAAAAAAAACAACAAAACACATTAAGAGCTATATCCGTTTCTTTCTTTCTTTTCTTCTCTAAATTCTCTAAAATTTACAGTGAACATGCAACATTTTACGGTATGGAAACACTTGTTCTTAGTCCACCCCTCCCCAGTGCTGGGGTCACAGGTGGGTGCAGTAACATCTGGCTTATGTCACTTGGCTTTGAATAAAAATGATATCAAAGTATATTCAAGATGGGGGAAATAAAACTGGGATGTTCTTTTTTAAAAAATATTTTATTTATTTATTTTTGGTTTTTCAAGGTAGGGTCTCACTCTAGCTGAGGCTGACCTGGAATTCACTATGTAGTCTCAGGATGGCATCGAACTCATGGCGATCCTCCTACCTCTGCCTCCCGGGCGCTGAGATTAAAGACATGTGCCACCACTCCAGGTTTATTTGTTTATTTTCTTTTTTTTGTGTGTGTGGGGTTAATTTTTATTAGCATTTTCCATGATTATAAAAAAAATCCCATGGTAATTCCCTCTCTATTTGTTTATTTTCAAGTGAGGAGAGGGAGAGAGAGAGAGAGAATTGGTGCACCAGAGCGTCCAGCCACTACAAACATATTGCGGATGCATGTGCCACCCTGTGCGTCTGGCTCTATGCGGGTACTAGGGAATTGCACCGGGGTCATTATGTTTTACAGGCAAGCGCACCTTAGCCACTGAGCCATCTCTCCAACTCAGGATGTTCTTAATAGTTGATTATTAGGACTTAAAAGAATCATTAGCGTCTTTAGTCAGTCAAGCCAGACTCCCACTATACTATCAAGTAGGGTACCAATAATTTAGCAAAATTCTTATTGCCCTATGAAAGCATATTTTAAAATATATTTTTTTAAATTTTTATTTATTTATTTATTTATTTGAGAGTGACAGACACAGAGAGAAAGACAGATAGAGGGAGAGAGAGAGGATGGGCGCTCCAGGGCTTCCAGCCTCTGCAAACGAACTCCAGACGCGTGCGCCCCCTTGTGCATCTGGCTAAAGTGGGACCTGGGGAACCGAGCCTCGAACCGGGGTCCTTAGGCTTCACAGTCAAGCGCTTAACCACTAAGCCATCTCTCCAGCCCTTAAAATATTTTTTGTTCATTTTTTATTTATTTATTTGAGAGCGACAGACACAGGGAGAAAGACAGATAGAGGGAGAGAAAGAGAATGGGTGTGCCAGGGCCTCCAGCCTCTGCAAACAAACTCCAGACTCGTGCGCCCCCTTGTGCATCTGGCTAACGTGGGACCTGGGGAACCGAGCCTCGAACCGGGGTCCTTAGGCTTCACAGGCAAGCGCTTAACAGCTAAGCCACCACGGGTATAACTCTTTACCACCCATTCCCCATCTGCATCTCCTGGTCTCTGCTTTGGTACTGAACCTCTGCTGTTCTTCCTTAAGCCACCACCACTTAATCCACCTGCTTCCTGGGGCGGCTCAGGGTGGGTGTGCGCCCTCCACACAGTGTGCGTTTCTTCTGAGTCTCCCTACGTAACCTCCTAGATCCTCTCTCTCTGCTTGCAAATAAATAACTTTTAAAAAATGTGAAAAGCTCCCAGATCCTCTTGTTCATATCCTATTGCGACTCTGCTCCAGCCTCCTCCTGGACCTCAATTTCTCTTACATGGGCCTCATGCCATGCTTTCCACACGGGCTTGTGACTCTGCTCCAGCCTTTTCTTAGATCCTACTTTCCCCCAAAATGAACCCCACAATTCCACAATTTATGGTTTCTCCCTAAATAAACTCAGTAATTCATAATTTATCCTCTTAGGTACAATTTTTTTAAAAGATTTTATTTTTATTTATTTATTTGAGACAGACAGAAGGAGAGAGAGAGAGAGAGAGAGAGAGAGAGAGAGAGGGAGAGAATGGGCGCACCAGGGCCTCCAGCCACTGCAAATGAACTCCAGACGCATGCGTCATCTTGAACATCTGGCAAACGTGGGACCTGGAGAATTGAACTGGGGTCCTTAGGCTTCACAGGCATGCGCCTTAACTGCTAAGCCATCTCTCCAGCCTGGTCCAATTTTTTTTTAACCAATTCTTTGTTACAATTATGACAAGAACCCAAACTTGGGGTTCATAAATTTGGGAATTCTCTCCTGAGCCCCCAAATCCTGCATCATAATTGGCAACCTTGATCAGGGACTAAATGAGAAGACAAATTATGACATAAAAATAATAATTTTGAGAAAACCCAACAATGTGTATGGTTATAAGAACCCAGAGGAACATTCTGACCTTTGTAGGTGATTCTCAAGAAACCTCCTCCTTCTTTTCCTCTCCCCACCCCCCCCCCTTGTCTATCTTGCTATGTAGTCCATACTACTCTGAGACTCTGAACTCAAAACCCATCGGTCTTACCCTCCAGACTTCTGGGACGATAGGCATGTGCCCCCACACCCCTCCTCAGCTTTGTAGGTTTGTGGGTCCCTGAGAGCCCATGCATTCTAACATGCTGAGCTTTCATGGGTCTAGGATTCCCTATTCCTCCGGCAGGCCTAATTTAACACAAGTCATGCCCCAAGATATAATTTGCATCACAGGAAAGAAGGAAAAGTCCTCTCCTTTTATCAACATTTATTCAGCATCCATAGAGATCCAGATGGGGGAGAGGGACTTTGAGAGGTCTTTAACATGTATCAAAAACCCATTTCTTTTTTATTTTTTTGAAGTTTATTAATTTATTTCTTTGAGAGAGACAGAGAAAGACAAAGAGGCAGGGGGAGAGAGAGAGAATGGGCACACTGGGGCCTCCAGCCACCGCAAACAAACCATAGACATATGTGCCCCCTCGTGCATTTGGCTTATGTGGGTCCTGGGGAATAGAACCTGGGTCTTTGGCTTGCAGGCAAGTGCCTTAACCACTAAGCCATCTCTACAGCCCCCCCCCATTTTTTTAAAAAATATTATTTGTTTATTTGCAAGCAGAGAGAGAGAAGAGAGAAAGAGATGGGGGAGGGAATGGGTGCGCCAGGGCCTCCAGCTGTTGCAAGCGAACTCCAGATGCATGTGCCACTGTGCATCTGGCCTTACACAGGTACTGGGAAACCAAACTCTGGCCATTAGTCTTTGCAGGCAAGCACCTTAACCACTGAGCAATCTCTCCAGCCCACAATTTCTTTTGTAAAAGATATTTTTATTTATTTGCAAGGGGAGAGAGAGAGAGAGAAAGAGAGAGCGAGAGTGGGCATGGTGCCAGGGCCTCTTGTGCTCGGCACATGGACTCCAGACTCATGCACCACTTTATGCATCTGGCTTTACGTGGGTCCTGGGGAACAGAACCTGGGCCAGAACACTTGGCAAGCAAGTGCCTATAATGGCTGAGTCATCTCTCCAGTGCTCCAAAACACAACCATTTCTTATTCCATTGCTGATTTTGGCATCTCTCCCTTGGACTCTTTATCTCCCTATCCCACCCCGCCTCCTTGCCCCAGCCCTGTTCTGGTCAGTCTCCACATGATAGCCTTGCTGTCCTTTAGGACACAGTCAAACATGGCCACAAGGACCCCTCCTAGGTCTTCTCCTCAGCTCCACCTGGCCTCCTTTCGCCCGATCTTTCCCACACGCAGTGTCTTCAGTCACCTTCCCAGGACTGACATGCCTTGCTCTTTTCACAGGGACTGGAAAATCAATGGGTCTTGCTCACCTCTTAGCTTCTTTTGCGACCTCCATGTACCCCAAAAGTTGAGTGACAGGGACACTTAGACCCTCAGAACACCCTGCATCTTGGTCCTTCTGAGCAGAACAGTCTTGGAGGCCAAGTCTAAGAAGACAGACATTTCATTCCCCAGGGCATCTTCCTGTCAATGCTAAGTAATGTGGGCTCTTCCTAAGGTGACATATGGTGCCTTTAAAAAAAAATCTTTCTTGCAAGTCTTTAATTAGAGATTCCATAACAGACACATCATGCTGAATGGGGCAAGCATTCCATCACAGGAGGGAGCCAGAAGGAGGCTCTTTGGCCAGAACACAATGTTCAATCACTCTGATGTTTGTGATGGTGTCTTTGCCCCTGAAGACTGCATCCATCATTCCTTAGGTTCTGGTGAAGTGTGCTAAGGAAGGCATGTCTTCCTGGCACTATCAGTCACTCAGGAAGGCCCTGGGTCAGGTCAAGCTTCCGAGGGAGTTAGCAGCCCCCAGCATTTGTAGAAAGCACTTTCATTCACTGTCTCATTGATTCCCTTCAGCCCTGTTGCAAAGCACAAGAAAGATGAGGGTCTGGTAGGTTCTTTGGTCTCCACTCTACTGTCCATTGAGGTTCCATGTCTCTGTCTCTCTGTCTTGATCACTGTCTGTCTGAGTCTCTTTCAGACACTGGCTACGCATGCTTAGCACCAGAGATGGAGCCCAGGTAAGGCATTATGATTTCTGCCACCAGAGACATTGACCCCTGTCACACTGACTTACTCTTTGAAGTCCCTGTAGATACTATCTTAAATTTCTTTTTCCTCTGGCTGGAGAGATGGCTTAGTGGTTAAGGCACTTGCCTACAAAGCCCAAGGACCCAGGTTCGATTCCCCAGGACCCACGTGTGGTGGTTTGATTCAGGTGTCACCCATAAACTTAGGTGTTCTGAATGCTAGGTTCCCAGCTGATGGAGGTTTGGGAATTAACACCTCTTGGAGGCAGTGTATTATTGGGACACAGGCTTATATGTGTTATAGTCAGTTTCCCCTTGCCAGTGTTTGGCACATTCTCCTGTTGCTATTGTCCACCTGATGTTGGCCAGGGGATGATGTCCATCCTTTGCTAATGCCATCATTTTCCCGTACCATCATGGAGCTTCCCCTCGAGTCTGTCTGTAAGCCATAATAAACCCTCCCCCCCCCCAAAAGCTGCTCTTGGTCAGGTGATTTCTGCCAGCAATGCGAACCTGACTGCAACACAATGTAAAGCCAGATACACAAGGTGGCACATGTGTCTGGAGATCGTTTGTAGAGGCTAGAAGCCCTGGCATATCTATTCTTTCTCCCTCTGTCTCTTTCTCTCTCTCAAATAAATAAATAAAAATAATTTAAAAAAATTTCTCATTCAACACAAAGTCAACCATGGCAGGGAAAGCCTGGGGCATTGGGGACATCCTCCAACCTGGTATTCTTGGCTTCTTTCTAATCAGTAGACTCTTACAAAGAATTGTTTTCCCTCTCTCCCCGCCTCTTCTTTCTCGCTCTCAGAGCCCTTTAAAGCAGACCTTAAACTAAATAAACGCACAGTGGAATGAGCCAGGGCAGAGAAGACGTGGTCCTGGGCAGTGCATGTGCATGTGTGCTGGCTGACGTAAGCTCAGGTGACCTCCCCCAGCCCTTTGCTCTCTCTTGTTCGTTCTCCTTGTTCATTTCCTGTGTCTTTTAAGCACCAGACCCCGTCTCCATAGGTCACCCATGCATTGTCTATTTATTCCCACTTGCGTCCGTCTTCTGGTCTTCCTGCTTTCCTTCTACTCCCCCTTTTGATTCACTCCCTTTCTTTCTTTCCACAGAGGAGTGGACTTTTCTAGAGTCTTGAACAATATTTAGCTGATGGCCAGAGGGAGGATGTGGGGATGTGAGCTGCGGAGTGTGGTTTGAAGCTTCTAGGAGCTCTCTCCCCCAGCCCACCACGTAGCTCGTGGTGGTACTATTTTGAGAGTTGTAAGGAGGGGCCTGGAGAGTTGGTTTGGTAGTTAAGGTGCTTACCTGTGAAGCCTAAGGATCCAGGTTCGATTCTAAAGTTGGATACCAGTTAATGGATATCTGATCTGCTTCAAGAAGATCCTGGGGCATGTATGGTCAGTCATCTTGATAGAGACTAGATTGGGTCAGGCACACAAAGAAAGTTTAGGCAGAAGCAGCTTGGTGGGTCCCGAAGCCATGGGTGGTTGCAGGAAAATCCCATTGCCAAGGGTGGGATACCTTCCCATGAGTTGTTGGTCAGGGAGACACCCATGAGGCCCCCAAAACAATACACGGGCTATTGCCAAGGCTCTTGGTTGTCCACCAAGACTAGATTGCTGAAGACACCACATGCACTGGTTGTAGACATTGAAAAAATCAAGCTGGAACTGAGCTGGAAGTCTCCTCCCTCTTGCCTAGCTGCCATAGCACCAGAAAGGGCTTCGCCAGGTGTGGTGGTGTACACCTGTAATGCAAGCACTCGGGAGGCAGAGGTAGGAGGATTGCCATGAGTTCGAGGCCACCCTGAGACTCCATAGTGAATTCCAGGTCAGCCTGGACCAGAGTGAGACCCTACCTTGGAAAACCCAAAAAAATAAAGTGCTCTATAGGCTCTGAGAGAGTAAAAGTCATCAACAGTTCTTTTTTTGTTGTTGTTGTTTATTTATTTATTTGAGAGCGACATACAGAGAGAGAGAGAGAGAGAGAGAGGGAGAGAATGGGCGTGCCAGGGCCTCCAGCCACTGCAAACTAACTCCAGATGTGTGTGCCCCCTTGTGCATCTGGCTAACGTGGGTCCTGGGGAATCGAGCCTTGAACCGGGGTCCTTAGGCTTCACAGGCAAGCTCTTAGCCACTATGCCATCTCTCCAGCCCTCATCAACAGTCTTAAACAGCAGTGGAAGCTATGAGCCAAATCACTGACCAGCCAGGCAAGGTGTGCGTACCAGTGCAATAGTGGCACAACTCTTAGGGGTAACCAACTGCTCTCGGCCTGGATTTGAGGCTTGCTCCATGGAAGGGAATTTATAACTGTTAATGAAACCTAGTAAAAAGCCTATGGCTTGGAAGATCATAAACCCTGTGTGGGAGGAGGGAGAACAGGG
The DNA here is from genome assembly GCF_020740685.1 of Jaculus jaculus. NCBI lineage: Eukaryota > Metazoa > Chordata > Mammalia > Rodentia > Dipodidae > Jaculus > Jaculus jaculus. The sequence goes on along the minus strand of NC_059112.1, from coordinate 26,721,428 downwards.
AGATACTGTTGCTTTTTGGCTACGTGGATATGTTGTGCCCATCAAATTGCTCTCTAAGTATTTATGTTTCTGCCCATAGATGAATGCTGCTCTCACTTTTGGTTAGAAAAGCTTCTTTGTGCAGATGGCAGTGACTACGTGGAAGGTTCAAGACTCATCAGAGACACAGTGAAGTGTTCAACACCAGAAGAGACATCTCCAGCATACTCACCAAGACTCAGGAAACACTGTGGAAGAGGTGGTAGGAAGAACATAAGAGCTGAAAGGACAGGGAAGAGTGCTTTGGAACCCTGCCTTCTAGACAAAAAGAGGCCACTGCATTTAGGATCTCACGGCAGCTGTCATTACCTGCACAATATTGGGCCCATCAACAGGGTGTCATGTATGATGGAGGGAAGGCCAAAACAACAGCAACAACAAAAGATCCAAGTAGAAGAGTTAGGGGCTGAGGAGACAGCTCAGTGGTTAAAAGCACTTGCCTGCAAGGCTAGGTTTGATTCCCCACTACACCCATAGAAGGCCAGAGGCACAAAGTGGTGCATGCATCTGGAATTTATTTGGCATGCCTTCCCCTCCCCCATCTCCTCACGAATAAGTAAAAATATTTTTTAAATATAGAAGAATGAGGGCTGGAGTGATGGTTTTGGTGGTTAAGGCATTTGCCTGCAAAGCCAAAGGACCCAGGTTCGATTCCCCAGGTCCCATGTTAGCCAGATGCACAAGGGGTGCATGCATCTGGAGTTCGTCTGTAGTGGCTGGAGGCCCTAGTGCGCCCAATCTCTCTCTCTCTCCCCCTCTTTCTCTGTCAAAAATAAATAAATAAATAAATACAGAAGAATGACTAGTTGGAAACATGAGGAGGTTTAGGGGTATTAGGGATGGCAGACAAAAGAAAGAAATGGAAGGGGATTATAATCAAAATACATTATGTATATGTATGAAAGTTATTAACATAAAAAGGTTTTGTTGTTTTTTTTTTGGTTTTTCAAGGTAGGGTCTCACTTTAGGTCAGGCTGACCTGGAATTCTCTATATAGTCTCAGGGTGGCCTCGAACTCACAGTGATCCTCCTACCTCTGCCTCCCGAGTGCTAGGATTAAAGGCGTGCGCCACCACGCCCAGCCAAAAAAAAGTTTTTAAATAAAGGTTCTTAGGAACTGGGGACATAGAAAGATGCTTGCTCTGCAAGCCTGCCAACTGGATGCACAGAACCCACATAAAGCCAGATGTGCCGTGGTGCACACATGTGCAATACCGACACGTCTACAGCAATGGGAGGCATTTTCCAAGGGCAAAACAAGACAGACTCTATATTTCAAACAAGGTGGAAGGAGAGAACCAACACCCCAAGGTTCTTCTCCAACCTCCATATGCACTCTGGGGCACGTGCATGCCCATACACACTGTACCAGCGATTGTGCCATTGCTGGGACAAAACACCTGACCTGAAGCAGCTTAAAGAAGGGGCTGGAGAGACGGCATAGCAGCTAAGCACTTGCCTGTGAAGCCTAAGGACCCCGGTTCGAGGCTCGATTCCCCAGGTCCCACGTTAGCCAGATTCACAAGGGGGTGCACGCATCTGGAGTTTGTTTGCAGTGGCTGGAGGCCCTGGAGCACCCATTCTCTGTCTCTCTCTATCTGTCTCTTTCTCTGTCACTCTCAAATAAATAAATAAATCATAAACAAAAAAATTTACAAAACAAGAGGAAAGGGCTTATTTTGGTTTACAATGTCCAGGGCACATCTGTCATGCCAGAGCAATCATGGCAGGAGCAGCAGCTGGCACAATGATGTCATGTCAGCCAAGTGGAAGTAGTGAGAGATGGATATTGGTGAGAGCTGGTAAGATTACTTTTTAATTTGAAATGTTTTGTTTCTTTATTTGAAAAAGAGAGAAAGAGAACAGGTATGTCAGGGTCTCTAGTCAGTGTAAACAAATTCCAGATGCATGCACCACTTTGTGCATCTGGCTTATGTGGGTTCTGAGGAATTGAACCTGGGTCCCTAGGCTTCACAGGCAAGTGCTGTAACAAGCAAGCCATCTCTTCAGCCCAAGATTTTTGTTTGTTTGTTTGTTTTCAAGATAGGGTCTCACTGTAGCCCAGGCTGACCTGGAATTCACTATGTAGTCTCAGGGTGGCCTCAAACTCATAGCAATCCTCCTACCTTAGCCTCCCAAGTACTGGGATTAAAAGGCATGTACCACCATGCCCAGAAAGATTCTTTTTTTCAACGTAGGGTCTCTAGCTCAGGCTGACATGGAATTCACTATGTAGTCTCAGGGTGGCCTTGAACTCACAGTGATCCTCCTACCTCTGCCTCCTGAGTGCTGGGATTAAAGGTGTGCTCCACCATACCATAGTCAGGCCTCTTAAAGAAATGTATCTGTGTTCTAACACTTCTCTGTGGTGTGTATGTATGTGTGTGTGTATGCATATATATATATATATATACACACACACACACACACACACACACACACATATATATATATATATATATATATATATATATATGTATGTATATATTGGTAAAATGAGAGTTCAAAATAAATTTTCTACTTTTTAAAATCGAAGTTGTGCTTTCTTGTTGAGTTTTTTATTCCCCTTTGGGCTCAAGATTTTTACTTAATGCCAGAAGAAACTGGCAGTACCTGAAGTAATAAAGACATGGGGAAAATCTAACACTGGGTACAAGGCAGGGGGTTAAGGGTCATAGAAAGAGAAGTAGGAAAACTGTCCTGTATTGGACGGGCTTTGAGTGATGTGACTGTGGTGGAGGCTGGCGGGAGGTGGCATTCTTCTGCTTGAGTTTTGTGATTGGATAGGTTGGATTTAATTGATTTCTTTGATGACTTTAAAGAGGAATAGATGGCTGCAGGGATGGGTTAGTGGTTAAACTGTTTGCCTGCAAAGCCTAATGGCCTGGGTTTGATTCCCTAGTAGCCATGTAAAACCAGATATATATTGGCATAGGCATCTGCAGTTTGTTTGCAGCAGCTAGAGGCTCTGGCACACCCATTCTCTCTCTTTTTCTCTCTCTCTTTCTCTCTTCTCTTCTGTTTCTCTCTTGGCTTGCAAATAAATAAAAATATTTCTTAAAATATATGAATGGAGATGGCTGAGCTCAAATTTTTGCTTAGGTTTCTAGGTCTGTGAATGAAACTGAAAGTTATAGATGTGGTATTATAAAAAAACGCACTGGAAATGTACAATGCTCTCCCTCCCTCTCTCTCTCTCTCTCTCTCTATCTATCTATATCTATATATATATATATACACATACATACATACATATATATATACATATATAAAAACTCATTGTGTTCAGCTGGGCATGGTGGAGCACGCTTTAATTTCAGCACTCAGGAGGCCGAGGAAGAGGATCACCATGAGCTCGAGGCCACCCTGAGACTACATAGTGAATTCCAGGTCAGCCTGGGCTAGAGTGAGACCCTACCTCAACACACACACAAAAGAATAAAAGCACCTCATTGTGGCTGAACATAGTGGTGCTCTCCCAGCAATTGAGTGGCTGAGAGAGGAAGATCACAAATTCAACGGCCAGCCTGGGCTGCATAGCAAGACATTGTATCAGTGCCAGGCATGGTGGCGCAAGCCTTTAAGGCCAGCACACGGGAGGCAGATGTAGGATGATTGCTGTGAGTTCGAGGCTCCCTGAGACCACATAGAGAATTCCAGGTCAGCCTAAGCTAGAGTGAAACCCTATCTCAAAAAAATTAAAAAAAAAATTGTATGAAACTAACACTTCATTGTGAAGAGGGTACAAATTATTTGTATTGTTTAAACAGTTCCCCGACAATATTTGTCAGGTTCTTAAAAATCCTCTCAAAGCTGGCATGGTGGGGCGCGCCTTTAATCCCAGCACTTGGGAGGCAGAGGTAGGAGGATCACCATGAGTTCGAGGCCACCCTGAGACTACAGAGTGAATTCCAGGTCAGCCTGGGCTAGAGCAAGACCCTACCTTGAAAAACAAATAAACAACAACAACAAAAAAATCCTCCTAAAGTCATATTTGCCCCTGGTATTGGTATCCAGGAATTTTCATCTGTAACTATTAATTGTGTTCCTATTGTATACAATTCTGTCCTATGCTGAACTGTGGGGCTTCTTGCACCCAGAGAGCTTATGATTTTGCCAGAAGGGAAAAGAAAGTTCCACGTGGATAACCCACAATAGACCAAGACAGTGGACGTGAGGGCCAAACTGCAGGCTGAGAACAATGGAAGCGCTGGTCCGCGTCTTCACCCTAGAAAGCGTTGAAAGTCCCATCATCACAGAGTCCTGTACCAACTACCTGACTCACCTCCTGTCAGAAGGCTTCTTTGTTCTGGACTTTCAGATTGTCACCTGTGATGCCACTTCTGCGGGCTCCAAGGGGATCCTGGAGAATGGGGGACAAGCTCATGATCGTGTGGGTGAACTCATTTGCTGTAACTGATCTTCCCATGTCTCTGGCCTTCACTCACTCTTTCTTTCTAAGCTCCTAAAATGAGTCCAAGCCAGTGAAAACAGAAGGTGCTTGTCAAAACCAGAAACCAGTGCTCCCAGGACAGCTGGCGGAATTCCTCTCACTGTCCTGTCTTGGTTTCTTTGTTTCATGCGGGTTCCAAGGCAGATCTTGTACATGCATGGGAAAGGAAAGAGTGTTTGGAAGTTAGTTTCCTTTTAAAAGCTTAACTGTGTCTACTGATCCCTGTCTAACCCAAAGTTGAAAGAGATTTCTGAAACTTGGGCACCATGAAAACTTATTTAGACTTCTGATTTTTCTCCCCAAACGATATCATAAGTATAGTTGCTTTTTTTTTAATTTTTTTTTTTTATTTGAGAGTGACAGACAGAGAGAAAGAGGAAGAGAGAGAGAGAGAGAGAGAGAGAGAGAGAGAGAGAGAGAGAGAGAGAGAGAATGGGCGCTCCGGGTCCTCCAGCCACTGCAAAGGAACTCCAGATGCATGTGCCCTCTTGTGCATCTAGCTAACGTGGGTCCTGGGGATTCAAGCCTCGAACTGGGGTCCTTAAGCTTCACAGGCAAGTGCTTAACCACTAAGCCATCTCTCCAGCCCTCTATAGTTGCTTTTAATTTGTTGATTCAGATTTTCTTTCTTTAAGCTGGTTCATTATTGATTTCTTCTATTTTTATCCAGATACATTATACTTTTTTTTATTGGCCCTTAACTCATATGAAACACTATGTAAAATGGAGGTCAGCCTAAGCCCCCAGGATCCTTGTGGGTCATAAAATATTTCTGAAGTGGCTCTGGATTTGTTTGCTTCATGAAATAAGATACTCATCAAACACTCCCTTGCCTTGCCCTGGAAAGTATGCCATGCCGATCACTGTTTCAACTACCTTCCATAGCCAGATATTTGGATTGGAAGTCTAGAAATATGTATGCCCTTGGAAGCAGTCAAAGTGAATCTATTTTTATTCACTTATTTTCACAGAACAACCCCCATTTTATTTTACATCTTGAGACTCAGCAGCAGTCATGAACACACTTTTCTCTTTTGAAGAGTGGATATGAAGAATGTGGGTTTAATAAATCCTTTAACCCACAAATGTCATGGGCAGATGTGACTTTTGTCTTATTTTGTTTGTTTTTTCATTCAAGGTAGGGTCTCACACTAGCCTGGGCTGACCTTGAACTTGCTTCGTAGACCCAGGCTCACCTTGAACTCACTGTGATCCTCCTACCTCTGCCGCCAGAGTGCTGGGATTAAAGGTGTGCCCCACCACACCTGGCTTGCATCCTTGATTTTATCACCAAATTTGTTCATCACTTTCTCTTAGGCTTCTGATATGGGTCCTGAAAACCACTATGCAGAAACCTCAAAGGAATGGGGTCTATAGCGACCACAGCTCAGCCTGCTGAGACGTTCCCAGAATGTTCTTTACAGAGGGAGGAAGAGAGGGAGGGGCTCCAGAGATTGCTTAGTGTTTAAGGCACTTGCCTGCCAAGCCTAAGGACCCAGGTCCCCATGTTTGAATCTGTAGATTCCACATAAGCCAGACGCACAAAGGTGAGGCAAGCACAAGGTCGCACATGCCCCCTAGGTGGTACAAGCGTCTGCAGTTCAATTGCAATGACTAAGACCCTAGTGTGCCAATTTTTCCTCTCTCTCTCTCTCTAAAAAATAAAATACAAAAAAGAATTACTAAGCCGGGTGTGGTGGCACACACCTTTAATCCCAGCACTTGGGAGGCAGAAGTATAGGCAGGTTGCCATGAATTCAAGGCCAACCAGAGACTACGTAGTAAATTCCAGGTCAACCTGGGCTAGAGTGAGACCCTACCTTGAAAAGCAAAAATAAGAACAAAAGAGTTTCTAGCTGGGCATGGTGGTGCACACCTTTAATACCAGCACTCAGAAGGCAGAGGTAGGAGGATTGCCATAAATTCAAGGCCACTCTGAGAGTACATAGTAACTTCCAGGACTAGAGCAAGACCAAAAAAAAAAAGAAAAGAAAAGAATTTCTGTTCTTGGGACTTGGAAACAAAAATATCTCAGCAGTCGAGGGACTTGCCTACAAAGCCTAACAACCTTGGTTCAATTCCCCAGTACCCACGTAAAGCCAGATGCACAAAGTAGCACATGCATCTGGAGTTCATTAGCAACAGCAAGCGGCCCTGGCATGCCCATTCTGTCTGTCTCCCTTTGCTTACAAATAAATAAATACAAAACATTATAAGAAAAGAATTTCTGTTCTTAAAAGGATGAGCCACAGACAGGAAGAAAATACTATAGATTACATTTGGTAAGGGATTTCCAGAACAAATAAAGAACTCTTCTAACTAACTCAGTATAAGCAAACAAGTCCCTACAAACATGGGTGAAAGATGAACCAGACTTTTTGCCAAAGGAAAGATAACAGCTGTGAAGGAGCTCCTCCCAAAAAATGCTTAGCATTGTTCTTCATTAAGGAAACACAAATAAAAAACACAAGACTCAGCTATACACATATTGAAAAATAAAATGAAGAGTAAAATCAGGGCTGGAGAGATGGCTCAGTGGTTCGAGGTGCTTGCTTGCAAAGCCTGACTCCCTGGTTTCAGTTCCCCAGTACCCACTTAAAGCCAGGTGCACAAAGTGGTGCATGCATCTGGAGCTCGTTTCCAGTGGCAGGAGGCCCTGGTGTGCCCATTCTCTCTCTCTCTCTCTCTCTTAAATAAATAAATATTTAAAAGGCAAAAACAAAAGCAAATAAACAAGGTGGGGGGGGGTCAGTGCTAGTGAGCCTGGAAGGATACAGCTGGATGTGGTGGCACAAGCTTTTCATCCCAGCAGAGGCAGAGGTAGGAGGATTGCTGTGAGTCCGAGGCCACCCTGAGACTACATAGTGAATTCCAGGTCAGCCTGGGCTACAGCGAGCCCCTACCTTGAAAAACCGAAACAAGATCCGGGCATGGTGGCACATGCCTTTAATCCCAGAACTCAGGAGGCTGAGGTAGGAGGATCACTGTGAGTTCAAGGTCGCTCTGAGACTACATAGTGAGTTCCAGGTCAGCGTGGGCTAGAGTGAAACCCTACCTCAAAACAAACAAACAAACAACAACAAAAAAGAAAAAAACAAGTGGACTTCGGTTAAGATGGTGGCATAGGAACCATGCCAAAGCAGCCTAGGGAAGAAAAAGCCAAAAAAAAAAAAAATCCTAGCAAAATACACTCTTCTACTAAAAAGTGAGGTGTATAAGAAATTACCAACAGCAGTGGAGAAGTAGGAGAGACCCAGAGCATCCAGAGCCCACATAGGCGGGCAGAAGTGGCTCCAGCAGTGGCGGCACCAGGTCCATGGGGCACAGCTGCCAGGCTCGGCTGGAGCCACAGGAAAAGCTAGGTGAGGGGATTTCCCACTCATACCAGAGCTCTTTGCAAACTCAATAAAGGTGAAGGGAGAACCACAGAGAACAACAGAAGAGCAGATCACAAGGTTGAGGATCATGTGGACCAGCGGGAGAACTAGAACCACCATCCACAGCTTCCCCAGTACCAGCAAGCACCAGAGAACAGGGGAAGGGAGATCATAGCACCCAGCACCGGTGACCAGAGCAGCGATCCAGTGACCCAGCCAGCCTACTTGAACCTACAGTGCACTAAAGAGGGACCCAAGCAGAAGCCCAGCATAACTGAGGCCAAAATCATCCCAAAAGGTAACTGGGATTACACCAGGTCAGTACCCGCCAAATAAGCCTGGTATATAGGCCTGAACTGGAAGTGCTAATTGCACCTTCCATATCAGAATAAATTATATGTTAAGTCTGATAGATGGTTGGATTTTCCATTCTTAAATAAGCTATATTTTGGGCTTGTTATTTGTTGTTTCTTGATTTACAGTAGCTTTGTTTCCTCTTCTGTTGTACATTAGGGAAGGGTCTCACTTGGTCACAAGCTGACTTGGAACCCTCAACAGACGAGCAATCTTAACCTCCTAGTTGACAGGATTAAGGGTGTGGGACACCACAACTCTAAGAGACAGTGACTTTGTTAGAGGATCTGGTTGTCATAATACCTACTCTTGCATAAATACTCTGTGCTGTTTTTCATTGAATGTGTACATTGTTTAGTTAAATTTTAGAATTTGCCTGTATTTTGTTCCACTCAGCCTACTTGAATACTCTCATAGCAGGCAAACCCAACACCTAGGGTCACTTTTGAAGATACTCTGAGAGTCTTAAGAGCCACACCTAGCACCTTAAGCTCCTACCCTGAAGATATATATCATCAGATTGATTGATACATCTAATAATACCGCAGCTAATTAGAAAATCCAAGCATTAAATTAATACAAGATACAAAAATATATGCATTATAACACAAGAAACACCAAAAATCATGACAATATAAATCCGCCAAAAAGTATTAATGCATCAGAAATGACCTCCAGTGAGAATGAGTTAGAGGAAATGCCAGAGAAAGATTTAAAAATAATGATTATAAACATGCTCAAAGAAGTCAAAGAGGAAATCAAATGAATCAAAGAAGACACAGGAAACCAATTTAATGAAATAAAGAGGTCAGTACAAGACATAAATAAGGAATTAGAAATGATAAAGGAAAACCAGTCAGAACTACTAGCAATGAAGAACACAGTTAATGAAATAAAAAACTGTAGAAAATCTTACCAGTAGAATGGATGAAGGAGAGGACAGAATATCTAAACTAGAAGACCAGGTGGCAGATCTAATACAGTCCAACAAAGAGAGAGACAAACTAATAGGAAAGTATGAATGGGAATTTCAAGATATTTGGGACACTATGAAAAGATCAAACATAAGAATTTAGGGTATAGTAGAAGGAGAAGAATTTCACTCCAAAGGCATAGTAGGCATTTTCAACAAATTGGGAAGGAGGTGCCAATGCAGATACAGGAATCCTTTACAACACCAACCAGACAAAACCTGGAAAGAACCTCTCCTTGCCATATTATAATTAAACTACCAAACATACAAACCAAACAAAAAATATTGAAAGCTGTTAGAGAGAAAAATCAAGTTACCTATGAAGGCAAGCCCGTCAAGATCACAGCAGATTACTCAACACAAACTTTAAAAGCCAGAAGGGCTTGGAGTGATGTATTACAAGTTCTGAAAGATAATAATTGTCAAGAAATATTACTTTATCCTGCAAAGCTACCCATTCAAATAGAAGAAGAAATAAGGACATTCTACAACAAAAGCAGGCTAAAGGAATATTTGAAGACAAAACCAGCTCTACAGAAAATACTTGAAAGAATCCTCCATGCTGAAGAGAAAGAAAAGCACATATATAAGGAACCTGGGAAAAACAAACAATACTCAAATACTAGTTAATACAAGATAGCAAAGGTAAAACTGGAAGAACTACAAAAAAATGGCAAAAATAAATACACACCTTTCCATAATATCTCTTCATATCAACTGCCTCAGTGCCCCAACCAAATGACACAGGTTTGCAGACTGGGTTAAAAAGCAGGATCCTTCAATTCATTGCCTCCAAGAAACTCACCTTTCTACAAAGGATGGACACTATCATAGGGTGAAAGGTTGGGCAAGTGGGCCTAGAAAACAAGCAGGGGTTGCTATCCTAATATCTGACAAAGTAAACTTCAGTCCAACACTAGTTAGGAAAGATAAGGAAGGTCACTTTATATTGATTAAAGACACACTCCAACAGGAGGATATTACAATCCTAAACATATATGCACCTAACATGGGTGCTCCCAACGTCATCAAATTCTATTAGAACTAAGGTCACAGATAACACTAAACATAGTTGTAGTGGGTGACTTTAACACCCCACACTCATCAATTGGCAGGTTATCCTGGCAAAAAATAAACAGAGAGGCATCTGGATTAAATGAGGTCATAGAAGAAATGGACCTAACAGATATATACAGGACATTTCATCCAAATGCTGCAGAATACACATTCTTTTAAGCAGCACATGGAACATTATCTAAAATAGACCATATATTAGGGCACAAAGCAAATCTTAACAAATACAGGAAAATTGAAATAATTCCTTGTATTCCATCTGACCATAGTGGAATCAAACTACAAATCAATAGCAAGAAAAGCTATAGAGCATACACAAAATCATAGAAAATAAACAACATACTACTAAATGATGAATGGGTCAGTGAAGAAATCAAGAAGGAAATCAAAAAATTCATAGAGTCAAATAATAATGAGAATACAACATACCAAAACCTTTGGGACACAATGAAGGCAGTTCTAAGAGGTAAATTTATAGCTTTAAGTGCCTATATTAAGAAATTAGAAAGGTCACAAGTAAACGACCTAATGCTTCACCTTAAAGCCTTGGAAAATGAAGAACCAGGCAAACAGAAAATCAGTAGATGGGAATAAATAATAAAGATTAGGGCAGAAATTAATGAAATAGAAACCCAAAAACTCCAAAAAGTCAATGAGACAAAGAATTGGTTCTTTGAAAGGATAAACAAGATTGATAAACCCTTAGCAAATCTGACCAAAAGTAAGAGAGAAGAGAATTAATAAAAATTAATAAAATTAGAGACTTAAAAAAAGCAGCATCACACCAGATAGCAGAGAAATTCAAAAAATCATAGGGACATACCATAAAAATATATACTCCACTAAGTATGAAAATATGAAAGAAATGGATGATTTCCTTGATTTATATGACCTACCTAAATTAAATCAAGAGAAGATTAATCACTTAACTAGACCTATAACAAGTATGGAGACCCAAATAGTTATCAAAAATACTCCCAACTTAAAAAAGTCCAGGTCCAGATGGATTCACTGGCGAATTTTACCAGACCTTCAGAGAAGAACTAACACCATTGCTTCTTAAACTTCTCCATAAATTAGAAAAAGACGGAATCCTAAAAAACTCCTTCAAGAAACCAGCATCACCATGATACCAAAACCAGGCAAAGATATAACAAAAAAAGAAAATTACAGACCAATTTCCCTCATGAACATAGATGCAAACATTCTCAACAAAATATTGGCAAACAGAATACAAGAATACATCAGAAAGATCATTCACTCTGACCGAGATGTAGGGATGATTCAATATATGCAAATCAATAAATGTAATACATTATTCAAAGGGACTGAAGGACAAAAATCACATGATTATCTCATTAGACGCAGAGAAAGCATTTGACAAAATCCAACATCCCTTCATGATAAAAGTCCTACAGAGACTGGGAATAAAAGGAACATATCTCAGTATAATCAAGGCTATTTATGACAAGCCTACCGCCAACATATTACTAAATGTGGATAAAGTGGAAGCTTTTCCACTCAAATCAGGAATAAACAAGGGTGTCCACTGTCCCCACTTTTATTTAATATAATACTGGAAGTCTTAGCCATAGCAATAAGGCAAGAAATGCACATAAAGGGATACAAATTGGAAAGGAAGAGATCAAGTTATCAGTATTGGCAGATGCCATGATTCTATACATAAAAGACTCTAAAGACTCTACCAGCAAATTCTTGGAGCTGATAAACACCTATAGCCATGTACCAGGATACAGAATAAATACACAGAAATCAGTAGCCTTCCTATAGGCTAACAACAAACACACAGAGGATGAACTCAGAGAATCACTCCCATTCACAATTGCATTAAAAAACAAAATCCCTTGGAATAAACCTAAGGAAATGAAGGATCTCTACAATGAAAACTATAAAACACTCAAGCGAGAAATTGCAGAAGACACTAGGAAATGGAAAAATATCCCTTGTTTCTGGATTGGAAGAATCAATGTTGTGAAAATGGCAATCTTACCAAAAGCAATTGACACATTTAATGCAATCCCCATCAAAATTCCAATGGCATTCTTCACAGAAATAGAAAAAACAATCCAAAAATTCATTTGGAATCACAAAAAAATCTCAAATATCTTAAACAATACTAAGCAACAAAAATAAGATTGCTGGTATCACCATACCTGAATTTTACCCTATACTACAGAGCCATAGTAACGAAAACAGCATGGTACTGGCACAAAAGCAGACTTGTAGATGAATGGAACAGAACAAAGGACCCAGATATAAGTCTGGGTAGCTATAGCCACCTGATATTAGATAAAAATGCCAAAAATACTCATCGGAGAAAAGAAAGCCTCTTCAGCAAGTGGTGCTGGGAAAACTGGATATGTATCTGTAGAAGGATGAAGATAGATTCTTCTCTGTCTCCATGCACAAGATAAGTACAAATGGATTAAAGACCTTAACATCAGACCTGAAACTCTGAAACTGCTAGAGGAAAAAGTAGGGGAAACCCTTCAACATATTTGTCTTGGCAAAAACTTCCTGAATATGACCCCAATTGCTCAGGTAATAAAACCCCAGATTAACTGCTGGGACCTCATGAAATTACAAAGATTTTGCACTGCAAAGGACACTGTGAATAAAACAAAGAGGCAACCTACAGAATGGGAAAAAGTCTTTGCCAGCTATACATCTGACAGAGGATTAATATCTAGGATATACAAAGAACTCAAAAAATTAAATGATAAGAAATCAAACAGCCAATTAAAAAATGGGCTATGGAACTAAATAGAGAGTTCTCAAAAGAAGAAATATGGATGGCATATAAACATGTACAAAAATGTTCTACATCCCTAGTCATCAGGGACATGCAGATTAAGACTACATTGAGGTTCCATCTCACTCCTGTCAGATTGGCTACCATCATAAGAACAAATGTCCATAAATACTGCTGAGGATGTGGAAAAAGAGGAAACCTCTTCTACACTGCTGGTGGGAATGCAATCTGCTCTAGTCATTGTGGAAATCAGTGTGGAGGTTCCTAAAACAGCTAAAGATTGATCTACCATATGACCCAGCTATAGCACTCCTAGACATATACCTAAGGACTCATCTCACTATCTTAGAGATACTTGCTCAACCATGTTTATTGCTGCTCAATTAACAATAGCAAGGAACCAGCCCAGATGTCCCTCAACTGATGAGAGGATAATGAAGATATGGCACATTTATACATGGAGTTCTACTCAGCAGTAAAGAAAAATGAAGTTATGAAATTTGCAGGAAAATGGATGGATCTGGAAAGGATTATACTAAGTGAGGTAACCCAGGCCCAGAAAGCCAAGTGTCACATGTTCTCCCTCATATGTGGATCCTAGCTACAAATGACTGGGCTTCTGTGTGAGAAGGAAAAAACTCAGTAGCAAAGACTACTAAGGTAGAAAGGAGATATAAAGGAAAGAGAAAGGAAGGGAGGGGAGGACTTAATAGGATGGTATTGTATATAAGTAAGTAGAAGAATAGATTAATGGGGGTGAAAAGGCCCAAAGTAGGGTCAGGGGCAGAGATTGAGTAAAGGAAAGGTGGAGGAAGGGCTAATCAAAATCTAAGAGGATGTAAATAAATCATATGGAAACCTACTTTTTTGGACAATGAAACACTCAGGAGTCATAGATTGTTGCTATAAAATTTTCAGTGCCAGGGATGGGATACTTTCCAGTGAGTTGTTGGCCAGGGAGGTTCCTGATATCCCCAGAACATTATAGGCCATCACTGAGGCCCTTGGTTTCCCACCAGGACTAGATAGTAAGACCCTATTGCTGAAAACTCCACATACTTGGGCTGCAAGGCCACTGAGAAATCCTGATGGAACTGAGCTGATAACCTCCTCCATGTAGGCCAGCTGACAGAAAGCTGGAAGAAGCCATTCTGCATGCAGTTCAATGGGAGAGAGAGAAATCACCAGTGAAGATACTCAACAGTGGACACTGAAAGCCTTATAATTGGCCAGCCAGGCCAAATGAGCCAATGGGTGCAATAGTGGCACATCTGCCATGGTGGAAACCAACTGCCCTCTAATTGGACTGGAGGCCCACTCCATAGGAGGGAATACATCCCTGATAATGAAAACTTAAAACAGGGGTAGTCATGAGCCCTAGGGGTGTAACTTCTGCTGCTGTCTGGCTAAGTGTATATACTATGCTTATCAAACTTCCCAGTAAGCACTTCTTTTAATGTTCATATCCTTATATTAATGTTACTCTCACTTTTGGTAGAGAATCTTCTCTTTTCAGATGGCAGTGACCTTGGGATGACTCAGAAGGCATCATGGTGCTGGAAAGAAGTGACAGGAGTGCTCAGCACTGCAATATCTCTACCACACCTTCCAAGGCTCAGGGTCCATTGCATAAGAGGTGGCTGAAAGGAATATAAGAGCCAAAGGAAGGGTAGGACTCCTTACAACGTGCTCCTCCAGACACAAAATGGCCTGAATATCCATGACCTCACAGTGCCTGACACTACCTACACAAGACCATAATAACAGTAGGAAAAGATCATGACATCAAAATAAAAGAGAGACTGATTGAGAGGGGGAGGGGATATGATGGAGAATGGAGCTTCAAAGGGGAAAGTGGGGGGAGGGAGGGCATTACCATGGGATATTGTTTACAATCATGGACATTGTTAATAAGAAAAATTGAAAAGAATAAGAAGAATAAACAACTTCATAACAAAAAAAACCCTACAAAACACACTGTATGAGTGTAGCCACTTTGAAAAACAGTTGAACTGTTTACTTTTTTCTTTTTACAAAGTTAGATACACAGTTATAACATTATCCAGCAATTTGAGGCTGAGGTAAGAGGATCACTGTGGGTTCGAGGTCACCCTGAGACTACATAGTGAGTTCCAGGTCAGCGTGGGCTAGAGTGTGACCCTACCTCAAAATGAACAAACAACCCCCCCCCCAAAAAAACCCACAAAAACACACAGTATGAGTGCAGCCACTTTGAAAAACAGTTGAACTGGTTGCTTTTTTTTTTTTTTGTATAAAGTTAGATATACAGTTGTAGCATTATCTAGCAATTTCACTCCTAAGTATATATGAAATATATATAAAGTGAGAACATATGTCCATGCCAGACACTATCAAAATATTTATAACAGCTTTATACATAATAAAATATCTTAAAACAGCCCAAATGCTCATCAAATTTTGAATGGATGTACAATTTGTAATCTGTGTCATATTGACTCATGTAAGAGTGTGAATTAATTTCAAAGTTTTATGCTGTCAAAGAAATGGATTCAAGATATGATTTCATTTATATGACATTCTGGAAAAGGCAAAACAATGGAGAAAACCAACGAAATAAATAAATCGCTGACTAGCGGGGCTGAGTTGAGAGGGGACAGGGTGGCAATTGCAGTGACTCAAGATTGTTTTATTTCATTATTTATTTGCAAGCAGAGAGAGAGCATGCAGGAGAGAGAGAGAGAATGGGCATACCAGGGCCTCCAGCCACTGCAAACAAACTCCAGATGCATATGCTACTTTGTGCATCTGGCTTTATGTGGGTACTGGGGAATTTAACCCAGGTCGTTAAGCTTTGCGTGCAAGCACCTTAACCACTGAGTGATCTCTCCAGCCCAGAGTGCAGGGAATTATGAAGGTGATGGAGTTTCTCAACCTTAAGTGTGCTGTATATGGTTGTCAAGTCTTAGAAGACTACCAGATGGGGTGGTGCAGGCCTTTACTCCAAGCACTCAGGTGCTGGGGTAGGAGGATGGATTTGAACCCGAGACCAGCCTGGAGCTACATAGTGAATTCTAGGTTAGCCTGGGCTAGAGTGAGACCCTACCTCCCTACCTCGAAACAACAACAGCACCAACAAAACACCAGAAAACAAACAAAAATTTAGAGGACCACATGCTAAACAATAGTTTTTTTGCATATTCAGAAAATACCTTGCGAAAGAATCATCCAACATTGGTCTGGTGAGATGGCTTAGCAATTAAGGTGTTTGCCTGTGAAGCCTAAGAACCCTGATTCAATTCCCCAGGACCCACGTAAGCCAGATGCACAAGGTGGCGCATGAGCTTGGAGTTCGTTTGCAGTGGCTGGAAGCCCTGGTGCGCCTCTTCTCTCTCTCTGCCTCTTTCCCTCTCTCAAATAAATAAATAAAAATAAAATGTTTTTCTCAATCACCCCTTCCAAGGCTCAAGGTCTAATGCGGAAGAGGTGGTGGAAAGAATGTAAGAGCCAAAGGAAGGGTAGGACTCCTTACGACATGCTTCCCCCAGACATAAAATGGCCTGGATATCCATGACCTCATAGTGCCTGACACTACCTACACAAGACCATCATAAGAGGAGGAAAAGATGATGACATCAAAATAAAAAAGAGACTGATTGAGATGGGGAGGGGATATGATGCAGAATGGAGTTTCAAAGGGGAAAGGGGGGAGAAGGAGGGTATTACCATGGGGTATTTTTTATAATCATGGAAAATGTTTTAAAAAATTGAGAAAAAAATTAAATTAAAGTTAAAAAATAAAATAAAATTATTTTAAAAATTTAAAAAACAGATCATCCAACATTACCATACTATTACTAGACATACTTAAAAACATGAAAAAGACAATCAAATCAAAATCAATGTAGATTTCAGAAAATATATAGTAAGGAAAAAAATGCAACCATGTATAATTATAATACCAGAGATGGGTAGTGCTAACAACTTGAGGTACACATACATTTTAGAAACAAAGTTTTATCGCTAGCTTTAATTTTTTAGCATCTTCTTTCTTTCTCTTGTGGTGCTGGGGTTGGACCCGGGGCGCCGCTCATGCTGGTTAAGGGCTCTCCGCTGGGCGATGTTCCCGCCTCAGTTTTAGCATCATGTATGACCACTTTTCTTCAACACCATGTTCATGTCCTCATGGAAATCCAGGGTTATTTAATGAATCCTCTGTTGGACATCGTGGTTATATTTGTTAGTCACTTTCCTAATTGGTGTTGCAATATGTATTTTATATACATCGTTGTGGGTGATCCTGATTTATTTCTTTTTTTTCTTTTTTGGTTTTTTTTCGAGGTAGGGTCTCACTCTGGTCCAGGCTGACCTGGAATTAATTCTATCATCTCAGGGTGGCCTTGAACTCATGGGAATCCTCCTACCTCTGCCTCTTGAGTGCTGGGATTATAGGTGTGTGCCACCACGCCCAGCTCTGATTTATTTCTTTAGAGTTCTTAGGAATGGTGTTGCTGCTGGCTCAAGGGGAAGGTGCATTTTAGGGACATTGATATACTATAGCCAAACTGATGTATTAAAATTGACACCAGTTAAGGTTTGTTTTTAAGCTTTTTTAAACTCAGTTTCATAATCCTCCTTCTAAATGTATCTATCCTTCTCTCATTTGAAAAAAAAAAGGTCTGCAGGGCTGGAGGGATGGCTTAGCAGTTAAGGCATTTGCCTGCAAAGCCAAAGGAGCCAGGTTTGATTCCCCGGGACCCACATTAGCCAGGCTGAAGAGATAGCTCTGTGGTTAAGGTGCTTGTCTGCAAAGCTTAACGGGCCTGGTTTAATTCCCCAATAGTCATGTAAAGCCAAATGCACAAAGTGACCGCATACATCTGGATATTGTTTGCAGAGGCTAGAGGCCCTGGTGTGCCCTCTCTCTCTCTCCTTGCAGATAAAATAAATTAATATTTTTAAGTCTTCAAGAAACAAAGCACAAAGGACTTTATGCATATGGAAGAAAGAAGGGATGAAGAATGATGTCCTCGTCCTCAGCCTTCTCCCTCTCTGTCCCCTGCCCTTCATTTCCCAAGTGTGGGTCCTTATCTCCCCCCCAGCACCAAATAAGATTAATTAGTAATGGTTCTCCCAGATAATTTTATTTAAGCTAAGTAGACTAAAATTCAATGGGTGGGGGCAAAAAAAACCAACACCTACCTTTCATTTTGCACCTAAACTTAATGTTTCTTATAATGTGTGAATTCTAGTCAATATTTTGTGCTTTGAAAACCTCTTCTAGAGGCCCAATCCTGACTTTATGAACTTTTGTTTTAGGACATGGAGACTCCAGGCTTGGGCTTGGTGGAGAAAAGCCAATGGCCTTTGTCTGAGAGTAAAGGTCACCCAAGGTTTTGGAATGGCTATGTCATTTGTTGGCTTTGAGACCACCCCCGCCCCCTGGCAGTCTGTTGTCTCAGCATCTCCTGATGGCATTTGTTCACTTATTACAAAAGGTGTGATGTGGGCTGGAGACATGGCTTAGCGGTTAAGGCACTTGCCTTGCAAAGCCAAAGGGCCCAGGTTTGATTCCCTGGTACCCTTGTAAAGCCAGATGCACAAGGTGGCACATGGATCTGGAGTTCGTTTGCAGTGGCTAGGGGCCCTGGTGCTCTCGTTCTCTATCTGCTTCCCCCGCTCTCTCTCAAATAAATAAATAAAATAATAAAACATTTGAAAAATAATTTATTTATTTTTATTTGAGACAGAGAGAAAGGGATAGAGAAAGAGAGGGAGGGCGGAGGAGGGGGGAGAGAGAGGGAGAATGGAAGCACCAGGGCCTCTAGTCACTGAAAATGAACTCCAGACATGTGTGCCACCTTGTGCATCTGGCCTTTGTGGGACCTGGAGAATCAAACCTGGGTCCTTAGGCTTCACAGGCAAGCACCTAAACTGTTAAGCAGTCTCTCCAGCTCTTTTACAAAATATTTTAAATATTTTTACTTATTTGCAAGCAGACAGAAATAGAGAGAAGAGAGACAGACAGAATGGATGTACCAGGGCCTCCAGCCACTGCAGACGAACTCCAGATGCATGCGCCACCATGTGCATCTGGCTAACATGGGTTCTGGGGAGTTGGACCTGGGTCCTTAGACTTCGCAGGCCAGCGCCTTAACTGGTAAGCCATCTCTCTGGCCCCACATAAAATATATTTTTTAAAAAGGTGTGGCATGTTGACATGACCTAATGCTTCTGGATGTACATTGTGGTTCAAGTGTCTATCAACTACTTTCTGTTCTTGGTGTGAAGACCCTGGGGATTGGTCCCAACAAGACTGGCTGCAGGAGCACCGACATCCTCAGTAGCTCTGGACCATATAGACAACTCATTTCTTCCCTCTCTCACTGGACGTCTGGTCTCACCTGGATATGGTGGGTGATGTTCCCACAGAAGCTATCGCTGGTCAGCATTGTAGATGTATTCCACTGGCTTTTCTTTCTTTCTTTTTTTTTTTTTTTAAATATTTTTAGTTATTTATTTGAGAGAGGGAAAGAGAAAATGGGCATGTCAGATGCATGCGCCACCTTGTGCATCCAGCTTAAGTGAGTCCTGGAGAATAGAAACTGGGTCCTTTGGCTTTGCAAGTGCCTTAATAGCTAAGCCATCTCTCCAGCCCTCCAGTGGCTTTTCTTTTCTCTCTTCCTTCCTTCCTCCCCCCTTTTTTTTAAAGTTCCTAGTATATTTTGAGCTTTATTCTTTTCTTCCAATATTTTATTTATTTATTAGAGAGAGAGAGGCAGATAGAGAATGGGTGCACCAGGGCTTCCAGCCACTGCAAATGAACTTCAGACACATGCGCCACCCTGTGCATCTGGCTTACATGGGTCCTGGGGAATCGATCCTGGGTGCTTAGGCTTTGCAGGCCAGTGCTTTAACCACTGAGCCATCTCTCAAGCCCTTGAGCTTTATTCTTTAGGAACAGGAAGCTGTTCTGATTCCACTTAGGCACACTGGGCATGATCTAGTTCAGATATGCTTTTGTTTTGTTTTTTCGAGGTAGGGTCTCACTCTAGCCCAAGCTGACCTGGAATTCACTATGGAGTCTCAGGGTAGCCTCAAACTCACGGCGATCCTCCTACCTCTGCCTCTCGAATGCTGGGATTAAAGGCGTGAGCCACCACACCCAGCCAGATGTGCATTTTAGGAAATGCACTGCTGAGAGCATGGTGGGGGTACCCGAGGGACACCCAGGGGACCCCTATTTGCTCCTAGCCCTCTACTCTTCCCCTGGTCACTGCAACTCCATTTCCCAGACTTCCCTGCTGACTGGACTTGAAGTGGGGGGTGAGGGGGCATCAGAATAGCTGGCCAGAGCTCACCCGGAGGAGCTCGCTGGCAGAGGAAGCCAAGTATTCCTTCTCCCTTGGCCGCTGGCAGCATCTTCCCCTGCATTTCATCATCTCCTCTGTCGCAGGGCCCTTCCCTCCTCATCGCCCAGTCCTGCCAGACAGGCCCAGCTCGGGGCCCCTGGGCTCTGCCAACCCCAACCCCACCCCCCCGCCAGCCCTACCAGTGGTATCACTTCCTGCAGATACCAATCTCTGGCCTCTGCTCTAAGACAGCCTGCGATCCAATTCCCTTCGTCACATCCCTCTTTGAAACACCCGAGTGGCGCTCACTGCGGAATCGCACTCTGCCGGATAAAATGGTGGGGGCTGGGGGCGCGGTCAGTGGCAGGCGGCAGGTCTAGGGAATTGTGCCGGGTCTGGGGGTGACCAAGAACAAACACATAAGCAGACCGATGCCAGGCACTGTTGTCCTAAGTACGCGACAGGACAGAGGTGTAGACAAAGGGGGGTGAAGGAAGACGGGAGGCAGGTAACTGTGATCGATGGCAGAGCCCCAATGCAAAGGACCTTAGCTTGAGCGACACAGGCAATGGTGTGTGAGCAGGAAAAGGGCTCGATCAGCTGGGAGAAGAGGAAGAGAAGAGCCCAAGTGGCTACCTCCGCCTCTGCCCACCTCCACGTACCTCAAACTCTTTTTTTTTAAATTTATTTATTTGAGAGGACAGACACAGAGAGAAAGACAAATAGAGGGAGAGAGAGAGAATGAGCGCGCCAGGGCTTCCAGCCTCTGCAAACGAACTCCAGACTCGTGCGCCCCCTTGTGCACCTGGCTAACGTGGGACCTGGGGAACCCAGCCTCGAACCGGGGTCCTTAGGCTTCACAGGCAAGCGCTTAACCGCTAAGCCATCTCTCCAGCCCACCTCAAACTCTTGCCACCACTCCAAAGCCAACGTGGAAGCTGCCTTACGCATGTTTCCCATCCCCCAGACAGCCCTCAGCGGGATTTCTCTTTCCCCACTGCTTCTCGTCACCCATTGAAACGCTTTCCACGGTTCTCCTATCTTGACAGCCTGTCTGTGAGAAGGGCAAGCCCTTGCCAGGCGCAATGGGCTGGATGAGTACCTTCCTTGTGCCTTCCTTGGGCGAGGGGAGTAGGGATGGTGACATTCCATGCTGTACAGATGAGGAAACTGAGGCATGGGGGAGATTTGAGGATTTGCACATGACATACAGGTAGTGAGCAAATGGCAGAGTCAAAAGTGGATATGTCCTCAGAGTTCATGCCACGTAACTCTGGCTACATATGATCTCTCTCTGTGTCTTGGTGTGTGCATGTGTGTGTGTGTCTCATAGTGTACATGCTAGGGTTTGCTAGACTACTGAGGAACACACCCCACCCAAGATCTCCATATTATTTTACTGTGCTTATTTGAGAGCGTGAAAGTGGGGAGAAAGAAAGGGAGGGGGCAGAGAACAGGCATGCCAGGACCATCCAGCTGCTGCAAATGAACTCCAGATGCATGTGCCACCTTGTGCATCTAGCTTATGTGGGTTCTGGGGAATCGAACCTGGGTCCTTTGGCTTTGCAGGCAAGTGCCTTAACCACTAAGCCATCTCTCCAGCCTTAAGAGGACCCTTAAGTTATTTGGGAATTGGTTACTACTAAGAAATATTTCTGAGTATGAAGTATAGAAGAAACAATTAGGTAGAAATTCGAGGCCAAAAAGTTTCCAAAACCACCTGAAGTGTCTCAGAGGTAAGGAAGGAATGATAGTAACAAGGTATTCTCAATGACAAGAGTTCTGATGAGCCAATCCTCGCGCAGCTGCGTTCAGAAGTGACTAGGTCTGAGCCCACAAGTGCCACACCAGTCCCGGCCATGTAGCGAGACCTCCATCTCAAGTAAATAACTAAATATGATATATTTATATGATATATATCATATGATATATATGCTATATCATTTAAATATATATGATATATGATATATATAATATATCATATATATGATATAGCATATATACGATATATATATCAATTATATATATATATATATATATATATATATATATATATATATATGATATCTGGGACTAGGATTTCTTTCATTTTCTCGCTCAACTTTTATAGCACGTAAGAATAGATGGTTGGGGCTAGAGAAATGGCTTAGCAATTAAGCACTCGCCCATGACGTCTAAGGACCCTGGTTCGAGGCTCAATTCCTCAGGATCCACATAAGCCAGATGCACAAAGTGGTACTTACATCTGGAGTTCATTTGCAGTGGCTGGATGCCCTGGTACGCCCATTCTCTCTCTCTTTCTCTGCTTCTTTCTCTGTCTGTCTGTCTGTCGCAAATAAATAAATAGAAACAATTTTTTTAAAATTTTTATTTATTTATCTTAGATACAAAGGGAGAGAGAGAGACAGAATGGGCGCACCAGGGCCTCTAGCCACTGCAAATGAATTCCAGATGCATGTGCCACAATGTGCACCTGCCTAACGTGGGACCTGGAGAATCGAACCTGGGTCCTTAGGCTTCACAGGCAAGTGCCTTAACCAGTAAGCCATCTCTCCAGCCCACAAACATTTTTTTTAAAAAAAGAATAGACGGTTGCAGCCTTTCACTATGATTGGCGTGACTGTTTATCATGCAACTGGATAATTTAAATTAGAACTTCAGGTAGTTTGGCTTCTGGTTTCTCAAGTTTCTGATTAGGCAACTGCTTTTATTGCTTTCTTTAACCGCTGAGATGATTATAATAAAGATGATCAAGCCGGGTGTGGCTGGTCCACGCCTTTAATCCCAGCACTGGGGAGGCAGAGGTAGGAGGGTTGTTGTGAGTTCGAGGCCACCCTGAGACTACATTATGAATTCCAGGTCAGCCTGAGCTAGAGTGAGACCCCTACCTCAAAGAAAGAAAGAAAAAAAAAAAAGATGGTCAAGTTGTTCAATTTCAATTTCAGCGATTTTTTCCTGGTAGTTCCTGGGGTTTGAGGAGATCCATCAGGGGTATGCCACCGTGTCTACCACTGGAGATGAGGGCAGAGCTCACAGACGGATGGGTGAGTTGAGGCCATTTAGTTGCAAAGTTAACTTATTTGTGAGAACGTGTGGAGGTCAGAGGGCAATCTCAAGGTGTCTGTGTTCCACCTTCTTTGAGTCAGGGTCTCTTACTGCTGCAAACAAATGCCAGCCCAGCTGGCGTGCAAGCTTTGGGTTCTCCTGGCTCTGCCGCCCATGGCCATGGGCACATTGGGGTCACAGATGCACCTA
The DNA here is from genome assembly GCF_020740685.1 of Jaculus jaculus. Taxonomy (NCBI): domain Eukaryota; kingdom Metazoa; phylum Chordata; class Mammalia; order Rodentia; family Dipodidae; genus Jaculus; species Jaculus jaculus. Next base: position 26,697,799 of record NC_059112.1, on the reverse strand, counting down.
TCACTTGCTGTCTACGTGTACGTGGGAGCCTTCAACTGCCTTGCCCATAATTCCTGTAATTTTGTTTTTGAAAGCTTGCTTTTCTGGTTGGTTGGGTTATTTGCTCTTTACGTTGTCCCCCGTTAGTATTAGGGGTGCTGCCTGATGGTGTTGGACTTGATAAGTTCATCCCTGCCTCTCCTCTGTTCAGCCATTCTCATGAAATTCATTCTTCCTTGGCCTCTCGTGATTAAGATCACCCTCCTTCCTCGTGGACAGTAACCCTTTAAGTTTCTCCTACAGGGCTGAGCTACTCATGAATTGTCTTAATTTGTGCTTGTCCTGAAATGTCATTTCTCTGTCAATTTTAAAAGACAGCTTCATCGGGCATTGTGGCGCATGCCTTTTTTTAAAAAAAATTTTTTATTTATTTATTTGAGAGCAACAGACACAGAGAGAAAGACAGATAGAGGGAGGGAGAGAGAATGGGCGCGCCAGGGCTTCCAGCCTCTGCAAACGAACTCCAGACACGTGCGCCCCCTTGTGCACCTGGCTAATGTGGGACCTGGGGAACCGAGCCTCGAACCGGGGTCCTTAGGCTTCACAGGCAAGCGCTTAACTGCTAAGCCATCTCTCCAGCCCTGGCGCATGCCTTTAATCCCAGCACTCAGGAGGCTGAGGTAGTAGGATGGCTGTGAGTTGTAGGCCAGCCTGAGACTGATTCCAGGTCAGCTTGGGCTGGAGCAAGACCCCACTTTGAAAAAAACAAAAAAGAGGGGGAAAAGTAAATATATATATATATTTTTTAAAAAGATAGCTTTGCTGGTTGTAGCGCTTTTGCTTGGTATCACTTACCTGCGTGGCTTAGAACATATCATTCCATGCTTTCCTGGCGACAAGGGGTACTCACAGGGGACACCCTATTATTTTAATGGTGCATCTTTTGTAGGTAAGTTTTCCCCCTAAAACTCTTAGTATTGTTTCTTTGCTTTGTAATTTTGATATCTGGACTCTTACATGCTATCTCTTCTGCTCCTGTCTGTTTGGGGTTCTAAATGCCTCTTGCGTCGAAATGTGTATTTCTTTTGCAAGACTTGGGAAGGGGCTAGGGAAGGGTCTCGGTTGGTAGAGCCCTTGAATAGCATGTTGGGGCTCGGTCTCCATCACCATCAAAACAAGAAGGATAGGTGTCTTGGAGTGAATTGAGGTTATGGCTTATGATCACATTTTCACATAAGATACGTGTGTTTTTGTTTGCTTGAGTCGCGCATGTTTTCTCAAAAAATCCTCCATACCCTGATTCCTCAGATCTTGATGAGAACTATAGAAAACCAGGGCTGGTGAGATGGCTCAGTGGTTAAAGGTGCTTGCTTAAAAAACCTGACAGCCTGGGTTCAAATCCCTAGTACCCACGTAAAACCAGGTGCGTGGAGTGGCACATGTGTCTGGAGTTTGTTTGCAGTACCAGGAGGCCCATACTCACATGTATGCGCTCTCTCTCTCTCTCTTAAAAAAATAAACAATATTAAAAAAATAATAAAAGAAAAAGCCCTAGGCTATCAGAGCTTAGTACACAGGCTTTAAGCTGGGTGTGGCGGTGCACATCTTTAATCCCAGCACTCTGAAGCCAGAGGTAGGGGATCACTGTGAGTTTGAGGCCAGCCTGAGACTACATATTGAATTCCAGGACAGCCTGGGCTAGCATTACATCCTACCTCATAAGCAACAACAACAACAAAAAGAACCATAGAGGGCTGGAGAGATGGCTTAGCGGTTAAGCACTTGCCTGTGAAGCCTAAGGACCCCGGTTCGAGGCTCAACTCCCCAGGACCCACGTTAGCCAGATACACAAGGGGGTGCAAGCATCTGGAGTTCGTTTGCAGTGGCTGGAAGCCCTGGCGTGCCCATTCTCTCTGTCTACCTGCCTATTTCTGTATCTCTCTCTCTCTCAAATAAATAAATAAATAAATTAAAAAAAAAAAGAACCATAGAAAACCAAAATGTCCATTTGGAGACTGTCACAGTTAGTTATGAATGCCCATCTGTTTGACTGCAAGGAGAAGTGTTCAAATTCTGAGGTGACTGCTATACCGTGCTGGGTAACCAAGTATAGCCAAGTATAGCCAAAAGCCCGTATGACAGACAGCGTCCATCCTTAGTTACAACACCCTCACACGGCCCGGCCTTCACCCACGGGTTAGGACATGGATTAGTTTGCTAGCTTCCAAAATGAGAAGTTCCTAACAGCTTTCAAATTGGTGGCTGAAGAACTCTAATAGTTTAAACAACTCGCTTCTTTTGCACAAGAAGTCCTATAGGAACCCCTCACCTTGTTGGTAATAGTAGACGCCTGAAGTGATGTGCTTAGTCTCTTCGGTGTCTTTCCCCAAATTGTATCAATTAACGAGCTCATGAAGGGGGTCAAAATATGCTACAGATGACTCTCTGGTCTTGCTTCGCCCATCAGTGGAAACCCATCATATGGACCAGAAAACTGAGGCTAGAGGAAGCAGAGAACTTCAGAAGGTCATCGGGCACGTTGCCTCTCCGAGAGCAGTCCACAGTCCTGTGGCAGCATTACTCAAGTGCTTTATAGAAATACAGAATCTGAGTCCCCACCGTGAACATTATATACATTCAAACAAGATCCACGGCGATTTGCATGCTGGATAAAATCTGAAAGTCACTCATTTGTTGAGCCATGCTGGAGGGAGATTTCAACCTTTGGCTTTGATCTTGCTATCACCATGGATCTGGGTGGAAATGTCACCTCTGCAGGAAAGCATCCCATGACTTGAAAAAAAAAAAGGCCTGGAGGGATGGCTTAGTGGTTAAGGCATTTTGCCTGCAAAGCCAAAGGGCCCAGGTTCAATTCCCTAGGACCCACATTAGACAGATGCACAAGGGAAGTGCATGCGTCTGGAGTTCGTTTGCAGTGGCTTGAAGCCCTAGCGCACCCATTCTCTCTCTCTCTCTATCTCCCGCTCTCTTTCTCTGTCAAATAAATAAATAAATAAATAATTTTAAAAACTATTTATTTGTAAAGGTGGGGGGAGTATGGGCAAACCAGGGCCTCTTGCTGCTGCCAAGAACCCCAGATTTGTGCATCTGGCTGTCCGTGAGTAATGGGAGTCAAATCCAGGCTGTCAGGCTTGGCAAACAAGCACCTTTAATTGCTGAGGCATCTCTGCAGCCCCACCCCCTGACTTTCTTAATTCCTGTTTGCCTTTGCCACGTGGTTTTACAGGCATGGGTTCCGACGCCTTCCCAATCGTAGCAGACCTACCATTTTGCCGTGCAGCAGGATGGGCATTTCAAAATGCCACCACCCAGGATGGTGCACGTTGCACCCTGGGGCTCAAGGCTCACTGGAGTGGACCACGGAGGGCCACGTATTCAGAAGTGTCATCTTCCCCTAAGCTGGTTCATGGACATAAACACCAGGCTTCGGGGCAGTCTGTGTGTCCTCTCTTCCCCTTGAGCCTGCCATTTATCCATTTATGAGCCTAGTTCATGAACTCGAACAGATGGTAATAACCACACTTCAAGTATCATCCCAATAAAATCCCATAATTAGGGCAGTACCTGTCCTGTCATTTTCAGCCCAGAGGGCTCCACCCAGACCCCTAATTACTACCGTCCACGGGCACAGCCCCGGGAAACAAAACAAGGAAGGCCATCTCTACCACCGCTTCCTAAGGGCTTCCGCCACTTTACAGGCTGGTCCTGTCTCTTCCTGCTAAACAGGGATGTGGATTGGAGACAGACCGCCAGCTCCTGTTAGATATGTCTTGAGACTGGGGGGTGGGGAGTAAGGACGAGAGAACAGCAATCGTCAGAGGTCACCTTGCCTTGCAGGCTGGGGAAGCTCATGGGGTGGCTGCCTATGAGGGTGTAGAGTCCTTGAGAAAGCAAGGCACTTGACAGTGTCTGGTGTGTGTGCACAGAGACAAGGTGTGAATTGGCTTTGAAGGCGTTCCGTCTCTCTCTCACACACACTCACTCTCAGATAAATAAAACAAATCAATGGGGCTGGAGGAGGTGTTTGCCTGCAAAAGCAAAGGACCCAGGTTCGATTCCCCAGGACCCACATTAGCCAGATGCACAAGGGGGCGCATGTGTCTGGAGTCGTTTGCAGGGGTTGGAGGCCCTGGCATACCCATTCTCTCCCTCTCCCTCTTTCTCTGTCAAATAAATAAATATAAATAAAATATTTTACGCAAAGTGGACTCTTCCCTACCTCACCCTTGATTTTTTTTTTTTTTTTTGGTTTTTCGAGGTAGGGTCTCACTCTAGCTCAGGCTGACCTGGAATTCACTATGAAGTCTCAGGGTGGCCTCGAACTCATGGTGATCCTCCTACCCCTGCCTCTTGAGTGCTGGGATTAAAAGTGTGCACCTTCACACCCGGCTCCCCTGGATGATTTTTTAATGTTTTCCTGGAAGTAAAGCAATTCAACTTTAATTTATTTAGGAAGCCTCTTCCCATATTAGTGTTACCAGAATGATTAACCAGAACTTGAGCCCTAACAATCCCTTACCATCAACAAGCCAGATATGACCACCCATCCTCATTCAGCCAAATAAATGAGCAAATAATAGCGAAAATCAGAAGAAGATATATTTAATGTGGCCACCTTGGGAGGGACAAAGAGATTCAGTAACTCCCCTAGTGTGTCTTCAGGGTACAAAGAGGAACTTGGGTTTAAAGACAAGGAAGGGCTGGAGAGATGGCTTAGCGGTTAAGGCACGCGCATGCGAAGCCTAAGGACTCATGGTCTACTCTTCAAATCCCAGGTAAGCCAGATGCACAAAGGTGAGGCACGCGCAAGGTTGTACATGCCCACTAGGTGGCGCAAACATCTGGAGTTCGATTTCAGTGGCTGAGGCCCTGGTGTGCCAATTCTCTCTCTGTCTCTGTCTCTCTTTCTGCATCTCTCTCTCTTACTCTCTCTAAAAAAAAAAAAAAAAAAAAAATTAAAAAGAGAAGGCAAGAGGTATGCATAGCTAGGCAGTCTCAGTCAGGCTATAGACCTGCCCATCCCATTGTCTCAGCTCGTTTCTCCTGCAAGTTCTTTAAATCTTTCCTGAAAGCAAGTTCCTCTTCTGTCTAGACACAAGACTTCAGCCTTTTTCTTTGGCCAACATGAGATTACTAGGGAAATTCTAATTTCTTGGGGTCCATTGTTTCAATGGTCTTATAGTCAAAGGGGCAGGTACAAGTATTTCCTTAGAATAATATCTGCCCTCCTGTTTATGAGAAGGACAAAGCCTTTCTTAGCTCTTGCCTTCTACTTAAACCCAAACCTAATTACCAGAGATGCAGGAGGTAGGAGCCCAAGCCTGATGGGGTGGGGGCTCTCCTCAATGAGCTCCAAATCTACTAATGTCTGGCCAGCTACCCAACAGGAAGGGTGCACCTTCCCATTTGATTTTTATCTCTCTCCTACCAGCCCTCCTGGCTCAATTATGGACAGTGTCCCAAAGACAAGGGACCTATCCATTGAATTTGTTTTCTCATAAGTCTTCAAAAACCCTGGAAAGAGGGCTGGACAGATGGCTTAGTGGTTAAGGCATTTGCCTGCAAAGCCAAAGATCTCAGGTTTCATTCTCCAGAACCCATGTAAGCCACATGTACAAGGTAGCCCATACATCTGGAGTTCATTTGCAGTGGCTGGAGGCCCTGGTGCACCCATTTTTTCTCTCTCTCAAATAAGCAAAAAAAAAAAAAAAAAAAAAGTATTATTTTAAAAATTAAGTCTCAGGTTGGAGAAATGGTTGAGAGGTTAGGGCAAGTTGTGTGCAAAGCCTAATGACCTGAGTTCAATTCCCTAATGCCCACATAATGTCAGATGCACAAAATGGTACCTGCATCTAGAGTTTGTTTGCAGAGGCCCTGGCATGCCCGTTCTGTCTCTCTCTCTCTTTCTGCTTGCAAATAAATAAATTATTTTTTCAACTTTAAAAATGTCTCCGAATCCCTGTTCCCATTTACAATTATTAATATCCTAAAAGGAAGTCTTTGTTGACAGCTTAGGCAATGGCTGGGCACTGTGGGTCTGGCCTCCGCAAAGCCCTTTTCTAGGTCTGTGAGAACACAATGCTTGCTGAATCTGGACAGGGACTAATGGCCAGTGACATCAGGCTGAGCCACAGCCTGTAACCTGGGTCAACTTCAAGCTCACAGTGATCCTTCTGTCTCAGCCTCTAGAACGCTGGGATTCCAGGTGTGAGCCGCCACGCTTGGCTTCAACAATAAAATTTTCTCCAGGCAAGAGAAAGTGACCCCAGACCACAAGGGACAATCGCCTTGTACTTTGCCAGTCTTCGCCTGGCTTAGATGTGAAGGAGTCAGAGGCCTCATGCAAAGACGTGGTCATGCCACTGCCACGCATAGACCTGCCCTCCTCTTGTTCTCTAAAATTGGGAAGAAAAACACCAGCTGCCTCTCCAGGCCACCCACCATTGCCTACTGGCCCAAGAGTACGGGTGGCTTGCTTGTACCTGGCTCCCACACCAGCTGACCTGGCCATCTCTTCAGGCTAGTCTGGATGGCCTCATCACTCAGTTCCCTGCGGGACAGCAAGAAGATCAATCAACCCACTCACCACCTGCCCGGCCGAGCTACGTGCCACTTCACCGGCGGAGGGGTTGCTGGCTGTTTAAGTGGCATGTTCTGGCTGACAGAACAGTCCTCCGTACAAGCATGCAGCCCTTTACCGCTCCTGTTTTCCTGTTTTGGTTTTTCGAGATAGGGTCTCACTCTAGCCCAGGCTGACCTGGAATTCGCTCTGTAGTCTCAGGGTGGCCTCGAACTCATGGCGATCCTCCTACCTCTGCCTCCCGAGTGCTGGGATTAAAGGCATGCGCCACCACGCCTGGCTTCACTCCTGTTTTCTTACAAAAACATCCCCAACAGCTCTGTGGGACTTCATGGTAGAAAACTGAGTTCCATGGAAGTGAGGTGACTTAACCGAGGTCACTTAGCAAAGCTGAACTGTAAACTTGATGTTTTGCTTTTTGGTGTTATTTTGTTTTGTGTCTTTTTTTTTTTTAAGGTAGGGTCTTGTTCTAGCCCAGGCTGACCTGGCTACATACATTCACTATGTAGTCACAGACTCATGGCGATTCTCCTACCTCTCCCTTCCAAGTGCTGGGATTAAAGGCAAGAGATACCATGCCTAACAGAAAAAAATATATATATTTTTTTGAGGTAAGGTCTCAGTCTAGGCCAGGCTAACCTGAAATTCATACCGTAGCCCCAGGCTAACCTTGAACTCATGGCGATCCTCCTACCTCTTACCTCTGCCTCCCAAGTGCTGGGATTAAAGGCAATTTGCTACCTGGCCTGTTTTGCTTTTATTTATTTTTAATTTTTGTTCATTTTTATTTATTTATTTGAGAGTGACAGACAGGGAGAGAAAGAGGCAGAGAGAGAGAGAGGGCATGGGGAGGGGGAGAATGGGCGTGCCAGGGCCTTCAGCCATTGCAAACAAACTCCAGATGTGTGCGCCCCCTTGTGCATCTGGCTAACGTGGTTCCTGGGGAATCGAGCCTTGAACCGGGGTCGTTAGGCTTCACAGGCAAGTGCTTAACCGCTAAGCCATCACGCCAGCCCCTGTGTGAGAGGGTGGCTCATGACTGCAACCCAGCACTTGGGACACTGAGATGGGAGGATTGAGAATTCAAGGGCAGCCTGGGCTACACAGGAAGAAAGGAAGGGAGAGAAGGAGAAGGGAGAAAGGAAGGAAGGATATAAGAAAGAGATGGGCATGGGGACGCACGGGGGCAGAGGTAGGAGGATCGCTGTGAAGTCAAGGCCACCTTGAGACTACATAGTGAATTCCAGCTCAGCCTGGGCTAGAGAGCGAGACCGTACTTCGAAAAACCAAAGACACACAGAGAGAGATTGTTGATGCTGGAAAGATGGCGCCATGGGTGAGTGCTTGGCGTGCAAGCAAGAGGAGCTGAACGTGATCCCCAGCACCCATGTAAAAAGCCAAAGGTGGTTGTGCACCCCTGTAACTCCAGCACTGAGGCGGGGCAGGGACAGGAGGATTGCTGCGGCTTGCTGGCCAGCCAGTCTCGCTGAAAATCAGTGAGCTCCAGGCTCAGGGAGACGCCCTGTCTCCAGTAAATAGGAAGGGTGGGTAGCAGAGGGGAATACCCGCTGCCCTCCACGTGTGTGTGCCCAGCAAGCTGTGTAGCTAGGCTTGCTGAACAGGTGAGCTCTGGGGTGACCTGGCCTCAGCAACTACAGAGGAGCTCGGTTGAGGGAGGCACCCAGCGTCATCCTCTGGCCTCTACGTCCGATACACGCATGCATGCACACTCATACATGTGTGCCACCTGCTCAGACATGTGCACACGCACATGAACACCACACACTCATTCATGTGTGAAAGAAAGAAGGAAGAAAGAAGGAAGGGAGGGAGGGAAGAGGGAAAGAAAGAAGGAAGGAAGGAAGGAAGGAAAGAAAGAAGGAAGGAAGGAAGGAAGGAAGGAAAGAAGGAAGGAAGGAAGGAAAGAAAGAAGGAAGGAAGGAAAGAAGGAAGGAAGGAAAGAGGGAAAGAAAGAAAGAAGGAAGAAGGAAGGGAGGAAAGAAAAAAGGAAGGAGAGAAAGAAAGAAGGAAGGAAAAAAGAAAGGAAGGAATGAGAGAAAGAAAGAAGGAAGGAAGTAAAGAAAAAAGAAAGGAAGGAGGGAAAGAAAGAAGAAAGGTAAGAGAGAAAGAGGTCGCATGTTTCCACCTGCAGTCAGACAGGGACAGAGGAAAGGGTGAGCCTCCGCAAACACAGGAAGGAACCAGGGGGAGAAGCAAGGAAACCACAGCGAAGGGCAGCAGCCGACTGACAACCAGGAGGCCTAGAGCTCCATGCAGGGGCATGAGTGGGGGGGGGGTTAAAGAGCCATTATGGGGGTGTCGGTGGGGCACCACTGGGAATGTGACCCAAAGACTTCTATGCATGGGAAGGCCCACGGTCCAATCAGAGGGTGATTCTTGGTTTGTTTTTATGCCATAATCCTTTCGTGAGCCTCTCCCTTGAGCCTGGGTGATAAAAAAAAAAAAGCAAGGCAACTGTTCTTTGGAGCGACTTAGGGGTGCCACACCAGAGATATGACCCCAAGCCCCTCCTTGTCAGTGCCCAGGGTCTTCAGAATATCTGGTGCACGATGCTTCTACTCCCTGGGGGGCACAGGGTGGCAGAACACTGTGGGTTCCATAGCCAAATATGTTGCCCAGCACTTGGGTTCTTGCTACCCCTCTCTCACTTGTCCCATCCCAGGATGGATTCCTGGCTCCCAGGGCCGGCTCTCCAAGCTTCAAGCAAGGAGGGTCTCTTATCAGGTCTCCATTAAGCCAGCGGGTACCTGGAAGATAACTCTACATCGGGCTTTGTTTTCCTTTGTCCCGTGAGAGTTGCAGTTACAGAAAGGTTGGTTGGTTGGTTGATTAGCTGCTTGGCCTCAGCTGACCTGGGCAGGACTCCCAAACGCCTGATGGGAGGTGGCCTGTGTTTGCTAACTAACCCTCAACTCAGCAGCCCTGTTCCCCTTGCTTCCCAGAAAGTGTGCACTCAGTGCATGGACGTGAGCTCCCAGGATTCCACGCTGCTCTGGGGTGCTTATTAGCCCCCCACCTGTCTGTCCCCTGCCCTGTCACAAAGCCCATTCCCTTACTCTTTGTTTAAGACCCACAGGGCCACATGGTGCCTGGTGACATGTGAACGCCGTGGAATGACCTTCCTGTGGCGAGCTGAAAAATGTCCCCTCCAGAGGCATCCGTATTTTAACCCCCAGTGCCTGGGAAGGGCTTATGTGGTAAAAAAGGGACTGTGCCTCTGTGGTTGATTGAGGAGCTTGTGATGTCGTGGTACCATGGGTTATCCAGATGAGCTCAATGGAATCGCAGGAGCCCTTGTACAGGGAAGAAGGGCGGCCAGTGGGGAAGGAGGAGACATTGAGGTCATGGTGTGGCTTTGAGGATGGAGAAAGAGGACATGAGCCAAGGAATGGGAGGATAGAACAGTCCGGGAAATGAATTCTGGCTTAGAGCTTGCAGGAGAAGCCCGGGCCGGCTATTGATTTTAGGCTGATGAAGCCAGCGCTATAAGGTGATGTAAATTAGTACTCTGTTTTAAGGGTGACAGTTGCATGGGTGACAGTTTACTATAGTGACAACAACAACATCTCAACGTACTATCTCACAGAACACAGAATCCTAAAGAAAGAAACCATGGGTTCAGAAAAGACTTTTAGAGGCGTGTAGATACGGTAATACTAACCAAACATTACCCATTATGCCAACGCATGCATTTAGTTCACCACAGTGAAAATCCATCTCCAACAAGCGGGACTCTCTCGAGGGCCGTCCTATGCCCACGGACCGTTTGCCCTGGCAGCTTCCTTGTTTCTCTGGTGTTTCAAGGGAGCCAGATGCGGCTGGCATGGCTTGCCTCAGGTCTAGCACCTGCTCTTTCTTCTTAATTACAAAGTAGAGCTTAGACACCACAGTCTGGGGATCCTGGGGACTCTCTGAAGTTAGTGGGTTCATCAGTGATTTTAGATCTTCTCAATAGACAAGAGCCAAGAAATACTGTAGTCCCAGCAGAGCCGGATAGGAGGCAGAGACAGGAGGATTTCCTGGCAACTCGTGGGAAATGCAGCAAAGAACAATAAAAATATGAGAATCCAGAAAAAGAAACCCTGCTTCATACATGGGTTGAGGAGGACAGATCTCAAAGTTGTCCTCTGACCTCTGTGGCTCATGTGGGTCTACACACACACTCAAAATAAAAATGAAGTTTTTATATATATTTTTATATTTTATTTTAGGAAAACTTTTTTTTTTTTTTTTTTGTGGTAGGGTCTTGCTCTAGCCCAGGCTGAGCTATATAATTCACCATGTAATCTCAGGGTGGCCTCGAACTCACGGCAATCCTCCTTCCTCTGCCTCCCCAGTGATGGGATTAAAGGTGTGTGCCACTACACCCGGCACTTCAGAAGGAAAATATTTTTAAAATTGGACAGAAAATACAAAGAGCTCCCTATTTTTTAAATTTTTTTTGTTGTTATTTATTTATTTGAGAGCGACAGAGAGAGAAAGAGAGAGAGAGGGAGAGCACGGGCGCGCCATGGTTTCCAGCCACTGCAAACGAACTCCAGACGCGTGCGCCCCCTTTGTGCATCTGGCTAACGTGGGTCCTCAGGAATTGAGCCTCGAACTAGGGTCCTAAGGCTTCACAGGCAAGCGCTTAACCGCTAAGCCATCTCTCCAGCTCTTTTTTTGTTTTTTTGAGGTAGGGTCTCACTCTAGCTCAGGCTCTCCTGGAATCCACTATGTAGTCTCAGGGTGGCCTCGAACTCAGTGCGATCCTCTTACCTCTGCCTCCCCAGTGCTGGGATTAAAGGCGTGCGCCACCACGCCCGGCGAGCTCCCTATTTTGCCCTACCTCTTACACGCACATCCTCCCCTAATGTGACACCCCCATCCACCCACCACACACTGGTGCTGTAGTTACAGTCGATGAACTTGCAGCCAGACACATCACTTGGCCCAGAGTCATAGTTTACATAGAGTGCATTCTCAGTGTTGCCCATGCTGAGGCTCTGTACATGCAACCACCATTATAGTTTCTCACAGAGTAGTTTTACCACCTTAAAAATCTGTGCTCCAGGGCTGGAGAGATGGCTTAGCGGTTAAGCGCTTGCCTGTGAAGCCTAAGGACCCCGGTTCGAGGCTCGGTTCTCCAGGTCCCATGTTAGCCAGATGCACAAGGGGGCGCACGCGTCTGGAGTTCATTTGCAGTGGCTGGAAGCCCTGGTGTGCCCATTCTCTCTCTCTCCCCTTCTATCTGTCTTTCTCTCTGTGTCTGTTGCTCTCAAATAAATAAATAATAAAAAAAAAAATCTGTGCTCCATCCATCACTCCACCCTCTCCCCAACACTTGGTGTGGTAGTTTGAATAGATGGCCCCTAATGTATTCAGTTATTTATTGTTGGTAGTTTGCATCTGCAGCCACCTGGCTGGAGGCAGTGTCACTGGGTGGATCTTAAGGTGAGGTGGTGGGTTTCAGATTTCAATCTAAAGATATGCAAAGTGTGCCTAGCTGGAGTTCCTGAAGTGTGCTGTGGCTTTTGGCTTTTAGGTTTGTGCTTCTCTCTCTGTGCTTGGACCTGTGAAGGCAGACCAGCTTTTTCTGCCATTTATGGAACTTCCCCTGGATCTGTAAGCTTTAATAAATATCCCTTCCTCCATAACTGTGTCTGGTCTGGAAGTTCATCTCAGTGAACCTGAAGCTGTCTACTACACATGGGTTAATACATTTTTTTGGTTTTCCAGGTAGGGTCTCACTGTAGCCCAGGCTGTCCTGGAATTCACTCTGTATTCTTAGGGTAGCCTCGAACTCATGGTGATCCTCCTACCTCTGCCTCCCAAGTGCTGGGATTAAAGGCTTGCGCCACCACACCCGGCTAAGTGTTAATACTTTTGAAAACTGAGTTGCAAACCAAGTCTCCTATAGATCAATGCAGGGCATCAAAGCATTTCTAGTTCCTTGTCCATGTACACAGGTCTCCTCCCTCTGTGTGGTGGGGCTGGCAGGCCATGTGGTGAATGTTAGTGAAGTTGTGCATTTAAATGGATACTTCATAGACCTGCATATGGTAGATACATCAGGATTTTATTTTATTTTATTTGACACAGAGAGAGAGACATAAAGAGGCTAGAAAGTGTGCCAGGGCCTACAGCCACTGTAAATGAACTCCAGATACATGCTCCACCTTGTGCATCTGGCTTACGTGGGTCTGGGGAATCAAACCTGGGTCCTTAGGCTTCGCAGGCAAGCACCTTAATGCTAAGCTATCTCTACTCCTCTATCAAGATTTATTTTGAGGGCTGAGAGATGACTTAGCAGTTAAGGTGCTTGCCTGAGAAGCCTAAAGACCCGGGTTCTATTCCCCAGCACCCACATAAGCCACATGCACAGTGGCACATGCATCTGGAGTTCGTTTGCAGTGGCTGGAGGCCCTGACATGTCTGTTCTCTCTCCCTATCTGTCTCTTTCTCTCTCTTTCAAATAAATAAAATAAAGTTATGTATATATATATAAAGAATATAGGCCTTTAAAAGCCCTGAGCAGGACTGGGATGGTGGCTCAGGGTTTAAATGTTCTGTTTGCAAAACCTGTGTGCCTGAGTTCGGTTCCCCAGTACCCACATAAAGTCAGATGCACAATGTGGTGCATCTATCTGGGATTTGTTGGCCATGGCAAGAGGCCCTGGCATGCTCATTTTCTTTCTCTCCTCCCTCTCTGTCTCTGCTTACAAATAAATAAATAAAATATTTTACAAAAACAAAGCTCCGAGTGTTCTGGAAGACTTCATTCTTTTGTTTTTCCCATGTGGCCACACTGCACCTGGCCCCGTTTCTACATGGATGGAGGTTCCTAGAAGCTTCCATGAGCACCATGACGGGAAGTATGTATGTAGCCTATTTCCTGCAGTGTGCATACAGTGACACTTGCAGCCATAGCTCCATAAAGTCAACCTGGTGGGGGCTGAGAACCCCATCCTGCTCAGGGCCCAACACAGAGGACCAGATTTCTGTCAGGGTGGTGTCATTGCTTGGACGTGATTGGGACAGAATATACTACCAAACCCATGTCCCCTCCAACTTCTCCGAAACTTGTGAGCTCTCATGGGCCGATCAGATCAGAGTGGAAATACTCCCCAGCTGATGGAGTGGCGGACGCTGTGTCCCCGGGAGATAGGGGAGATGGGTTCCAGCATTGTCCCTGCCGCCAGCAAGCATTGGGTCATCTTCCTGAGTCTCGGTTTCCTCATGTGTAAAATAAAGAGCATCATACCCACCGGTGGAGTCAAGGTGAGGATGTGATTGGTTGTAGCATATTCTGTCAAATATAGCATATGAGGGCTGGAGAGGTGGCTTAGCAGTTAAGGCACTTGCATATGAAACCTAAGGACCCAGGTTCAATACTGCAGTGCCAACATAAGCCAGATGCACAAGGTGGTGCAAGCGTCTGGAGTTTGTTTGCAGTGACTGGAGACTTTAGCATGCCCATTCTCTCTCTATCGACATCTTTCTTTCTCTCAGATAAGTAAATAAAATATATTGTTAAAAAAATATGGGCTGGAGAGATGGCTTAGCGGTTAAGCGCTCGCCTGTGAAGCCTAAGGACCCCGGTTCGAGGCTCGGTTCCCCAGGTCCCACGTTAGCCAGATGCACAAGGGGGCGCATGCGTCTGGAGTTCGTTGGCAGAGGCTGGAAGCCCTGGCGCGCCCATTCTCTCTCTCTCTCTCTCCCTCTATCTAGCTTTCTCTCTGTCTCTGTCGCTCTCAAATAAATAAATAAAATATAAAAAAAAATAATAATATATGGGGCTAGAGAGATGGCTTAGCAGTTAAGGCATCTGCCTACAAAGGCAAAGGACCTTGGTTCGACTCCCCAGGACCCACATGAACCAGATGCACAAGGTGGTGCATGTGTCTGGATTTTGTTTGCAGTGGCTGGAGGCCCTGATGTGCCCACTCTCTCTCTCTTTCTCTCTATGTGTGTCTGCCTCTTTCCCTCTCTCGCTGTGTCAAATAAATATATAAAAATTTAAAAATGTATTTTTGGTATATGATATATATGCCTGTAGTTCCCATTTCATGATGACCACCTCTAGATGGCAGGAATGGAAAGGCTAAGGTAAGTCCTCCAGTAGGTCTCAAATACCTCAGACCTCCCAGGACACAGGGGCCAGGGCGTCCCTTGGTCTAAGCGTCTGCCACTGAACATATTACAGGTAGGTGCAAGTCGTTGCTCTAAGGAGGGCCAGCAAGTACACAGTTAGGTCAGGGCTTTAGGGAGCAGACTGAGCTCCTGGGGCCTCATGCACAAGGCAGCTGCTATTTGCACCCCCCACCTTGCCTAGGAGTGGCTGCGGTGGCCGGTAGCTCAAGAAGAGGGAACTTGTTTGATTAAACCGTCTGACTCATCACTCAGCACAACAGGTTTCTGAGCTGGTTTCAGACTTGACTTTAAAAAAAAAAAAAAGGTGGGAGGCAATGGAGTGGAAATAGGAGCCTTTTATTCCAGAACACTTTCCCGAGGGGTGGCTTTTTCTGAACGTTAATCCAGACGAAGGTTGTTATTGCAAAGGTGGCTGGAGCTCACACTCCAGCGTGGGGCACGGTTGCTAAACCATTACTCAACTGAGGACCATGACCAAGCCTTTGGGTCAGGGCTGAGTACTCCACAAGCTGCCTCCTGGGGGCCAAGCACACGGGATTTTCTCTGCAGACTGAAGGCCCACTTGAATCATTCGAGAATCTTTCCTGTAAGTAGGAAACTGAAGCTCATGACTCCCGCTCAAGATCCCTGAGCTTGGCAACTGTCTGCTAATGGGCTCCACGTAGAATTATGCTGGAACCCACCCTGATGGTCACGAATGGCACCTCCACTAAATGCTAAAAGTAATGAGGAAATAAAAGTGAATGCCTCAGGGCTGGAGAGATGGCTTAGCGGTTGAGCGCTTGCCTGTGAAGCCTAAGGACCCCTGTTCAAGGCTCAATTCCCCAGGACCCACGTTAGCCAGATGCACAAGGGGGCACACATGTCTGGAGTTTGTTTGCAGTGGCTGGAGGCCCTGGCGCGCCCATTCTCTCTCTCTCCCTCTCTCTCTCTCTGTCTCATTCTCTCTCTGTCTGTCCCTCTCAAATAAATAAATAAAACAGAAAAAAATAATAAAAAAATGAATGCCTCAGGCTACAAAGGTGGCTTAGTGGTTAAAGCACCTGTTTGTGAAGTTTAAGGACCCATGTTCGACTCTCTGGTTCCCACGTAAGCCAGATGCACAGAGGTGAGGCAAGCGCATGGTCACACATGCCCACTAGGTGGCGTAAGCGTCTGAAGTTTCATTACAGTAGCTGAGGCCCTGGTGTGCCAATTCTCTCTCTATATATCTTGTCTCTCTTTCTCTCTATAATTAAAATAAAAAAGAATGTTTCATTAGAGGGACAGGAGATGGGATTAAGCAAGGTTATTGAAGTGGCATTCAGGCAAAAAATTCCACTTTTGGGGTCGAGATATGGCTTAGTGGTTAAGGTGCTTTCCTACAAAGCTAAAAGACCAAAGTTCTATCTCCCAGGACCCACATAAGCCAGATGCACTATGAAGCACATGCATTTGAAGTTCATTTGCAGTGGCTAGAGGACTTTTTTCTCTCCCTCAAAATCTTCCCCTCTCAAATAATAAATAAATAGGATATAAATAAAGTGTTATTGGAACATAGATAGGTTCATCTTGAAAATGTATTACCTGTGGCTAGTTTTGTGTTGCGACAGCAGAGTGACTGTAGCAAAGATTGTGTAACTGGCAAAGCCAAAAATATTTGTTTGCTCTCTGGTTCTTTACAGAGATTGCCAGCCCCAGGGTCGGACGCATCACACCTTTCCAGAAACACGGCTTCACTGCTGCTGCCCAGAGTCCCCCGTCCTGCGGGGACACCCTCCCGTCTCCCAGCCAGCGCCTCCCATCTCTTCAGGTGCTGAGCACAGTATTTCTCAGCAGCACTGAGAAGGCAAGAAGGAGGCCTTGGGGGCTTGCTGGGATTCTGTTCTTTCTCAGGGCAGCTCTTCGCTGCTGTGTACCCTCCTCCAGGATCAGTCAGAGGGTGGCCTTGAAGCGGAAGGAAGAGGCCTGTGGTGGTTTGATTCAGGTGTCCCCCATAAACTTAGGTGCTCTGAATGCTAGGTTCCCAGCTGATGGAGGTTTGGGAATTAACAGCTCCTGGAGGAAGTGCATTGTTGGGGGCGGGCTTATGGGTGTTATAGCCAGTGTCCCCTTGCCAGTGTTTGGCACACTCTCCTGTTGCTGTTGTCCACCTTGTGTTGGCCAGGGGGTGATGTCCACCCTCTGCTCATGCCATCATTTTCCCCTGCCATCGTGGAGCTTCCCCTAGATTCTCTAAGCCAAAATAAACCCTTTTTTCACAAAAGCTGTTCTTGGTCAAGTGATTTCTGCCGGCAATGCGAACTGACTGCAACAGGACCCCAAGCCAAGGGAGCCTCTAGAAGCTGGTAGGCAAGAAGTAGATTCTCCGCTAGGGATCTGCTTCAGCATTCTAGCCTCCAAACTAAGACAATGAGTTGTTTGAATGCATCATATTTGTGACAACAGCAATAGAAAACTAATGCAATAAAAATCCCTTCAGGAGATTGGCTAATGGTACTGTGGGTTTTTTTGTTTTGTTTTTTAATGAGAGAGAACGTGCGCGAGAGAGAAAAAATTGAAGCACCAGGGCCTCCAGCCACTGCAAATTGAACTCCAGATGCATGCACCACCTTGTGTGCACTTGAGTCACCTTGTGCATATGGCTTACGTGGGATCTGGAGAGTCGAACATGGGTCCTTAGGCTTCACAGGCAAGTGCTTTAACTGCTGAGCCATCTCTCCAGCGCTGATACTGTGTTTTGAGGCAGGGTTTCATGTGGGTTAGGCTGACCTCGAATTTGCTACATGGTCAAAGGAGACATTGGACTTCTGATTCTCTCTCTCTCTCTCTTTGGTTTTTTGAGGTAGGGTCTCCCGAGTGCTGGGATCACAGGTATGCACCAACACACCTAGTTTATGTGCCATTGGTGATTGAGCTCAGGGCCTTCTGCACACTTGATAAGCACACTAACAACAGTGTGGCTCCTCGGTCCCAGTTAATGTGCTTTGATCTA
Organism: Jaculus jaculus; assembly: GCF_020740685.1. NCBI lineage: Eukaryota > Metazoa > Chordata > Mammalia > Rodentia > Dipodidae > Jaculus > Jaculus jaculus. The sequence goes on along the minus strand of NC_059112.1, from coordinate 26,680,091 downwards.
TATAAATGGCCGCATTCAAGTATGCCCAGAGCAGCCTCATTTCCAGATGCGGACTCTGAGCTGCAAAACCCGCAAGCTAGTCCAAAGACCCGCTGAAACCAATGTGGGAGCCGTCTCCAACAAGGCACCCAGCAGGTGATGAGGCTGGCAGCCCTGAGCCCCTCAGGGTGTGACCCATATACAAATCCCCCAGGGAACTGATCAAAATGAAAGTTCTGGGCTCGAGAGATGGCCTTAGCAGTGAAGGGAAGGTTCTGCATCTTAAGCCCTGGTGGTCTCTGTTTCTAGCAAGCTCCCACCAGGTGATGCTATCTGGTGGCCAAAGACAATGGGCAGCCAGCTACGGATGTCCTCCCTCCCTCCCTCCCTCTGCATTTAGGCCTCCAGTCCAGGGCTTGCGCATTGGAAGCTCATCAGCCTCACCCGAGTGCCTCTCTCCACAGGGCAGGCCCCACCCTCTGCCCAGGGAATGGGGAACCAGCACCGCTAGCAGGTGCCTCCGTTCTGAGAGGGCCGGCCCATACACAGGTGTTCTGGAAAAGACTCCTCTGAAGCACAGAAGCAAACAGCTCCTCAGCAAAGCCATGCTGCTGCTATCTGAATGCGGCACAGACCAGGTGCCATTGTGGGGCACTTCTCACCATCCATCTTTCTTCTTCTTTTTTATTTTTTATTTTTTGCTTATTTTTTAATTTTTTTATTTGTTTATTTGAAAGTGACAGAGAAAGAGGCAGAGAGAGAGAGAGAGAGAGAGAGAGAGAGAGAGAGAGAGAGAGAGAGAATGGGTGCGCCAGGGCCTCTGGCCACAGCAAACAAACTCCAGATGCATGCGCCCCCTTGTGCATCTGGCTAACGTGGGTCCTGAGGAATTGAGCCTTGAACTGGGGTCCTTAGGCTTCACAGACAAGCGCTTAACCGCTAAGCCGTTTCTCCAGCCCTTTTTGCTTATGTTATTTGACACACACACACACACACACACACACACACACACACACACACACACACAAAGAGAGAGAGAGAGAGAGAGAGAGAGAGAGAGAGAGAGAGGCAGAGAGTGATAGAAAGAGAGAGAATGGGTGTGCCAGGGCTTGTAGCCACTGTAAACAAATTCCAGATGCATGCATCACCTTGTGCATCTGATTTATATAGGTCCTGGGGAAGTGAACCTGGGTCCTTTGGCTTTGTAGGCAAGTGCCTTAACTGCTAAGCCATTCTGCCTCTTTCTTTCTTTCTTTATTTCTTTCTTTCTTTCTTTCTTTCTTTCTTTCTTTCTTTCTTTCTTTCTTCCTTCCTTCCTTCCTTCCTTCCTTCCTTCCTTCCTTCCTTTTCCTTCTTTCTTTCTTTCTTTCTTTCTTTCTTTCTTTCTTTCTTTCTTTCTTTCTTTCTTTCTTTCTTTCTTTCTTTTTTGTTTTTTTGAGGTAGGGTTTTACTCTAGCTCAGGCTGACCTGGAATTCACTATGCAGTCTCAGGCTGGCCTTGAACTCATGGTGATCCTCTTACCTCTGCCTCCCAAGTGCTGGGATTAAAGGCATGCACCACCACACTCAGCTTTCCTTCTTTAAAAAAAAAAATATTTATTTATTTGAGAGACAGAGGGAGAAAAAGGCAGAGAGAGAGAGAGAGGATATAGGTGTGTCAGGGTCTCTAGCCACTGCAATGAACTCCAGATGCATGTACCACCTTGTGTATCTGGTTTATGTGGGGACTTGGGAATCGAACCTTGATCCTTAACGAAGCACCTTAATGGCTTAAGCCATCTCTCCAGCCCCCCACCCCATCTTTCTTCTTTTCCTTGGTAAAATCTCAGCCATCCAAAGCCTGACCCAACAACCCTGAGAGAGAGTGACTTGGCTTCGATGGGTCACGTGCTATGGCAGCGGGGGGGGGGGGGGGGTAGCTGAGCAGAGGGACACAGAGCTGCCCACCCCAACTTTGATGTCATGCTCGAAGCCCTCATCTCCTTGAGGCCACCTTCCCTGGCCTCGTGATGACAAAGGGTGGCAGCCTGCGGGAACAGTTTACTGCCATAAGTGATCGTAAAACACAGTAAACAAAACTTCAAAGGCCTTTGGGGCAGCCACTGGCCATGAGTCCACCTTCCTCTGGAGCCCTGTTAGCAGCCTGGCGAAATGCAGGCTGACCTCAGCTCCCTGCCCCACCCATCCCACCTTAACCCACCCCACCCTCCAACAAGGCTCTCATTAAGAAAGGTGGTTTTTATGACATCAGTATGATTAAACTGACCTAATTTCCCCAGCCAACACAGAAACCTAGTCTGTGGGCCTCGGCGAAGCCATCCAGAGAAAGGTCAACTTGTGCTTTGATCCACAGCAAAGGGGGCTTGGTTTCTTACACTCCCTTGTCCCCCATGGACACTGCTCAGACTCCCAAAGAAAGGGAGGGGAGCCAGCTATTTCTCTATCCTGCCTCTCTGTGCTTAGAGCTATATAGCCGGGGGAGATGCTCTTCCTCCGCCCAGGTAGACCCCAGCTAGGAGAGCGACATAGCCAGTGCTCGCTATCTCCTCTGGGGTCAGACTATTTGCTGGGCTTGGAGATGGGCCAGCCCCATCTTGCTCACTTGTGGTCTCTGGGGACCACCCCCACCCTGATGTTTCTGGTTTCTTTGTTGTTGCTCTTTTCCTGACCTGGAGTAGCCATTCTTTTCCTTTATCTAAAAACTCCTCTGGGCTGGAAAGATGGTTCAAAGGTCAAGGCACTTGTCTGCAAAGGCTAACGACCCAGGTTCCATTCCCCAGTACCCATGTAAGCCAGCTGCACATGGTGGCGCAAGGGTCTGGAGTTCATTTGCAGTGGCTAGAGGCCCTGACATGCCCATTCTCTCTGTCTCTCTCTTTAATAAATAAAATATAAATATTTTTTTAAAAAACAAACTCCCGGGCTGGAGAGATGGCTTAGCGGTTAAGCGCTTGCCTGTGAAGCCTAAGGACCCCTGTTCGAGGCTCGGTTCCCCAGGTCCCACGTTAGCCAGATGCACAAGGGGGCGCATGCGTCTGGAGTTCGTTTGCAGAGGCTGGAAGCCCTGGCGTGCCCATTCTCTCTCTCTCCCTCTATCTGTCTTTCTCTCTGTGTCTGTCACTCTCAAAAAAAAAAACCCAAAAAACAAGAAAACTCCTCTGGGCTGGAGAAATGGGTTAGTGGTTAAGGCGCTTGCCTGCAAAGCCTAAGGACCCATGTTCGACTTTCCAGATCCCACATAAACCACACAAAGGTGAGGAAAGTGCAAGGTCACACATGCCCACTAGGTGGCACAAGTGTCTGGAGTTCAATTTCAGTGGCTGAGGCCCTGGCGTGCCAATTCTTTCTCCATCTCTCTCTATTTTAATTTATTTATTTTTTAAAATTTTATTCTCTCCCTCCATCCCTCCTCTCTCTGTCCTTGAAAATAAATAAATAAACTCCTCAAAGCTCACACGTTAATTCTTCAAATTTCCTTTCTCCCTACTCAGACTTACTTGCAGGGGTGTAATTCTATTCTGTTCCTGCTGGGCCTCTCAGAGTGAGGTCCCCAGGCCAAAGCTTCAGTCTTACAACATCTGTGACAGATGCACCCTCTCCAGTTCCCAGTGCCCATTCACGTCTGCGCGGCTACTTTGTTCCTCAGTCTGACAGACTTTGGAGCACTTAAAAAAAATTTTTTTTTTAAATTTTATTTACTTATTTGAAAGCGAAAGGGAAGTAGACAAGACACAGAGAGAGAATATGAATGTGTATGCCAGGGCCTCCAGCCACTGCAAAAGAACTCCAGACATATGTGCCACCTTGTGCATCTGGCTTACGTGGATACTGGGGAATTGAACTCTTGGTCTTTAGGCTTAACAGGCAAGTGCCTTAACCACTGAGCCATCTCTCAGCCCCTTGAGCACTTTTTAAATAGTGGAGCAAACCCCAAATCAGAAGCGTGCTCTTCCTCCACACATGTAGACCCTGATAAGGGGAGTTGGTATGGGGTTATTGACCTTATCCATTCACAACAGAGGGGTTCTTCTTCATTACATACCAGTGCAGCCACAAAATGTGCTTGCGCACCCACTGGGTGCTATACGGCTCCCAGGTTCTGATGATAGAGTAGTGAACAAAACTGTCAGGACCCGGCTCCCTGGGCTGGGGAGATGGCTCAGCTGTAAAGGGTTCCTGCTTGCAAAGCCCGTCAGCCTGGGTTCAATTCCCCAGCATCCATGTAAAGCTACTTGGGGCCCAGACTTGTCTGTAGTGGCAGGCGACCCTGTCTCAAAGAAAGTGGAGCACAGGGCTGGAGAAGCTGGCTTAGAGGTTAAGGCGTTTACCTGCAAAGCCAAAGGACCCCGGTTCGATTCCCCAGGACCCACATAAGCCAGGTGCACAAGAAGGCTCATGCATCTAGAGTTCGTTTGCAGTGGCTGGAGGCCCTGACGCACCCATTCTCTCTCTTTCAAATAAATAAATAAAATATAAAAAAGAAACTTTAAAAATAATATTTGTTAGCCAGGCGTGGTGGCGCACGCCTTTAATCCCAGCACTCAGGAGGCAGAGGTAGGAGGATCGCCGTGAATGAGTTCGAGGCCACCCTGAGACTCCACAGTGAATTCCAGGTCAGCCTGGCCTAGAACGAAACCCTACCTTGAAAAACCGAAATAATAATAATAATAATAATAATAGTAATAGTAATACTTGTTTAAAAAAAAGAAAGTAGGGCTGGAGAGATGGCTCAGCAGTTAAGCGCTTGCCTGTGAAGCCTAAGGACCCCTGTTCGAGGCTCGGTTCCCCAGGTCCCACGTTAGCCAGATGCACAAGGGGGTGCACGCATCTGGAGTGCGCTTGCAGTGGCTGGAGGCCCTGGCGCGCCCATTCTCCCTCTCCCTCTATCTGTCTTTCTTTCTGTGTCTGTCGCTCTCAAATAAATAAATAAATAAATGAACAAAAAATATTTAAAAAAAAGAAAGTAGAGCACATACAACTTCTCTGACCTCCGCATGCACACACAGTGGCACACACACACACACACACACACACACACACACATACACACATAATAATAGAAATCAGCCTCCTGAGGTCTGCATGCCCCCGGATCGCCTGACATCTGTGCAAAGGAACAGCAGCATGCTGCTTCTCAGTGAGCTACATTTCCCCGGGGGGGGGGGGGGGGGGGGGGAGGAGAAGCTCAGCTCCCTGTGACGGTGGGCTGTGGTTTGAGCTGGGAGGGAAAGATGACCTGAGCCTTGGGAAACTGTCTGAGGTTTTCCTCAGGACGCTAAGAGTCTATTGACCCTGTAATTCTCCCATCGGTCAGTCACTCCGGCTTGGAGGGTGTGGTACTCACAGTGGCCACAACTCGGTGGTCGGAGGCTCCTCTGACTTAGGAAACCCAGGGCGAATCGCTTCGTGCTTTGGCTTATTGATTTGATTCATCAATGCTTGGTGATAGGGGCTGAAGTCAAGGCTGAGTTGCACCCCAAGCTCCCATTCTTGAGTTTAATCTGCTTGTTAGATTCTCCTAACAATTTGTGTCTTTTCTATAAGGCATTTTCTTTCTTTCTTTTTTAAAAAAATATTTTTCTTTATTTATTTGAGCAAGAGAGAGAATGTGTGCAGCCGGGCCTCCAGCCGCTGCAAATGAACTCTAGATGCATGCGTCACCATGTGCATCTCTGTCCTTGGGCTTTGCTGGTAAGCCCCTTAACCACTAAGCCAACATTTTCCTTTCTGTGTGCTTGACATTCACCCCACTTCTTCTCTCTCTTTCTCTCCTCTTCTCTGCTTATTTCTACCAGTCCAGCAATATACTTGACTCCTCATAGCATTCTGTAACGTTGCAGGCAGGGTGGAGAGTGACTCTTGAGGTTGTCCTAGACTTGTGAAGCTCGTGTATTTAACATTTTTATTTTAAGGCAGAAGAATCTAAAGACTTAAAGTTTAACATCTCCTTTACCAGTTTTCCTTCTTTGTGTGTATGTATACACACAAGCATGCATGTGTGTGCAGATACACATGTGCATGTATGTGTCAAGGCCAGAGGACAACTTGGGTGTTGTTCCTCAGGGTCACAACCCGCCACTTTAAGAAATATGCTATTTATTTTTTTGAGAGAGGCAGATAGAGAAAGATACAGACACACATATATATATAGAGAGAGGATGGGCATGCCAGGGCTTCCAGCCACTGCAAACGAACTCCAGATGCATGTGCCACCTTGTGCATATGGCTTATGTGGGTCCTGGGAAGTCAAACCGGGATCCTTAGGCCTCACAAGCAAGCACCTTAACTGGTAAGCCATCTCTCTAGTTCATGACCCACCATTTAAAATTTTTTTTTGTTTATCTTTTTATTTACTTATTTGAGAGCAACAGACAGAGAGAAAGAGGAAGATAGAGAGAGAATGGGCGTACCAGGGCCTCCAGACATTGCAGACGAACTCCAGATGTGTGCACCCCCTTGTGCATCTGGCTAACATGGGTCCTGGGGAATCGAGCCTCAAACCGGGGTCCTTAGGCTTCACAGGCAAGTGCTTAACCACTAAGGCATCTCTCCAGCCCACAACCCACCATTTTTAAGACAGGTTCTCTCCTTGTCTTGGAACTTGTCAAATAGGATAGATTCCTAGCCAGCGAGCCTGTCTCTGCCTCCCCAGTGTTGGGATTATAGATGCATGCCACCACACCTGGCTTAAAAAAAAAAATTACCAAATAAAACTTAGGTTCTTGGAGCTAGAAGTGGTGGCACATGCCTTTGATCCCAGCATTCAGGAGGCAGAGGTAGGAAGATTGCTATGAGTTCGAGGCCATCCTGTGACTACATAGTGAATTCCAGGTCAGCCTGGGCTAGAGTGAGACCCTACCTAGAAAAAAAAAAAAAAAAAAAAGGTAAAAAAGTACTGACTGACAGGGAAGTCACACTTGTCCAATTTCTCTGTTTTCTTTTCCTCTTCCTCCTCTCTCTCCTTCTTCCTCCTTCTCTTCCTTTTCTTGATCTTCTTCTAATGTGCCATTAAGTAAACACACAGAAAAGTGCTGAAAACTTAAACAAAGCCCAGTAATGTTTGGAAACCAAACACCCGTGTAATTACCATCCAGGTCAAGAAACAAAATGTTATCAGTTCTAGAAATTTCCTGCGTTGTGCTTTCCAACAATAAGTCCTTCTATTTCCTTCATGGGAACCACTATCCTGATTTCTATCATTTTCCTTTATTTACAAGCCCCGCGTTCTTTACTGTTTCCATGGACTTTATTATACAATGACAGTACTCAACAGGGCGTCTCGCTTGCCAGGAGCTGTGTGAGGCGCTCGGCAGGTACCGACTCTTCACCCCTACAGCAGCCTTATCTGATTGGAACTGGGATTGTTAGCTCGGTCACACAGGGGAGGAACCTTAGGAGCAGAAGGTTGTCTCATCCAAGGTCCCACAGGTAGAGAGGGGGGCTGGATCTGAACCTGGAGCCCTGGAAGTCTGGCTTTCAAAAGCATACTCTTTTTCTAAAATACTTTTTGTTTATTTTTATTTATTTATTTGAGAGTGACAGACAGAGAGAGAAAGGGGCAGAGCGAGAGAGAGAATGGGCGCGCCAGGGCTTCCAGCCTCTGCAAAGGAACTCCAGACGCGTGCGCCCCCTTGTGCATCTGGCTAACGTGGGTCCCGGGGAATCGAGTCTTGAACCGGGGTCCTTAGGCTTCACAGGCAAGTGTTTAACCACTAAGCCATTTCTCCAGCCCAAGAGCACACTCTTGCCAGTTGTGCTGGAAGCTTGCTGACAAGTTGGCATACTTGTCAAGTCCTTCTCATAGACATGTAAGGAGTAGTCCAAAACTGATCACACTAATTTAGCCTTAGGACTGAGACAACCCAGTCCCATGTCTAGCTTGGTGTGAAACAGATTTAGTGTGTGTGTGTGTGTGTGTGTGTGTGTGTGTGTCCTTTGTGGACTTTATACTCCTCACAACAACCTTACTTCTGGGATCTCTGATACCAGTGGAGCCAAATTTCCCAGTGGCCAAGCCACTTAGTTACATTGGTCCCAGAAAGAACTCATTTCCAGAACGGCCAAGCTCAGCTCTTCCCAGATGTTTAGCCATCATGGACTGCTTTCCTTACCACTGACTGAAAGTAAGTAAAGACGTAAACATCTGCCAACATGACTGCCAGTTCCAGAGAGATAACTGATCATAAACCAGTAGGGCTGGCTCAGAGATGGCTCAGTTGTTAAGGCGCTTGCCTGGGAAGCCTAATGACCTGGGTTGGAGTCCCTGGTACCCACATAAAGCCGGATGCACACAGTGGCATATGTCTCTGGAATTTGTTTGCAGTGGCTAGAGGCCCTGACACACCTATATTTTCTCTCTCTCCCTCCCTCTCTGCTTGCAAATAAATAAATAAATAATAGTATCCTCAATTCTTTATACTTATTCGTTCTGTCAACCAGGGCAAGACAGTTAAGCTCTGTGCCTCAGTTTACTCATTGATGGGAAGGGGATAATGTCTCTGTTGCTGGGTTAACTGAGACTATGGAATGGGAATGACATGAGTAAAGTGCCAAGGGCAGAGCAAGAGTTCAGTGCGTTGTTACTGTTGCTTGTTGCTATTGGTAATATTTAGTCGAAGACAATAGTCTAGTTTGCACTTACAAGAGGTCCTAGGACACCTGGTTTTCCTCAAAGAAATATGACAAAAATAGGTCACAAGTTACTTTCACTATTTTAATAACTGCAGCATATTCACATATCTTAAGTAAAGGCAAACAGTTGATAACAAAGGGTAGCCCAAGCCCAGCGTGGTGGCACTTGGGAGGCAGAGATAGGAGGATCGCCATGAGTTCAAGACCAGCCTGAGACTGCAGATGAGTTCTAGGTCAGCGTGGGCTACAGAGAGATCCTACCTTGAAAAACATTATACACACACACACACACACACACACACACATACTCTAGCCCAAATATACTTGAACATCTGATCTCTGACCTCCACATGCACACCATGGAACATGGATACATGTATACACACATACACACACACACACACACACACACACACACACACACACACACAGAGACACGCACACAATCCAGGCTAGGGCTGGAGAGATGGCTTAGTGGTTAAGGCATTTGCCTGCAAAGCCAAAGGACCTTGGTTTGATTCCCCAGGACCCACGTTAGCCAGATGCACAAGGGGGTGCATGTGTCTGGAGTTCGTTTGCAGTGGCTGGAGGCCCTGGGGCACCCATTCTCTCTCTCTCTCCTTCTTTCTCTGTCAAATACATAAATAAAAATAAAAAATAAAAAAATCCAGGCTAGAGAGATGGCTCAGCAGTTGAGGCACTTGCCTGCAAAGCCTAACGACTTAGATTCAATTTCCCAGTACCCATGTAAAACCAGATGCACAAAGTGGGGTACACTTCTGAAATTCGTTTATAGTGGCTGGAGGCCCTGACCTACCCATTCTCTCTCTGTCTGTCTCTCTTTTCTCTGTCCCTCTCTGCTTGCAAATAAATAAGCCAAAAAAAATTTTTTTTAGCTGGGCATGGTGGCACCCACCTTTAAGCCCAGCACTTGGGAGGCAGGGCAGGAGGATCTCTGTGAGTTCAAGGCCAGCCTGAGACTACATAGTGAATTCCAGGTCAGCCTGGGCTAGATTAAGACCCCCACTTTGAAAAACAAAACAAAAAATAATTTTTAAGGCCAATTCGGAACAGAATTTATAAATACCCTGGATCCTCCATAGTTAAGACCTCTGCTCTCTGGCTCAAGCTGAGACCCTACAGTGTCTGGCTTTCCTCAAGGAATAAGAAAACGTAGCAAGGAGCCAAGTCGGTGGAAAATGAGTCAAAGCCGGTGACCAGGTTCCACTTAGTCATGAGGCTTAATCACTGGCTATATTATCACCATGTTTCTGGTGTGCCAAAATAGCTCACAGCCTCCTCTGTGTTACGGAATCATCATAGAAGTTTGAAGGGGAAAGTGGGGGATCTTGCTATGAGATGTCTCACGGGTTCGCTCCACCCTCCACCTCCTGAAGTATCTTGTCAGTGTCTCATCATGGTGACAACAGTCACAGCATCGTCACTGGACAATGCTCCCATGGGCTCGCGGTCCCAGGGCTCTCTGTCATGACGACTCTGTGGGATGGTGGATTACAGGTTGTTATCTCCATTTGCCGGTGTGGAAACTGAAACTCAGGGTCAAGTGACTCAGTCCAAATCCACCCTGCTGATTGGTAGACAGGAAGCTGCGGACGCGTCTCATGACCGGTTCCAGGGAGTCTTGTACCCCACTCCATGTCGCCAGGCACAAAACAGAGGCTCTGGCTGACTTCTGAGTAATCAACCTTAAGTCTATTCTCATCTCTTCACTTCCTTACAAAATGTCTCTTTCCCATTATGTTTATCTTATGACAGGTCAAAATCTGCATGCGAGTGAACAAGCAAACAAACAAAAAAAAAACCCCAACATGCACTATAATTTGAATCTTGAGTGTCTCAAATGCAACCCTGGGTGTGTTAAAGGCTGGGCCTCCGTGGAGGTGATACCAGGAGAACGAAGAGCCTTCAAGGGCTGGTGATGGCTGAGCGGTTAAGGCGCTTGCTTGTGAAGCCTAAGGACCCAGGTTTGATTCCAAAGGACCCACGTAAGCCAGATGCATAGGGTGGTGCATGCATCTGCAGTTTATTTGCAGTAGCTGGAGGCCCTGGTACGCCCATTCCTTATCTGCCTCTTTCCCTCAGATAAGTAAATAAATAAATAAAATAAAAATTTTTTAAAAACAAGAGATGGAGTCTGCTGGGATATTTTTGGGTGATTAGGCACATGCCTTGAGGGGGGGATTATGAGCCACTGCCCCCCTTCCTCCTCTTTTTTGCCTCCTGGGAATGAGCCAAAAGGTTTTGCTTCATTCCACACACCCCTCCACTGCCTCCAGACACCCGCAAAGCCCCAAAAGCAGTGGGTCCTGCTGACCTTGGGCTCCAAAACCATGAGTGATGAGAATCAATCTACAGGTTGATTATCTCACCTATTATTATCATTATTATTATTACTATTATTATTTTGCAGCCAAATGCTCTCTGCCACTGAGTTAGGCCCTCTAATCCCAATCCCATATATTTTGTTATAGTGATGGAAAGCTGACAAACACAGTAAACACATCAATTTCTTTTTCCTTCAGAAGCCCATCTGGTTAACCCCCACCCCCCAAAAAAAATAAAAAGAGACACATTCAGACAGACATGGTGGATATAGTGTAATTAAGCACTTCGAAGGCTGGAGAGGAAGGATGGTGGGTGAACTTGAGGCCACCCTGGGCTATCTCACCCACAGACAATGGAAGGAGGGAATTGGGGAACCCAAGCCATGGATGAATTAAAAGGGAAAAATCATTATAAGTTTCCTCCCCTTAAAAGGCTGCAATAGGGACACTGAAAATAAAGTAAAAGAACAGGGCTACCAACTGGACTACCTTTCAAAGAATAGCTGTGATTTGAGTCAAAAAGTGTATTTTAGAAACATAAATATAGTGAGGCATGAAATTCTCTCACCACAACTGAGTTGTGCACTGCAAATTTAGCTCCTGTTTTCTTCAAAACACTCTGAGCTCTCCATAAGCCTCCTTCCTGGAGACATCTAGGAAAATTTAGACTTGCCAACAAACTATATTTTAATCTCTTCCGGCTTACACAGACTCTTGCCCATTTCAATGGTCTCTTCATGAGGACAATACCTTGGGAAATATTAAAAAAAAAATAAAATCCCAGGCTGGAGGGATGGCTTAGCAGTTAAGGCATTTACCTACGAAGCCAAAGGACCTAGGTTTGATTCCCCAGGACCCCCGTTAGCCAGATGCACAAGAGGGCGCATGACTCTGGAGATCGTCTGCAGTGGCTGGAGGCTCTGACACACCCATTCTCTCTCCCCTCCCCCTCTTTTTCTCTGTCAAATAAATAAATAAAAATAAAATATCTTCAGATAATCCAGCCCCTTAGGGTAAATCATCTTTTAGAGTGGGCTGTTGCAGTCCGGTTCACATTGCTGGTAGAAATCACCCAACCAAGAGTAGCTTCTGGGAAAAAGAGATTTATTTTGGCTTACAGACTTGAGGGGAAGCTCCACAATGGCAGGGGAAAACGATGGCATGAGCAGAGGGTGGACATCACCCCCTGGCCAACATAAGATGGACCACAGCAACAGGAGGGTGTGCCAAACACTGGCATGGGGAAACTGGCTATAACACCCATAAGCCCGCCCCCAACAATACACTCCCTCCAGGAGGTGTTAATTCCCAAATGTCCATCAGCTGGGAACCTAGCATTCAGAACACCTAAATTTATGGGGGACACCTGAATCAAACCTCCACATGGGCCCTTTTCCTCCTGTGGAGTCTCTGTACCTTGAGCAATGGTAGAAACCATGGCTGTACACTGGCATGTCCAGACAGACCCCCAGGGACTACTGAAGAGGGCCAGGTCTTGTCTCGAGAAGCCACGATGTCCTGACTCACTGAGGGTGACCCCTGGTCCTGGTCCTATGTCCCAGCAGGCTATGGCTTCTTCTTTGTTATGAGCATGTAAGGACCAGCATATGGTCCAGGGCCAGTTTAGATAATAAGGTTTTTTTTGTGAGAGTAAAAAATGCAAAGTCAAACCTTGTAAGCTAAACTCTGTGTGCAGTGACATAGTAGAGATTAGCAGATGTGTGTGTGAGACTATTAGATAAGCATTGAAAGGTATAAAAACCCCAGCTGCTCAGCAACCATTGTCTCAGTCTCCCCGACACTATGACTGACTGAAAGGCTACTCAGCAGTCCTGACTGAGACCCCCGCGAGTACATCACCGATCCGAATTCATCAGCCTGACACTATGTCCGAATGCTGTCCGAATGACCATCCGTAAGCTAAAGCACTAGCTTATGCCAGCGGACCAACTCGGCTGGAAGCGCAGCGAACTGGAAAAACGTCGCAGCTCGAACTTCGCGTTGTCAGGCCGTAAAATATCGTGAAGCGTCGCAGCTCAAATCTCGCATTGTCAGGTCGTATACATGTTAGACTCGTTAGAAATATTCCTGTGCTAGTAGCGATGAATATACCTTGGTTATATATTATATTAGCTATAATATTATTTGTGATAGTTTGGACTTGCTTGTGTGTGACTTTCATCCCAGTAAACTCCTTTGCGAGTATACCAGTGTCTGAGTATCATTGACCTTCGCCGGCGGAATCCTCTCAACCAATCATCTTTGAGAGTGCTCGCGACATTCTTCCAGGTCCTTCCTGGGTCACTTGTCCCATCAGTAGCTCTGACTTCCCTTTCAGAAGAGCAAGGTCTCCTCTGGTTCAGTTACTAGAACGGTAGCCTTGGAGTCATTTGTGTCTCACCTTCCATCATGTATGTGCTGCTGTCCTGGACCATGGCACGCATTCCCCAAGCCGAAAGGCTACAGCCTCCTGGTGTGAGTCCTGGAAACATTGTCATCTGCTCTTTCCTTCCAATATCCTCTGGTTACCCCAAGACAACCTGGATATTTCTCACACACGTAGTCCTCAGCCTGACTTTCTTCCCTGAGCTATGGGCTCTGACCTGTCCTCTCTACCACGGTCTTCCCTTCTCTCTCCATCTTGGTCTATAAGTGGAGGGAATGTTTTCCCAACTCAGTGCAGGGGAGATAGTCCCTCTACTGAGCAGAAAAGGGGACGTTAGAGATCAGTGTCTTGCAACCTGCAATACAATATTACAAAGTTACTCTGTGGTAAAGGAATTCAGACTGGCTTTCAAGCTCTTTATTACCTTGACCAGTCCTCTCTCTCTCTTAACTTTTATTTATTTATGAGAGAAAAAGGGAGAGAGAGAAAATGAAGGGGACCGGTTGTGGTGGCACACGCCTTTAATCCCAGCACTCAGGAGGCAGAGGTAGAAAGATCACTGTGAGTTCGAGGCCACCCTGAGATTATAGGTCAGACTGGGCTAGAGTGAGACCCTACCTTGAAAAACCAAAAAAAGAGGAAAAAGGAAAATGAACGGGTGTGCCAGTGCCTCCGGCCATTGCAAATGAACTCCAGACACAAGTGCCACCATTTGTCTTTTGTGGGTTCTAGGGAATTGAAGCTGGGTCCTTAGTTTCACAGGCAAGCGCCTTAAGTGCTAAGTCATCTATTTTTCTCTTAATTGACATATACTGGTCTCAATCTAGCAATTCTTCCCCTTCTGCCTCCTGACTGTTGGCATTACAGGTGGGTAGTATCTTATACTTTTTTTTTTTTTTTTTTTGAGAGCAACAGACACAGAGAGAAAGACAGAGAGAATGGGCGTGCCAGGGCTTCCAGCCTCTGCAAACAAACTCCAGACGTGTGCATCCCCTTGTGCATCTGGCTAACGTGGGTCCTGGAGAATCAAGCCTTGAACCGCGGTCCTTAGGCTTCACAGGCAAGCGCTTAACTGCTAAGCCATTTCTCCAGCCCACCTTATACTTTTTTTTTTTAAATTTATTTATTTATTTGAGGGCAACAGACACAGAGAGAAAGACAGATAGAGGGAGAGAGAGAGAATGGGCATGCCAGGGCTTCCAGCCTCTGCAAACGAACTCCAGATGCGTGTGCCCCCTTGTGCATCTGGCTAACGTGGGACCTGGGGAACCGAGCCTCGAACCGGGGTCCTTAGGCTTCACAGGCAAGCGCTTAACCGCTAAGCCATCTCTCCAGCCCCCACCTTATACTTTTAAAAACAGGTTTTCAAAAAATTTATTTGAGCTGCCCTGGTGGTGCACTCCTTTAATCCCAGCACTCTGGGAGGCAGAGGGAGGAGGATCACTGTGAGTTCGAGGCCACCCTGAGACTACATAGTGAATTCCAGGTCAGCCTGGACTAGAGTGAGACTCTACCTCAAAAAACCAAAACAAAAAAAAAAATTATTTGAGAGAGCCTGCATGCCACTACATATGAGCTCCAGGCACATGTGACACTTTATGTATCCAGATTTACATGGGTATCCAGGAACTGAACCCCAAGCCATCAGGCTTTACAATTAAGTGCCTTTAACCACTGATACATCTCTCAGCTACCATATATGAAATATACTAATTTATTTGTGAGGACAGACAGAGAGAACGGGTGCATCAGGGCCTCTTGTGCAGACACATTCCACATACATGTGCTATTGTGCATCCGATATCGTGGATACTGGAGATTTGAACCTGGGCCCAACCCTGGTTGACAGGTTATTGTAAGCAAATACGTTTAACTACTGAGCTGTCTCTCCAGCCCCTATATACTTCTTTTGAATGTCAAAAGTTTTGTTTTCTGGGGCTGGAAAGATGGCTTAGCGATTAATGCACTTGTGTGCTAAGCAAAGAACCCAAGTTCAATTCCCCAGAACCCATATAAGCCAGATGCACAAGGGGACACATGCATCTGGAGTTCACTTGCAGTGGCTAGAGGCCCTGGTGTGTCCATTCTCTCTCTATCTGCTTTTGTCTCTCTCTCAAACAAATAACACAAAGTTTTTTTTTTGTTTTTTTTTTTAAGTTGTTTTCTGGACTCCCCGGTAGGAGATGAACCACCCCTCATGCACCCACCAGACTCCAGGTGAAACCACAGAGGAACTGGTGATGTGCAAGAGCGCTGCTTCCACGGCGAGCCTGACAACCTGAGCCCGGTGATGGAGACAGACACTGAGGATACCAAAGCAGAAATCCAGAAGCTTTTGAGAGCTCAACACTAAAGTATGCTTAAAACACACCCACCAAGGCTCAGGGCCCATTGTGAATACCAGCAATCCCACTGAGGAGGGCCCTCAGTGCAGTGGGAGCAGGGAGAAAGGAAATGATGGTACTAACAAATGATGTGTCCATAGAGTTTCAACTTTATAAAAATAAAAGAACTGGGCTGGAGAGATGGCTTAGCGGTTAAGCGCTTGCCTATGAAGCCTAAGGACCCTGGTTCAAGGCTCGATTCCCCAGGACCCATGCGTCTGGAGTTCATCTGCAGTGGCTGGAAGCCCTGGCGTGCCCATTCTCCCTCTCTCTCTCTCTCTCTTTTTTTTTTCTCTCTCTGCCTGTCTGTTGCTCTCAAATAAATAAATAAAAATAAGCAAAAAATAAATAAATAAATAAAATAATTTTTTTTTTTTTAAAAAGTAGCTTTGTGTTCTATACAGAGCTTCAGTGGAGGACAAGCTTGCTGCTGTGCCTACAGCCCAGCTCAAGGAGCAGCTGCCTTGCCACAGATTTGCTATTCCCCAGCCTGGTGATTCACGTCCTCCCTTCTCCTCCCGTGGCTTCTACCATCCCTTAGTTGTATTATCTTACCCAAACCACCCTCCGCACCCACTGGGTAGGTTGGCCTCATCGGGTCACATGCTCTTTCTCTAACGAAGTCGGCAGTGCCAAGGCAAGGAAACCACATGATATAAGGCTTGGAATGTAAAGAATGTCACAAGGGGGTCACAGAGGACACTCAGAGGCACCCCGGAGCGGGGGAGGAAGAGCAGGCAGATACTTGGCATGCCGGTCAGGTGTGTCTGGGAAGAGCATCTTGCTAAAACCTTTGGCCGGAGCCTCTTGTCAGCACTTCCTGTAGGACTGACCAAGGGACTCACTTACAGCCACCTGAAGGTCGGGGCATTTCTCAGAGAGATAAAGAGCACGCAACCCAAACCCAGGCACGCTTATCGATTATTATTATTATTACTTTTTTTTTTTTTTTTTTTTTTTTTTTTACAAACACCCTGGAACTCAGTGACAGTTCTTGAGGATCGATATGGTCTGGTGACAGTGAATTGATTGTTCCAGTAGAGACCTTTAATGAGACAGTTCACTCCATTCAGGAGCCGTCACCTTCATCAGATTACAATGACAATGGTGGGGGTCTTGTGAATAGAGGGGCCGAAGCCACCTTCCTGCCCATTTCTTTTTGAAAACACCAACCCCAAGCGGCAAGGCCTTCTTGTTAATTAGTTGTTAATTATCGGGACAGCTCGTGAAATGCTTTTTTAAAGAGCTGGCCTGGTGGCAAAGAAAAGAACCCAGGGCATGAGACTGAATCGAGGTGTCGTGAAAGGAAAGAAAAGCTTTTTTTTTTTCTTCCACACAGTTGACTGGCACCAAGGAAATTCTAGTAAGTTCGTCTTCTGGTGCTGACGGCAGGCAGGCGCTGTCGAAATGCATCATAAACAGACTAGAACACATGAAAATGTACTGGGTGTGGAGAGCTGGAAGTAACCTCACCAATCAGCCTCCCTCCTTTATTTTACAGACGGGACAAACTTGAACAACCAAACACAGGGGAATCACATCCTCCTGGTCATGCCCCAAGAGGTGACTGAATCCGGAGAACAAGCTAGCGCCAGGCCTGTGAAGATGAGTGCTGGGGTCATTTGGTCTGAACCTCCTATTCACAAAGGACATCTTGCTCATTTATTTTTTCTACCCTCGATGAGACTATGACATGTGTTGGTCAAAGCCCCCTAATGCCAGATTAAGGGTTGTGCTTCATATTCTATTCTATCACTGTATAGCCAAACCACACTATTGTTGATGCATTAAAATTAAAGCTTTGGCCGAGTTTGAGCTTGATGGCGCACGCCTTTAATCCCAGCACCTAAGGGAGGCAGAGGGAGGAGGATCGCCGTGAGTTCGAGACCACCTTTAGAATACATAGTGAATTCCAGGCCAGCCTGAGCTAGAGCGAGGCACTACCTCGAAAATAAATAAGTAAATAAAGCCTTTCAGGGCAGGAGAGATGGCTTGCCCGTAAAGCCTAATGACTTGATTAAATTCTTCAGTACCCACATAAGGCCAGATACACAAAGTGGCCCATGCATCGGGAGCTGGTTTGCAGTGGCTGGAGGCCGTGGCATGCCCATTCTCTTCATCTCTCATCTCTCTATCTCTCTCTGCCTGCACATAAATAAATAAAACTTTTTTAAAAAAAAAATTAAAGCTTTTTGCCAGGTATGGCGGTGCATGCCTTTAATCCTAGCACTCAGGAGACAGAGGTAAGAGGATTCCCTTGAGTTTAAGGCCAGCCTGAGGCTACATAGTGAATTTTAGGCCATCCCGGGTTACAGTGATACACTACCTCAAAACACACACACACACACACACACACACACACACAGAGAGAGAGAGAGAGAGAGAGAGAGAGAGAGAGAGAGAGAGAGGGAGAGAGAGAGGAAACAAACCAAAAACAGCATTTGAAACAAATTCTGATATTATGTGAACAATTATGTGATTTGCTTTTTTGCTATGGAAAGCTGTTTACATGTATATGTTGAAGATATACTAGTATCTGTAACTTTGTTTTAACATTAAAAAGTTTTATTAAAGGGCTAGAGAGATGGCTCAGCTGCTAAGACACTTGCCTGTTAAGCCTAACAGCCTGGGTTAGATTCCTCTATACCCATATAAAGCCAGATACACAAAGTGGCACATGCGTTTGTGTTTGGCGTTTGCAGTGGCTAGAAGCCCTGGTGTACCTATGCTTTCTCTCTCTCTCTCTTTCTCTCAATCTCTCTCTCTGTGTCTCTTTATCTCTCTCTCCTACCTCTTTCTCTCATAAATAAATAAATTTTTAAAAAATTTATTATTATGATTGTGTGTGTGCGTGTGTGTGCATGCATGCCTTGGCACCCAGTTGGGGGTCAGAGGGTGATGTCAAGGCGGTGGTCCTCTCCCTCCACCTTGTTTGAGACAGGTCTCTCTGTTCTTTACCACTGGGAAGGCCAGGTCAAGTGGCCTGTGAGCTTTGGGATTCCAGCCGCACATCCCATTGCCATAGACACATTGGGATTACAGGCACACGGGTCACTGCCCGGCTTTACATGCGTGTCAGGGAATCCAAAATCTGGTCAGCAGACTTGTGGAGCAAGTGCCTTTGACCGCGGAGCCATCTCCCCAGGCCCCAGAGCCCGTGTCCTCTTTAGGACGTGCCACATTCCTCTCCACCGGTCCTTTCTGTGGTGCTGTGTCCCCTTGACAGCTCAGTCTCTCCCTCTCTTTGCTCTCCTAAGACGTGCAGCCTGGTCTCCATGGTTCTCAAACTTCAGCTCAGCCTAAGGATCGCCTGGTGAACCGGCATGAAATGAACTGGTGAACTGGCATGAAAAGGTTGTGAAACTCTCTGGCACTTTCTACTGTGGGCTTTTGAGAGCCACCCTTGATTGGTCTGCCTCGTGTTCCCAGGTCTCATGGGTGGGCTGCTTCTATGTCTCTCAGAGTTATGAGCTTCATCTCTCCATCTGGGTGACTTTCTCAGAAATGTTTCGGCACATGCTTCTTGCCACCCACTCTGCCCCCTCGGATCTGCATGCCGTTCCCCCACATTGGGCAGAGAGGAAGGAAGAAAAGTGGAGAAGAGCGGTGCTTATCAAAGCCAGCTCCCCCGTGGCTCCTCTCCTCTTGAATAGCCTGAGCACATTCTCTTGAATACACTGGGAGGAAGCGCAGGCCAATCAGCGACAATTCTGATGAATCTGCTTATGATCAAATGGGGGCATGGCCGAAAGCTGACGTTAATTTCAGTGCTGAAAGCAATACATAATTATAATCACCTCGCAGCTGACAGGAGAGCTTGGGTCAAAAATGCATCTAGGGCACCCATGGAGAGCTTCCAAACAGTCACCACAAGGACAGTGAGTAGCATGGCCAGGCTGCCTCACAGAGACACGCAGGCTACTTGCGACCTGTTGTGGTCGCTCCTCGTGGGATGGACAGCCACTTTAGTGGGCTGACCATTTCATTTACAGACATTGCATTTCAGCCACAATACGTTAACTATTTATACTGCTAGATTTCATATGCATTTTTTCCCCTGAAGGACAAAATTCCTATGAATATCTCAATTTTGAGGGTTTTTTTTTTTTTTTTTTTTGGTTTTGTTTTGTTTTTTTGTTTTTTCAAGGTAGGGTATCGCTCCAGCCCAGGCTGACCTGGAATTCACTCTGTAGTCTCAGGATGGCCTCGAACTCACGGTAATCCTCCTACCTCTGCCTCCCGAGTGTTGGGATTAAAGGCGTGTGCCACCATGACTGGCTTTAAGTCCAGTCGTGTAGAGTTTGCTGGTCAGCCAGTCTGACAGAAAACAACAGCTTTCAGTGAGCAACTCCACCTCAAAGAAAGAATGTAAATGAGTGATAGATGTTCTCCTCTGGCCTCCACATGCCACATAGATACATGCACACACACATACGCATGCGTGCACACTTATACCACATATATAAAACCAAGGATGTATGCTGGAGAGGTTGCCTAGTGGTTAAGGCACTTGCCTGCAAAGCCAAGGACCTAGGTTCAAGTCCCCAGGACCCACATAAGCCAGATGCACAAGGGGGTGCATGCATCTGGAGTTTGTTTGCAGCGACTGAAGGCCCTGGCGTGCCCATTCTCTCTCTCTCTCTCTCTCTCTCTCTCTCTCTCTCTCTCTCTCTCTCTGCCTATTTCTGTATATCTTTCTCTGTTTCAAATAAATAAATTAATTAAATTAAAAAAAAAACAAGGATGTGATTGTAAAATCCTTTGTGAAGATCTGAAAAGGTCCAAACAGTGCCTTAGGGAGCTGCTGAGAAGAGCCAGGGGCTTGTAGTAAGGTTCAGGGTGATAACCCTGAGTGATCCTGGTATAGACCTAAAGTATAGGGAAGTTTATCTCAACTGACTTGGGGGTGTGGCTTTTGACCAATGGAATAAACATTATAGGGGAGTCACGGTATCTCAAGAAAACAGTACTAACACAAACATTTCCAGTGTGGAGTCAATGAAATGAAGGCAATTCAAAATGAAGGGCTGGAGAGATGGCTTGGTGGTTAAGCGCTTGCCTGTAAAACCTAAGGACCCCGGTTCAAGGCTTGATTCCCCAGGACCCATGTTAGCCAGATGCACAAGGGGGCACACACATCTAGAGTTCGTTTGCAGTGGCTGGAGGCCCTGGCACACCCATTCTCTCTATTTCTCTCTGTCACTTTCTCTGTCTGTTGCTGTCAAATAAATAAATAAAAACAAATTATAAAAAAAAATGAAGAGGACTTTGGACTTCCAAATGATATAGGCAAGAAGTCTGAGAACATTTCAGAGCTGCAAATCAGGGGCTACGTTTTATGTAAAAGAAAGATGCTTCAGAGACAAAAATCACAAGTATAGAAAGAAAGCAGAGCCAAGAACCATAGGAAATTATTCTCTGGCCTGGACTCTTTTTTTAATAGGCTTCTATTAGCATATATTAATTATACATGATCAGTTTCATTATGCCCTTTTCATCCACGTATGTAATGTGCTGTGATCAAATGAACTCCAAACACATAAACCACATGGTGCATCTGGCTTATGTGAGTACTAGGGAATTGAACCTGGGTCCTTTGCCTTTGAAAGGAAGTGCCTTAACTGCTAAGCCATCTCTCCAGCCCATGTTCATTCCCTTTGACCCTCTCTTGTCCCTCTCCCTCCATACCCCTCCTCTTCCCAACTAGCCAACCTTCTACTTCCAGCTCTTTTTATTTTATTTTGTTTTGTTTTTGGTGACCTAATGTGTTTGTGGTTGTTGACAAGAGCGTAGGTGAAGAGCTATTTACAAGAACACGGGCAACTTACCAGTGATTACACCATTGAAAAAAATACCTCTCCCTCAGCAACCATTAATTGCCTATTGCTACTCAGGGAAGAGTGGGAGCTCTTGATCCTCTCCCCTGGCCTAGAATGTAAATCAAAGAACCATGCACAGATGCCCCTGATGAGTTTCAGAAGTGCTGTGGACTAATGCCACTTTCTCCCCTATGAGGTCATCCTGTGTCCTTTGTTTATCGGGTTTGTTAGGGAGACAGATAACATTTCATTGGATAATAGGGCCCCAGATACAAGTGTCAAGCTTTCATGTGAAACCGAAAGGGAAATAAAACATAATCTTGAAACCAATGAAAATAGAAACGTGGCCCATCCAAACCGACATGGCTTAGCGGTTAAGGTGCTTGCCTGCAAAGCCAAAGGACTCAGGTTCAATTCTCCAGGACCCACATAAGCCAGATGCACAGGGTGGCGCATGTGTCTGGAGTTCGTTTGCAGAGGATGGAGTCCCTGGTGCACCCATTCTGTCTCTCAAATAAATAAATAAAGTTAAAAATGATTTTTAAAAAATCTGGTAGGAGGAGGAAAAGAGGTGCTGTAAAATGTCATCAAGCAATGAACTTGAAGAGCCTCATCTGAACATATGCTGATTTAGAGGTCGGTATGTTATATGTATGCTTGATATGTTATATGTTGAATGTAAATGTCCCCCATACTCGTTCTTCGTTTCTAGCAAACAAGCTCTGCTGGGGGGAGGGTGTCACCGGGGCAGATCTCGATCTCAAGATTCGCCTGCTTTGTGTTTGCAGCTGGCTTGAGCTCTGCTTGTTAGCTCTCTGCTGCGGATGTATGATGAAGTGAGCCAGCTTCCTCCACCATGATGAAATGTATCCCCAGAACCGTAAGCTTGAGATAAACCTCCCATAAGCTGCTCCAGGCTGGATGTTTTGTCCCAGCAAGGAGAAGATAACTACAATATGCTATGCTTTTTACTCCCTCCCCATGCAATTTCAAATTCTTTTTTTTTTTCTTTCTGTCACCATTTATTAGTTCGTCTTACCTGTTGTTGTTTTTGTATTGACAGCTTCCATAGTTATAGACAATCAACCATGGTAATTTCCTCCCCCCCCCCACTTTCCCCTTTGCAACTCCACTCCCCATCATATCCCTCCTCCTCTCAATCCGCCTCTCTTTTATTTTGATGGCATCATCTTTTTCTGCTGTTATGATGGTCTTGTGTAGGTAGTGTCAGGCACTGTGAGGTCATGGATATCCAGGCCATTTTGTGTCTGGAGGTGCACATTGTAAGGAGTCCTACCCTTCCTTTGGCTCTTACGTTCTTTCTGCCACCTCTTCCACAGTGGACCCTGAGCCTTAGAAGTTGTGATAGAGATATTTCAGTGCTGAGCACTCCTCTGTCACTTCTTCTCAGCACTATAGTGCCTTTTGAGTCATCCCAGAGGTCATTGCCATATGAAAAAAGAACCTTCTCTAACCAAAAGTGAGAATAGCATTAATATATGGGTATGAACATTAAGAAAAGTACTTACCAGGCAGTCTGGTGAGCATAGTATATGCATTTGCCAGACACCAGCAGATGCTACACCCCTAGGGCTCATGACTTCCCCCATCAAAAGTTTTCTGGATCAGGGATGTATTCCCTCCCATGGAGCAGGCCTCCAGTGAAATTAGAGGGCAGTTGGTTTTCCCCATCACAGACATACCACTATTGTGCTGGTTGGCTCATTTGGCCCGGCTGGCCAAATTTAAGACTTTTAGTGTCCACTGTTAAGTATCTTCACTGGTGATTTCTCTCTCTCCCATTGAACTGCATGCAGAATGGCTTCTTCCAGCTTTCTGTCAGCTGGTCTACATGGAGGAGGTTCTCAGCTCAGTTCCAGCAGGATTTCTCAGTGGCCTTGTAGCCCAAGTATGTGGAGTCCTCAGCAATAGGGTCTAACCATCTATTCCTGGTGGGAAACCAAGAGCCTTGGCAATGGCCTATAATGTTTTGGGGGTACCAGTGACCTCCATGGCCAACAATTCACTGAAACATATCCCACCCATGGCACTTAAAATTTTCTACTAACAATCTATGGCTTCTGGGTGTGCCATTGTCCAAAAAAGTAGGTTTCCATATGAGTTATTCATGCCCTCTTAGATTTTGGTTAACCCTTCCCCCTACCTTTCCTTTACTCAATCTCTTCCACCGACCTCACTTAGGCCTTTCCACCCCCATTAATCTGTTTTCCTACTTATATATATAGGTCTTTCAAATTCTAAGGAGGGACAATTGAGATTCTCTTCCTTCTTCAAAAGAAATGAATGTGTCAGCAGGAACACAGAAAGGAGGGCTTAAAGCCATGGAGGAGGAGGAAAGGTCGTATCCTCTGTATCCTGCAGACTGCTCATTTCTAACTAGCCACTTAACAGTCCCAGAAATCAAAATCCTCCCCACAGAGAAAAGCCTAAAATCTAGACGCACACGGTAAAGTGCTTGGGGGGTGGGCAGGAACAGAGGTGAGTCTCTGTCACAACTTAGTGTCCACACTTTTAAACTTTCCTGAGGTTGTCACTTTCATGCAATGAGTTTAATGGAAAATAATTAGCTTTAAAGCACCCCCTTTAATATGCCCCAACATGGTCTCCCTAGAGGAGAGACATGGCATGCCCCAGCGTGATAAAAACAGACCAGACTGGTAACCATCTTAGATCTCCATCTTCAGGTAATAAAAACGAATGCAGTGGGAGCTTCATACCCTCTTACTTCCTCCCTCCGGGGAAGAGAACCGTGAGAACTAACAGTTGATGTGAAAGTCACAGTGATATGCTACAGAGGAGCAGAGCTTGCAGAGACCCACAAAAATTTGGCAAAACAGGAAGTGTGCGATTTCACTGGATTGGGCTGGTGTTAGGGTAGTTTACATCTTTTTTTAAGATTTTATTTATTTTTATTAGAGACAGAGAAAGGGAGGGAGGGAGAGAGAGAGAAAAAATGGGCACACCAGGGCCTCTAGCCACTGCAAACAAACTCCAGACGCATGCACCCCCTTATGCATCTGGCTAAGGTGGGACCAGGAGAATTGAACCGGGGTCCTTAGACTTCACAGGCATGTGCTTTAACCACTAAGCCAGCTCTCCAGCCCAGGGTAGCTTACATTGTGAGAGCCCGAGGCTCGCCAGAATCCTTTTGCTGAGGAAATGTCAACTACAGGGGGAATCCCTGTCTCACCATTTGCAGAGTTCAAAGGAAATGAAGATTGAATCACCTGCTTTCTGTGTGCCTTTAAAGTCAGAACGAAACTAGAATATGAATATTGGAGCGTGTGAACATTCTTGGTACAAAGCCTGGGTTCCCTCCTGACTTCTGTGGTATGTAGCACATTGCACCTTGTAATAGCAGCATTTGGTTATGTCTATTGTCCGCGCAAAGACTTCCAGCACAACTGAAGGTACTCAGGGCTGAGCTATAGAGCCTGGCAGCCCATCGTTTAGCTGAGCTGCTGGACAATATGCTTACGTTAGTCTTTTGAGAATGGACTGCCTAAAAAAGCACTTGTACAAATTAAAGTCTTGGTCTGGGGTCACATGAGGTAGCGTGCAAGAGGCCCTACATTCAACCTGCAGTGCCATAAAAATAAATAAGTAAAACACAGGCCAGCTTCTCAAATACCAGTAGAGATAAGAGAATTTCCCATGGGCTGGAGAGATGGCTTAAGGCACTTGCCTGAAAGGCCAAAGGACTCAGGTTCGATTCCCTAGGACCCATGTAAGCCAGATGCTCAAGGTGGTGCATGCATCTGGAGTTCATTTGCAGTGGCTAGAGGCCCTGGTGTACCCATTCTCTCTCTCTCTCTTTCTATCTCTCTCTGTGTCTGCCTCTTTATCTCTCTCTCTCTCAAATAAATAGATCAATAAATAAATGAGTTTTTTTTTTTAAAGAGAATTTTGGCCAGGCATGGTGGCGCACACCTTTAATCCTAGCACTTGTGAGGCATAGGTAGGTGGATTGCGTGAGTTCGAGGTTACCCAGAGATTACATAGTTAGTTCCAGGTCAGCCTGGACTAGAGTGAGGCCCTACCGTGAAAAGCCAAAAAAAAAAAGAGAGAGAGAGAGAAAGAGAGAGAGAGAGAATTTTGGGCTGGGTGTGGTGGTGCATGCCTTTAATCTCAGCACTCAGGAGGCAGAGGTAGGAGGATAGCCATGAGTTCAAGGCCACCCTAAGGCTACATAGTGAATTCCAGGTCAACCTGAGCTAGAGTGAGACCCTACCTCAAAAGAGAGAGAGAGGGAGAGAGAGAGAGAGAGAGAGAGAGAGAGAGAGAGAGAGAGAGAGAGAGAGAGAGGGAACTTCCAAGAAGTTTCTGGCAAGAACTAGTAGAGAGAGAAGCCCTACTTCACGTGACGTGGACTGATTGGAAAGCTGTCCCCGGACTGTCATTTGCGGGGCTCCCCACGCCGGCTCTAACACACAAACAGACACCCAGTGAGTTATTGGGGAGAAGACAGAAAATGACTGGTGATGTTTTCCAAACCAAGCAGCAATGAGAGTAAGGCTATGTTGTATTTAACATGTGTCTTCAGTCAATACTTTGGACCATTGCCTCATACTGGTCTTCAGTTCAACAGCAAAGACACGAACATCTTAAGAACAAAATAAAGATATGTGTTTTGTTTGCCTCTAAAACATTATGGAAATCTTGGGGGCTGGAGAGATGGCTCAGCAGTTAAGGCACTTACCTGCAAAGCCTAATGACCTGGGTTTGACTCCCCAGAGCCTATGTAAGCCAGATGCACAAGGCGGTGCATGTGTCTGGAGGTCTTTTGTAGTAGATGGAGGCCCTGATGGGTCCATACTCTGTCTCTGTCTCTCTTTCTCTCTCTGCTTGTGAATAAATAAATAAACTATTTTAAAAAATTGCAGAAGGGCTGCAGAGATGGCTTAGTAGTTAAGGCACTTGCCTACAGAGGGAAAGGACCCAGGTTCTATTCCCCAGGACCCATGTTAGCCAGATGCACAAGGTGGCACATGTGTCTGGAGTTTGTTTGTAGCAGCTGGAAGCACTGGCTCACTCATTCATTCTCTCTCACACAAATAAATAAAAATACAGTATTTAAAAAATAAAAGATAAGAATTTTTTTGGGGGGGGATTGGTTATGTATGTGTGCCCTCTCCAATTGGTGCACTTTGGGCCTTTTCTTTCCTTTTTCTTGTCAGTTTATAGGCTCTTTTGAGCTGGGTCTTTTGGGGCTAATTTGTATTTCTGCAATTTGTCTGACATGAAACCTGTCTTGCTGTCTTTGAGGCTTTCCTGAGACATAAGGGTGCTTTTGAACTATTTGGGTATCTGTTCATTTATCTGAAAGGTCTTGTCTGAGGGTTCTTTTGAGCTATTCTGTAGTTCTTTTGAACTATTTGGGTGTCTCCTAGCAGGGCAGGGAAGGTTGAATTCTATAACTTTGGGTTGGTCACTAGATGGATGAGATATATGGTGCATAGGATGCCTGGGAGACCTCTGCTGTGGTTTGTCTGGCCGTGGGAATACCAGGTCAGTACTGTTTTGTACTAGGGAAAATGATAGCTGACTCGACCTTTGTAAACATGCAATGGCTTATTTAAGAGTACCCTCCTAGATGCAAATCATGTAATTGCTTGTATATGTCATTTGGGAATGAATTCATCTCTTAGTCTGGGTCTATGTGTGGTTAGTTTGAAGGATAAAAATCTGATGGCTGGGCGGGAGAGATGGCTTAGCAGTTAAGTGCTTGCCTGTGAAGCCTAAGGACCCTAGTTCGAGGCTTGATTCCCCAGGACCCACGTTAGCCAGATGCACAAGGGGGCACATGCGTCTGGAGTTCGTTTGCAGTGGCTGGAAGCCCTGGCATGCCCATTATCTCTCTCTCTCTCTGCCTCTCTCTCTGTCTGTCGCTCTCAAATAAATAAATAAAGATTTAAAAAAGTTTAAAAAAAATCTGATGGCTGTTAGAGATTTGTCTAAGAATGCTCCCCATTCTTGACTCAGAGGAACTCCAGTGGCTTATCCGGGTGGTGCTCACAAGGGTTTGTTAGCATGTTCCTTCAGCTACCTCAAAACTTTTGGTTGTAGGACTTTGTGAGAACTAAATTAGTCTGAAAATGGCATGAGACAAAACTTAATCTGCCCCTAGAATTCCTAAAAATAAGTTAGTAGCAAACTTGTGGCTGCTTTATTATATCTTGTTGCATGTTTTAACATATTGCTTGATAACATTATTGTTGGCGTGCCTAATTTGAAGAGAGAGAGAGAGAGAGAGACAACTTGGCGAACAACATTTGGACTGCATGTGTAGCTGTAGCCTGATTCTGCTTCCCCCCCCCCACCCGCTTTTTTTCCCCAATGTCTCCTCTTTTGAAACACAGATTATTCAAGGTCTTTATTTTGGCCAGGTCTAGCTAAAACATAACTTAAGGGGCTGGAGAGATGGCTTAATGGTTCAGGCTCTTGACTGCAAAGCTGAATGAGCTGGGTTCAATTCCCCAGAACCCACATAATAAGCCAGATGCACAAAGTGGTGCATGTATCTAGAATTCATTTGCAGTGGCTAGAGGCTCTGGCACACCCATTATCTCTGTCTGTTGTGTCTACATTTCTCTGCTTACAAATAAATGATTTTTTTTTTTTTGTAAAAAAGCTATCTTAAGGGCTGGAAAGATGGCTAGTGGTTAAGGTACTTGCCTGTGAAGCCTAAGGACTCATGTTCAACTCCCCAGATCCTACAAAAGCCAGACACACAATGTGGCCCATGTGTCTAGATTTCAGTAACAGTGGCTGGAGGCCCTGGCACACACACTCTCTCTCTCTCTCATAAAAAAAAAAAAAAAAAAAGGGCCAGTCTGTTGGGCTTGCCCCCAAAATGAAATGATATCTTAAAATGTAGCCTCATGGACATTCTGTCATAAATATAATTTGGTTTCAGCTCTCTTTTGGAAGAGATTTGAGATTATTAACAAGTGTTTTCATGAGTTGTGAATGTATAGAAAACAGCTTAAAATTGGTTTCTTCTGGGCTGGGGAGATAGTTTAGCCGTTAATGCATTTGCCAGGACCCACGTTAGCCAGATGCACAAGGGGGTACACACATCTGGAGTTCATTTGCAGTGGCTGGAGTTCCTAGCATGCCCATTCTCTCTGTCTCTCTCCTTCTTTGCCTCTTTCTCTCTCTTGAATAAATAAAATATATTTTAAAAAATTGGTTTCTTCCTGCTGGGCATGGTGGCACATACCTTTAATCTCAGCACTTGGGAGGCAGAGGTAGAGGATCATTGTGAGTTTGAGGCCACCCTGAGACTACATAGTGAATTCCAGCTCAGCTAAAGTGAATCCCTACCTCCTCCAAAAAAACAAAAAACAAAACATGCTTTTAAAACCATTGTTTTGTAAGCCATGAACAGGGGCTGGAGAGATGGCTCAGTGGTTAAAGGTGCTTGCTCACAAAGCCTGAGGGCCCAGGGTTGAATTCCCCAATACCCACATAAAGCCATATGCGCCACGTGGTGCATGTATCTGGAGTTTGTTTGCGGTGGCAGGAGGCCCTGGTGTGCCCATTCTCTCTCTTTCTCTCTCTCTCTCTCTCTCTCTCTCTGTCTGTGTGTACGTGTGTGTGTGTGTGTGTGTGTGTGTCTTCTCTCTCTCTGCTTTCAAATATATATATATATATTTTTTTTTTTAAGGAAAAGCCAGAAACAAAACAAGAACTGGCTTGATAGATTTTAGACGTTATCAAGATAAATTAATTCGTGCTGGAGGGATGGCTTAGCGGTTAAGCGCTTGCCTGTGAAGCCTAAGGACCCCGGTTCGAGGCTCGGTTCCCCAGGACCCACATTAGCCAGATGCACAAGGGGGCGCACGCGTCTGGAGTTCCTTTGCAGAGGCTGGAAGCCCTGGCGCGCCCATTCTCTCTCTCCCTCTTTCTGTCTTTCTCTCTGTGTCTGTCACTCTCAAATAAATAAATAAATAAATAAATAAATAAAAAACAAAAAAGATAAATTAATTCCACTGACTTTGTCAGGCCTTTGACTGCTCAGGAACCTGAGTCTTGACAAGGTCCTGGTTCATTTAAGCATCTATCTTATGTTAACTGCCTATAAGCAACTGTTATTTTAAGTTCTTTCTAGTACATTTGCTATCCTCTGAGCCAGGTATGATGGTTCAGGCATGTAACCCAGCACGTGGAAAGTGGAGGCAGATGGATCGGGTGTTCAAAGTCATCCTTGTTTACATAGCAAGTTTGAGGGCAGCCTTCAAAGCCTCAGGACCCACCCCATGGAGCCCTGTCTCAAAAACAAAAACAAGGCTGGAGAGATGGCTTAGTGATTAAGGCATTTGCCTGCAAAGCCTAAGGATCCAGGTTCAATTCCCCAGTATCTATGTAAGCTGTAAATTGTATACTTCTGGAATTTTCCATTTAATATTTTCATACCATGGTTGACCACAAGAAATTGATAATGAAGAAGGACCATAGATAGATAAGTGGGGACTGCCGTCACCACGTTCTGACTATCCATTCATTTGCTGATAAAAACTTGGGTTAAATTAAAGTCACTGAGCCTGGCAAGGTGGCACACGCCTTTAATCCCAGCACTGAGGAGGCAGAGTTAGGAAGATCACTGTGAATTCCAGGCCACCCTGATACTACATAGTGAATTCCAAGTCAACCTGGGCTCGAGTGAGACCCTACCTCAAAAAACCCAAATACAAATAAGTAAATAAAGTCACCGGGCTGCGAAGATAGCTCAGCGACTAAAGGTGCTTGCTTGCAAAATAAAGTCACTCTTAGCACGCTGGCTCACACCTGTAATCCTGGCACTTGCAATGCTAAAACAGAATAAGCAGGATGATTGTGAGTTCAAGGCCAACCTGAGCTACACATTAAGATCGATCATTCAAAGCCATCAACAAAATGGAGTCACTGGAGGCTGGGGAGATGACTCAGGGGTTAAGGAAGCTTGCTCGCAAAACACGTCGATGTGAGTTTGATCCTCCCCAGCACCCAGGGAAAGCCAAGTGCAAAGTGACACATGTGTCTGTTCTCCCAACGTGCCTACAGTAGTGCCGAGTGGAGACAGGAAGTTCTGAAGCTTGTGGCCTAGTTAGTCTAGTGATTGTTTATAGTGGCAAGAGACCCTGTCCCTTGAAAGGTAGAAGAGACATCTTGAGGTTGTCCTATGACGTCCACTCATGTGCCTTGGCATAAGCGCAACCCACACCCCCCACACAAATAAGTTTGTTTTAATTTTTTTTTTGGTTTATTTTTATTTATTTATTTGAGAGTGACAGACAGAGACAGAAAGAGGCAGAGAGATAGAGAGAGAGAATGGACGTGCCAGGGCTTCCAGCCACTACAAACAAACTCCAGATGCGTGTGCCCCCTTGTGCATCTGGCTAATGTGGGTCCTGGGGAATCGAGCCTCGAACCAGGGTCCCTGGGCTTCACAGGCAAGCACTTAACCGCTAAGCCATCTCCCCAGCCCACAAATAAGTTTTTAAAATGGAGTCACTTGTGCCAGCCTTTCCAAAGTAACTAAAGTCGAGAAGTTATGGAGAAATGGTTTGTAGCAGACAGCTTCAGGTTTGCTGAGATGAACTTCCAGTCCAGGCACAGTTATGGAGGAAGGGATACTTATTGAAGCTTACAGATCCAGGGGAAGTTCCATAATGGCAGAAGAAGCTGGCCTGCCTTCACAGGCCCAAACAGAGAGAAAGAAGCACAAGCCTAAAAGTGAAAAGCCACACAGCACAGTACACTTCAGGAACTCCAGCTAGGCACACTTTGCATATCTTTAGATTGAAACCACCGCCACACCTTAAGATCACCCAGTGACATTGTCTCCAGCCAGGTGGCTGCAGATGCAAACTACAAACAAACAACTGAATATATTGGGGGCCATCTATTCTATTCAAACCACCACATGGTTCTGTATAATTACCTAACACTTAAATCATTTCCACTACATTCTTTTTTTTTTAAAGTTTTTATTTTATTTATTTAGTTGAGAGAGCGAGAAAGAGGCAGATAGAGAGAATGAGTGTGCCAGGGCCACTGCAAACAAACACCAGAGGCATGTGCCACCTTGTGCATCTGGCCTACGTGGGTCCTGGGGAATTGAACCTGGGTCCTTTTCCAGACTGAAGGCATGGAAATAAGTCATTGTTCTTAACTTTTCCTCCAGAGTCACCTCGTATTCCAGGAATACCAGGACTGGCCTATAGACATTTTTGTAAGCAAGGAATGAAGCTATCCCTAAGCAATGGTGAGCCCGTGGACAGGTCATCAGCCAAGATGTGGACAGTCGCTCATGATGGAGAGGCTACAACCTGGGGTTTGTGGAAACCACATTGGTGTCCTCAGGCTAATGACTGGTTAATAACTTATGGGGTCAGAGCAGCAACAGTGGGGGAAGAGACCTCTTGACTACCTGGCTAATGATGGACACCCCCTCTGCCTAAACAAAGAGCTCATGGTAGTGCCCCTGAACTCAAACTTGGGGTCACTAGAATCCTGTCCTTGTTCACTTCCCAATGAATTGATTAAGTCTCCTCTCTCTATTTCTCACCAAAACCTCCTAAGAGAATAGAAATAATTTGAAAAGTGAAGTATCAGTAATTTTGTTTTGTCTTCTTTTTTTTGTTTTTTTTTAATCTATTTATTTATTTATTTATTTGAGAGCAACAGACAGAGATAGAAAGAGGCAAAGAGTGAGAGAGAGAGAATGGGCGCACCAGGGCCTCCAGCTACTTACTGCAAACGAACTCCAAACGCATGCACCCCTTAGTGCGTCTGGCTGACGTGGGTCCTGGGGAATCGAGCCTCGAACCAGGGTCCTTAGGCTTCACAGGCAAGCGCTTAACCACTAAGCCATCTCTCCAGCCCTGTTTTGTCTTGTTTAAAAAACCCAATGACATGCCAGGTGTGGTGGCACACGCCTTTAATCCCAGCACTCGGGAGGCAGAGGTAGGAGGATCGCCGTGAGTTCGAGGCCACCCTGAGACTCCATAGTGAATTCCAGGTCAGCCTGGGCGAGAGCGAGACCCTACCTCGACAAACCAAAAAATAAATAAATAAGTAAAATAAAATCCGATGGCAAGAGCAAGGCACTGACGTGTGTTAGCTATGTAGTGCTGTTAGCCTGGCCTTGTGAGTCAAACCAAGGAGCTTGGGGGAAATTTGACCACCATGGCCTTGACTGTGGTCGCAAGAGAGAAAGTGAACCAGCATGTGGAGTAATCTAGTAATTGGGATCTGCCCTCTTATGAGCTGACATGAGACCACAGTCACGTGACTCAGCCACCAAAAGATGGTAACAGCTCGGCGGGAAGGACTGGGCTTAGCAGGTGTAAAGCTCACGCAGAGAAACCAGCTTGCCATGCTGGAGTTTTTGCCCCTCTGTCTGCAAGGGCATGGGGCGGGGGGTGCTAAAACCTTCCCCACATACACACAACTGCCAAGCAACACAAGCTTCCCAGAGGGTGCTTGTTCTTGTAATTCAGCCCCCCCCCCCCCCAGGACAGGGGCTACGCTGGAATCCATAGTAAAGCATTATGTACCCCCTGGGACCCCGATATTTTCTCTTAAGTCCTTCAATGAGCCTTTGTGTCTCTGACTTGACAGGGAGCAGATGAGTGCTTAACTGCACGTTCCTTTGGAAACCTGTCCCTCCAACTGTGAGGTTTGCTTCCTGAGTTTCAAAGGGTTATGTGAAGATGGAAGATGCCTAGCTCCCAGGGCGCAGTACCCAAGCCACTGCTCAACCCTATAAAAATCTTCATTCTAGGGCTGGAGAGATGGCTTAGCGGTTAAGCACTTGCCTGTGAAGCCTAAGGACCCCGGTTCGAGGCTCGGTTCCCCAGGTCCCACGTTAGCCAGATGCACAAGGGGGCGCACACGTCTGGAGTTCGTTTGCAGAGGCTGGAAGCCCTGGCGCGCCCATTCTCTCTCTCCCTCTGTCTTTCTCTCTGTGTCTGTCGCTCTCAAATAAATTAAAAAAAAATGCTTTAAAAAAAAAATCTTCATTCTATATTGCTATACCCTCCCAAAGAAAGACCTTAACTGCAGTGGTGAGATGGCTTAGTGGCTAAGGTGCTTGCCTGCAGAGCCACAGGACCCAGGTTTGATTCCCCAGGACCCACGTGAGCCAGCTCCCGAAGGTGATGCATGTTTGGAGTTTGTTTGCACTGGCTGGAGACATTCTCTCTCATAAATCAAGAAAAATAACTTTTAAAAAATATTTTATTTTTGCCAGGCACGGTGGCACACACCTTTAATCTCAGCACTTGGGAGGCAGAGGTAGGAGGATCACTATGAGTTCAAGGCCACCCTGAGACTACATAGTGAATTCCAGGTCACCCTGGGCTGGAGTGAGACCTTACCTTGAAAAACCAAAAAGAAAGAAAGAGAGAAAGGGCTGGAGAGATGGTTTATCTGTTAAGGCACTTGCTTGCAAAGCCGTAAGACCCAGGTTTGACACCCCAGGACCCATGTAAGCCAAATGCACAAGGGGGCGCACGCATCTGGAGTTCCTTTGCAGTGGCTGGAGGCCCTGGTGCGCCCATTCTCTCTCTCTTCCTGCCTATTTCTGTATCTCTCTCAAGTAACTAAATACAAATAAAATATTTTTTTAAAAAGAGAAAGACCTTAATTGTGTTGGCCATATACTCTAATGGTAAAGCTATAGTCCACTACATGAGAGAATTCTGGGTTGCAATTCTGCACTCGCTAATACCAGCGGGTTCTCCTCATCTGCAAACAGGAAGACAGAAGCTCCTGCCCTCCACCTCGCCTCACCTCCCAGGGCTCTTGTGAGAGCAAATGAGATTCTTGGGTGTTTCATATGAAGCACCCGGTAGATGAATGTGAATGTCAACTCTTGTCTAGTGATACCTCTGCTCTTCTCCCACACACTTTTGGGTACAAGGTGGCATTCTTGCTCGTGCGATGAGAATATTTCTGTTGGCTTGTGTTGCGCGGTCTTGGTTGTAGAACCTGCATGCTCAAGGTGGCGAGAATGGGGGGAAGTGATTACTACACGGATTAGTCACTTTTCTTGTTGCTGGGATCAAACACCAGACAAAAGCACCTAAGGGAGGAAGAAAGGAGGGTGCAGCTGGCCACAGTGTTGCAGGTTTTCACACTGCTGAGTTGAGTTTTTTGTCCTGCAGACTAAAAACTTAGGCACGTAGATCCATGAGGCATGAGTAAGGCAAAGATTGATTGAGAAGAAGGCAGAAAATCCCCAAAAAGGCTGCTAGGATTTCAGCTGGCATCCAAACAAAAGAAAGGAGGGAGGGAGTTACACTTAAAAAATTATTGATTATTATCTGCAAGGAGTCGGGTGACAGAGCGAGAGAGAGAAAGGAATGGGTGAACTCCAGATGCATGCACCATTTTGTGTTTCTGGCTTCATGTGACTACGAGGGAATTGAACCAGGGCCATCAGGCTGTCCACGGAACTGTTGAGTCATCTCTCCAGCCCAAAAGATATGGGGTTTTGTTTGCTTGCTTGCTTGTTTTTGAGTTAGAAATCAGAAAAGCTGGGCTGGAGAGATGCCTCAGTGGTTAAGGTGCTTGCCTGTAAAGCCTAACAACCTGGGTTCAGTTCCCCAGTACCCACGTAAAAGACATATTTACAAAGTAGCACATGTATCTGGGGTTAATTTGCAGCAGTTGGAAGCCCTGGCACACTCATATTCATTCATTCATTCTTTCTTTCTTTCTTTCTTTCTTTCTTTCTTTCTTTCTTTCTTTCTTTCTTTCTTTTCCTTCCTTCCTTCCTTCCTTCCTTCCTTCCTTCCTTCCTTCCTTCCTTTCTTTTTTCTTTTCTCTCTTTCTTTCTCTCTCTCTTTCTTTATTTCTTTCTTTCTTTCTCTCTACTTGGAAATAATTTGAAAAAAAAATCTCTCAGGCTGGGTGTGGTGGTGCACACCTTTAATCCCAGCACTTAGGAGGCAGAGATAGGAGGATTGCTGTGAGTTCAAGGCCAGCCTGAGACTCCAAAGTGAATTCTAGGTCAGCCTGGACTAGAGTGAGACCCTACTTCGGGGGGGGAAAAAAAATCTCTCCTTGGAAATAAAAAAAAAAAAATCTTTCCTTGGAAATAAATAGTTTAAGAAGAAGAAAAGAAATCAGAGTAGGTGAGGGTCTTTGAGCTGTTGCCACAAAGGAAGGGCTTTTGGGGGGTCTGTGCATTAACTCATCAAGGGGATAGCTATTCCTCCATCTCTTTAGCATGTCTGTGGGTGAGGGGTGGTCTCTTGATCAGATGAGTTGATTGACAGGCCCCACCCAGGACCAGAAGCCTTAGTTCCTCTGGTCAGGAGGAAGTGGCTCTTCCTTTTTCTATGATATTTTAAATCCTATGGGGGCATATGGGGTGGTGATTGAGATGTTTCCCTTTCTAATGTTCTAATGTTACAAGGGCAACCAGAGGTGGGGTCTCTCTTCAATGACCCCCAAGCCCACTGCTTGTCTACCTACAACATTGGTAGGGAAGGTGAGGCAGCTGGTCACACTGTGTCCACAATCAGGAAGCAAGGAGAGGTGAATGTTGATACACAGTTCTATGTCTCCTTTTTAGTCAGTCTGGGAGCCCAGCCCGTGCAATAGTCCACAGTTAGAGTCTTTTCACCTCAATGAACCCAATCCAAAACCTCCCTTATGGGGCTGGAAAGATGGCTTAGCAGTTAAGGCTTTTGATGCCCAAGGACCCAGGTTTGGTTCCCCAGTACCCCTGTAAGCCAGATGCACGAGATGGTGCATGTGTCTGGAGTTCGTCTGCCATGGCTAGAGGCCCTGGTGAGCCCATTCTTTCTCTCTCTTATCTGCCTCTTTTTGTCTCTCAAATAAAGAAATGCATAATAAAACCATGCTCATACGCTTGTCCCCTTGGTGATTCTAGATCCTGTCCAGGGGACAACAGTAACCATCACACACAGGATGACTGAATCCTTCCTATCTCCCTTAAGAGGGATTCTGCACATCACCTTGGGTATGCAGCCCTGCCAGCACACATGAACACAGACCCCTTTCCCTCCAACCAAAACAAGTAAGTCAAAGAGATGAATATTCCTCAAGTAATTGGTTCTCAATAATTAAGAGGAGAGAGATGGGCTGGAGAGATGGCTTAGCTTGCCTGTGAAGCCTAAGGACCCCGGTTCGAGGCTCGATTCGCCAGGACCCACGTTAGCCAGATGCACAAGGGGGCGCACGCGTCTGGAGTTCATTTGCAGTGGCTGGAAGCCCTGGCATGCCCATTCTCTCTTTCCCTCTGTCTATCTGCCTCTTTCTCTCTCTGTCTCTGTCACTCTCAAATAAATAAATAAAAATGAACAAGAGGAGAGAGAAAATAAGAATGATGTTGTTTTCTGGAGCTCTGCTTATGTCTCCCTTAGCATCTGTTTTTATTTTTATTTATTTTTTTATTTTTCAAGGTAGAGTCTCACTCTGTAGTCCCTAGGCTGGCCTTGAACTCATGGTGATCCTCCTACTTCTGCCTCCCAAATGCTAGAATAAAAGGCATGCACCACCATACCCAGCTGCATAAACATTTAATATAGTTTTTACTTATTATTCTTGTATTTTTAATATATTTATTTATTTGCAAGCACAGCGAGAGAGAGACGCACGCTCCAGTTTGTGTATCTGACTTTTAACCACTAAGCCATTCCCACAACCCCACCCCCCAATTAAAAAAAAAATTTTAAAAGACTGGAGAGAAAAAAGCAAGATCTGGCTTTGTTGGTAATCACCGCAGCTGGTAGGTAAACTTATGGGATCTGTTACAATATATGTATGTTTTTGGTGTTTCTAGGCAGGTTCTCACTCTAGCTCAGGCTGACCTGGAATTCACTGTATATTCTCAGGGTGGCCTCGAACTCACAGTGATCCTCCTACCTCTGCCTCTCGAGTGCTGGGATTAAAGGTGTGCGCCACCATGTCCGGCTACAATCTTTTCTTGAATCATCTAATATATTTTTGGAAGTTTCCATCATAAGAAGCTAAGAATATAAAGGAAGGTAGATTTTGGAGTGAGGAGACTCCCTGGATTTCTCTCTCTTTTTAAATATTTTATTTATTTAATTATTTGAGAGTGCAAACAAGAAAGAGACACATAGAGGGAATGGGTGCACCAGGGCCTCTAGCTACTGCAAATGAACTCCAGACACATCTACTACCTTGTGCAACTGCCTTTTACGTGGGTACTGGGGCATTGAGCCCAAGGCCTTAGGCTTTGTAGGCAAGCAAGCGTCTTAACTGCTGAGCCATCTCTCCAGTCCTCTCTGCTATCTCATCAATTAACCCTTATATATCTCTCTTAATAAAGAAAAAAAAAATGCCATCTTGGGCTGGAGAGATGGCTTAGCCGTTAAGGCGTTTGCTGGCAAAGCCAAAAGACCTGGGTTTAATTCCCTGGGACCCACGTAAGCCAGCCGTACAAGGTGGTGCATGCTTCTGGAGTTTGTCTGCAGGGCCTGGAGGCCCTGGTGCACCCATTCTCTCTCTCTCTCTCTCTGCCTTGTTCTCTCTCACTCTCTCATATAAATAAATAAATAATTAAAAAAAAAATGAAACAAGTCCCAGGCGTGGTGGGGCACACCTTTAATCCCAGCACTCAGGAGGCAGAGGTAGGATTGCCATGAGCTCGAGGCCACCCATAGTGAATTCCAGGTCAGCCTGGGCTAGAGTGAGACCCTACCTCAGGAAAAAAAAAAAATTTTGAAACAAAATACTATCTGTCTTTTGACTGTTGTAAACACAAGGCAGGCACTTAACACAGCTCTTGGCGCCAAGTAAATACCCCAACAGCCATAACCCTCATTATTAAGGCAACAAAAGGTGTGGACTCATTGTTCTGTATGGCTTTTTCCAACTAAAAAAGCCTCTGGTTCCAACCTGTTTTATCACATCTTGGCTTCCTTTGTTTTCTCTACTACTATTCCATATTCACATTTCTGGAAACTTCCTCTGATGTTCACCTCCTGGTGGGGTTGGGGGGGCATCTGGACACCGTCAGCCCCATAGGGCGTGTTGGACGGGTTCCTGGATTGGCAGGTGCAGGTTTCTGATTTCTTCACCTGCTGGCTCCCGCGCCAGGGGTTTCCTGTCACCTGAAACGAGAGCTCCAGGCTTCAGGAGGAAGGTAGAAACTTGAGGTGGGGCAGGGCAGAGTCGGATGCAATTACATCTTGACTCCTCCACGTCCTCTTCCTGTGTCTGTGTCCGAGGAGAAGACCAGAGTGACCATCCAGCTCCGTTTGGGGCCGGGTGGTATCGAACAAGGGACTTGGCTGCTCTGCACCTCTGTTTCTTTAGTGATTAAAAAAAAAATACAGTTTTTTTTTTTTTTTTTTAAAGAAAGGAAGGAGAAAGGAAGGAAGGAAGGAAGAAAATGGGCTGGAGAGATGGCTTAGCGGTTAAGCACTTGCCTGTGAAGCCTAAAGACCCCGGTTCGAGGCTCGGTTCCCCAGGTCCCACGTTAGCCAGATGCACAAGGGGGCGCACGCGTCTGGAGGTCGTTTGCAGAGGCTGGAGGCCCTGGCGCGCCCATTCTCTCTCTCTGTGTCGCTCTCAAGTAAATAAATAAAAATAAACAAAAACATTTAAAAAAAAATACAGGCAATGCACACCCCGTGGTTTTGTTAATGCAGAGCGCTTATCAAGAGCTTGCAATCTTGTCTCTGCTTTGTGTCAGCAGTGTGATCTTGGACCTCGCTGTGGCGGGTTCCTCATTGAATTTAAACTGGATCTGCCTCAAGGAGTTACCTTGAGGATTAACCCGAACAGCATCCGGTGGGTGGCAGATGCTCCCCGTTGGCTATTGTCGCGGTCCTCACCCCTGCCATCACTTCGCACGGCGCACCTGGCGAGGTCTCTGGCACGCCTGGCCCCTCACCCCAGGCCCCCCCCCCCAATCTCATGTCTGCTTTCATGCCAGCTCTGACATCCCTCCACTCGGCATTGGACCCCACATGCAGACCAGGGGACACGTCACAGTCCAGGATCACGAGATTCAAGCCCTGTGCTGCGTACAGCGCTTCTCACTGTGGACTCTCCAGCTTCCCAAGACGTGGGGTGAGACAGGCGGAGCGCGGGGAGAGCAGGGCGCTGGACACAGGACAGAAACACCAGGAGGGGAGGGATCCCCCTTCACGTGGGCCATCCTTGGTCCTCCCCAGTCCTGATCAACAGCAAACCTCAGTCTCCCTGGGCCACACCACCTCCTCCTCTGAGTCCTTGGGCCCGCAGCCTTGTGGCCTGGAGCTCTTGGGCCTTGGCTCTTTGGAGTGGCAGCTCACAGCCCCCAGAGCTTCGGGCCTCCACTCCTGGGAAACATGGAGGCCCAGGCTGGAAAGCTAAGGCGACAGGAAGCCACCGAGACGGGGTTCTGTATCACAGGGGGCCGAGTAGCTCTGTGGAAGCCTCCTGGAAGGTTTGATGCATGGGTGGGTTCACCCAGTGTTTCCCCCCTTGTTACTAACACAGGGTGATGCTGGGTTGCTGAGCTCACCTAAGGCACCAAATGTACTTGCTGACTGGAAACCTGGACATTTACTTTATTTATTTATTTATTTTCGTTTTCGAGGTAGAGTCTCACTCTAGCCCAGGCTGCCATGGAACTCACTATGTAGTCTCAGGGTGGCCGTGAACTCACAGCAATCCACCTACCTCTTGCCTCCCAGTGCTGGGATTCAAGGCGTGCACCACCACGCCCTGCTATTTATTTATTATTTAGAGAGAGAATGGTCATCCCAGGGCCTCTAGCCACTGCAACGAAATCACCCCAAATGCACGCGCCTCTCTGCGCCTCCACCCTTTAAACGTGGTCACTGGGGAATCGAACCTGGGTCCTTTGGTTTCTACCCCGCAAGCGCCTTAACTGCTAAGCCATCTCTCCAGCCCCTGAACACTTGCTAATACACATTCCTACCCACTGCCTCTCCTTGCAATCTCCCAGACCACGGAGCGGCAGGAAAATGCACACCCATCCACCCTTCTGTGCCTCATCCAGGCGTCAGAGAAAGATCTCGGGGTGGAATTTGCTTCATGGGGATTTCCAGGCGCCGAGTCCCTCCAACACGTTCCAACTGGGTTGTTTTCTTCTCCATGAGGCGGCGCAGGCCAAGCCACACCTTGTCCCTCTAAGTCTTGGGTCCAAAGTGTTTGTCACAGTGCCTCGGCCAAGGTGAAAATCAAAGGGAAAGTAATCCACAGTCACAGCACCAAGCGCCCCAGTGGAGAGTGATGTCCCTTTGAGCTGAGCTGACTTCTCAAAATACAGCAAAAGAGCAGTCTCACATCTGAGTCAAGGCGCCAAGTAAAGCTTCCAGAATCGGGGTGTCAGCACCTCAGCTCCCATGGTCAGGTGTGGGGGTGGAGAGGGGGTGCTCCCGCTAAGGGCCAGTGGGAAGAGTTGGAGGGCATTTTTTCCTTACCTTGGATTGTATCCGGATGACGGATTGGTTGAAAATTGGTACCTGTTCTCCGCAATGCGAACCATATTCTGTTTAGTAAACAGATGCACAATGAGCGATAGAGTTAGGCATCTCACATGGCCTCATGGTTTCTGTAATAAGCCTGAGAAATATACTGTCCCGGGCTTGGGTGGCCTGGTGCTCAGTGTCACGAAGGCGCTGTGGGCTCACTTCCGGAGGGGGGTGTGCAGCCGTGGGGCTGCAAAGGTGGGTTCAGTTGTGTCCTCTTAAGAAAACTAGGGGGCTGGAGAACTGGCTCACCGGTTAAAGGCACTTGCTTGCAAAGCCTGCCAGGTTCTGGAGGCCAGGAAGCCCAATTTCAAAGCCCTGGTTTTTCACGTTGGGTCATCCCACGGTGGAAGGCAGAAGAGAGTGTATGTGTGTGTGAGCAGGAGGGGCTGAGCTTGTTGTTGTAACAAGTCCACTTCCACAGTAACCAGCCTGTTCCTGCTGCCTGGAGACATGAGAGCTTCAAGGGACACATTCAAACATGGCCGAGTCCTACCCTGCATGCACTTTGGGAATGAAAGAGTCTTAGCAGAGGTAATCAAGTTAAAAATGAGATCACTATGTAGTCTCAGGCTGGCCTCAAACTCATGGCGATCCTCCTACCTCTGCCTTCAAAGTACTGAGATTAAAGGTATGCGCCACCTCACCCAGCATGACCGGTATCTTTGTTCTAAGGGGGAATTTGGATACAGACAGGAAGGACTGTGTGAAGAGACAAAGAAAATAGGCAACTACTTATAAACCAAGGAGAAAGTTCTGGAACAGATCCAGCCCTCACATCCCCAGAAGAAATCAACCAGACACCTCAATCTCAGATTTCTAGCGTTGTCCTTTGCCCCGAGGTGGTGCATTTCGGCTGTTTGTGGTACCTTTGATATGACGGACCTGGCCAGTGACTACAGAGGTCAAGAGGTGATTCTGTGACCCACCCCAACCCTCGCCTCTGATCTGCCCTGTCAGTATGGAGATTCCTAGCTCTGTTTCCAGGTCTTTCTGTGGACCACCTGTGGTAAACCCGTAGCCAGTGGATGGGGTGACGGTGTGTGTATCAGATCTGTGGCCTTCCCTGGGTGCAAGCAACTTGGAGACAGGCTTGCCCTGTGACCATAGCTGCCTTCCTCCATCGGTGGGAGGCAGGAATCCTGGGAGTCTTTTTTTTTTTTTTAATTTATTTATTTATTTATTTGAGAGCGACAGACACAGAGAGAAAGACAGGTAGAGGGAGAGAGAGAGAATGGGCGCACCAGGGCTTCCAGCCTCTGCAAACGAACTCCAGACGCGTGCGCCCCCTTGTGCATCTGGCTAACGTGGGACCTGGGGAACCGAGCCTTGAACCGGGGTCCTTAGGCTTCACAGGCAAGCGCTTAACCGCTACGCCATCTCTCCAGCCCCTAGGAGTCTTTTGCACCAGCTACGCCTGGCTCTGTTTCATGAAGACCCGCAGCTGTGGATTAGTCCATCCAGCTACAGCCTCTGTAGCTTGAGCTGTTAAGTTTTCCACCATAGTTGAGTGGCTTGCTCCTCAGTAGTCCCTGAGTATCCCCAAGCAGGGGATAGTTTGGGCAAGACTACCACCACTGGAAGAAACCCAACCCAAAATATGCTGCGCTCTTAACGGACTGTAAGACTGAATAAATAAGAATGCATTTGTAGCCGGGCTCG
Source organism: Jaculus jaculus (assembly GCF_020740685.1). Lineage (NCBI taxonomy): Eukaryota > Metazoa > Chordata > Mammalia > Rodentia > Dipodidae > Jaculus > Jaculus jaculus. Next base: position 26,637,392 of record NC_059112.1, on the reverse strand, counting down.
GTGGCGCACACCTTTAATCCCAGCAGTTGGGAGGCAGAGGTAGGAAGATCGCTGTGAGTTTGAGGCCAGCCTGAAACTACATAATGAATTCCAGGACAGCCTGGGCTAGCATAAAACCCTACCTCAAAGAACCCCCCCCCAAAAAAAATTGTATTTATTTGCACAGTCATTAGCATGATAGCCCATTTTCTTGGGCCTTTTCCTGGGGTGTGTTTCCGTTGGACTGGGCCTTGGGGCTGCCCTCAGCTCCATGCTGCGGGTATGGTGAGGCTGCTGGTGATGGTGCTGGCTGTGGGGGCTGGTCTTCTCCATTGAAAGGGTCTGGAACCCCTGGCTGAGGCTGTGGTCAGGATCTGAGACCGTTTCTCAGCAACTCACTCAGTCCATCTCTAGAAACTGACTTTTGAATCATGGAAATAAGTTACTCTTTAAAAATAAGATTTGGGGGCTAGAGAGATGGCTTAGCAGTTAAGTTGCTTGCCTGCAAAGCCTAAGGACCCATGTTCGATTCCCCAGATGCCAAGTAAGCCAGACCCACTAAGGTGAGGCAAGCACAAGATTTTACATGCCCACTAGGTGGCACAAGCATCTGGAGTTCGATTGTAGTGGCTGAGGCCCTGGCATACCAATTTTCTCTCTCTGTCTCTAAAATGGAAAAATAAAAACATATATATATATATATATAATTTTGATTGAAAGTTGAGAAAGATTCCCACTGTCTGATTTTTTTTACATAGGAAACAATATATAGTAACGCACAGGTATATCCTATTTTATATGTTATATTAAGCCATGTTTTTTAAACATTTTTTTCCACATTGTATTTATTTATTTATTAGAGAGAGACACACACAGAAAGAGAAATAGAGAATGGGTGCACCAGGGCCCCTAGCCGCTGCAAAGAAACTCCAGACACATACGCCACCTTGTGCATCAGGCTTTATGTGGGTACTGGAGAATTGCACCTGGGTCCTTTTGGCTTTATAGGCAAGCACCTTAACCACTAACCCATCTCTCTAGCCCAAGCTGTGTCTTTAACTGGAGGCAGTTCGTGTGTGTACCATGAATGACAGAGTCTGTCGTACCTGTTGGTAAAGAGCCGTAATAGGCACTGAACACCGCTCCAGCGTTGCAGCCTTGACCTCCCCATGCCAGGCTTCCCCGGAAAGCAGCTCCATGGCCCTGACCTCCTCAGGCCCCCATTGGTAGCACCAGCTGGGTCCCACCTGTTTGCTGTGCTTACACAAAACCTAAATCTGGGCATGATCCCAGCTTAGGAATAGCTGCTGCTGTGGCCCTGTGCATGGATGGGCCCCCTTACTTCCTCCAAGAATTTTCCCAGACTTGGAGGAGGCCCTGCAGTAGGGAAAGAAGCAGGCGGAGGAGGCGGGAGCTGGCTTCCTTCTCCGCACTGGAGCAGGATCTAGGGTTTGTGAAAAAGAAGGAAGCTTTGGGAGTGTGTGGCATTACTGAAACTCAACGAGCTTATAATTAGATGCCTCTCTTTCTTGCTTTGAAAACACCCCAAATTAAACGAAAGGCAAGAAAGGTCATTAAGATGTTTTGTGTTTGTTTTTAATAATTTAAAATTTTTTTTCAAAATATTTTATGTATTTGAGCAAGACAAAGAGGCGGTTAGAGAATGGGTGTACCAAGGCCTCTAACCACAGCAAATGAACTCCAAACGCATGCACCACCTTGTGCATCTGGCTTTATGTGGGTACTGGGGAATCAAACCTAGGTCCTTTGGCTTTGCAGGCAAGTGCCTTAATCATTAAGCCTTCTTTCTCTCCAGCTCTGGTTGGTTTTTTTTAAGTAGGCTCTGACTAGTCCAGGCTGACCTGGAACTCACTGTAGCCCAGGCTGGCCTCGAACTCATGGCATCCCTCCTACTTCAGCCTCCTAAGTGCTAGGATTAAAGTTGTGTGTCATCATGCCTAGCTCATTAAGAATTTTTGTTTGAAAGATGTATGTAAGAATGAGAGAAGGAAAGAGTAACCCACAGAGTGTGTCTTAGCATGTCACTTTGTTCTTTCCTGCCATCCTTTTTTTTTCCTTGTTTTAAAAAGTATCTAGAGGGCTGGAGAGATGGCTTAGCAGTTAAGCGCTTGCCTGCAAAGCCTAAGGACCCTGGTTCGAGGCTCGATTCCCCAGGACCCACGTTAGCCAGATGTACAAGGGGGCGCATTCATCTGGAGTTCATTTTCAGTGTTTGGAGGCCCTGGCATGCCCATTCCCTCTCTCTATCTGCCTCTTTCTCTCTGTCGCTCTCAAATAGATAAATAAAAATGAACAAAAAAATTAAAAAACAAAAATAAAAAGTATCTAGGGGCTGGAGAGATGGCTTATCAGTTAAGCGCTTGCCTGTGAAACCTAAGGACCTCAGTTCGAGGCTCAATTGCCCAGGACCCTTGTAAGCCAGATGCACAAAGTGGCACATGCATCTGGAGTTCGTCGGCAGTGGCACCCATTCTCTCTCTCTATATATATCTGCCTCTTTCCCTCTCTGTCTGTTGCTCTCAAATAAATAAATAAAACTGAACAAAAAAAAAAAACTTTAAAAAAATAAAAATATCTAGGAGGTTGGAGAGGTGGCCCAGCTGTTAAAGGTGCTCGCATGCAAAGCCTGATGGCCTGGGTTCAATTCTCCAGTACTCTGTAGAGCCAGATGCACAAAAGTGGGGCCTGCATTTGCAGTTCCTCTGCCGTGGCAGGAGGCCCTGGCGCACCCGTACTTCGTCTCACTCTCTCAAATAAATAAATTTTAAAAATATATATATCTAGGATTTTGTCTCCTCTAAGCAGAAGTTTGGAAGGAAAACTTGACATCATTTCCAGAGCTGAAAAGCCTCTTGGTGTGGCTGTCACTGGAGTGCTTTTCTTACACTCCCTGAAGGTGTGGCCAGGCTGCAACTGCTGGAAAGGAGCGGGAATCCAAGCCAGCTGGGTGCCGGGCCCGGCGCGGCGGCTGGGCTCCGAGGGCCCGGGCGAGGCTGAGCCAGGCCAGGCCAGGCAAGGCTGGGCGGCTCCTCTGGCCGGGAGCCGGGCTCCGCCCATTGCCACCGGGGGGAAAAGGAGGAGAGACCTACATTTAAAAAGGCAGGAACCTACCAAGGACAGAGCTGCTCGCGAGCTGCAGAATGAGAATTCCCATGTGCGAGGTCAAATCTAGGTCAAGAATTACCCAATCATCTCTAAACCCCTAACTTGGGGGAAGTGGGGAGGGGGGGGGTCAAGCCAGGCTGGCAAACCCTCTAATCATTAGCTAAAGCTAACTTGATCTTCCGAAAACCCCCCAACCGCTTTGTTTCTTTTTCTCGCTCTCATTTGTCTTTTATGCTCTCTCCCTCTCTTGCCTGAAGTTAATTTTTTCTGGTGGAGTTTCTGTTACTTCCTGTTTGCCAGGGAGCTTTTTAGCCCTTTCCTTCTAACTGTGTAGGCTGCTTGTTTGACTATACTGCCCACTTAAGAAGTAAGGGAGAGAGAGAGAGAGAGAGAGAGAGAGAGAGAGAGAGAGAGAGAGAGAGAGGGAGGGAGGGAGGGAGAGCAGTCATTTTTCTGTTACAACGCATTTGTGCATTGGCACTCTTTCCTACTACAAGTAAATAAACGGAGGCTCGGAGATGCCAAGGGAGTTGTGCAAGGTCACTCGAGTAAAACCCAGAAAACTTGGATCTCAATTGATTCCAACGCCAAAGCTCTGTTCATTTGTTTAACCCTTAAGGGAGCGCCTAACGTGTCATCATTTCAAGGAGGATTTCTTTCCCTCGGCCTTTATTCTGAAATATATAAAAGATTATTTTGCTCCCTTCCCCAGAGGAACGAAAAGCTTCTTAAAGGATCTATCATTTCACCTTTTGGACACTCCTCCAAGGATGTCCCCAGTGGCCAGATTGACTAGGGGGTGGGGGTGGGGGTGGGGTCCTTAACTGCCCCGGACCCGTGGGTGCACGTCCCCCATCAGACAGCAGGGGGAGCGTGTGTGCAAGAGGAGGGAAGGAGCGCCTGGCAAGAAACGTCAGACCATGTGGCCTTCCTTAGCCGGCCCAGTCTGAGAATTCATTTCCTTTTTGTCCCCCCTCCTGCTTGAATGTTTAAAACCAATGGCTTCAGTCTCTCTGTAAAGATCTCATACCTCTTGATTTGTAGAGGGGGTGGGTGGCGGGGAGACTTAGGAGTTGTAGAAAAAGATGACATAAATCTACTGGGATAGAGGAAGGAAAAGGCTGCATGGGGCTGCCAAGGAAGGTTCCAGACCTCCTCCTGGCCTCCTGTAGAGGGGAGAGGATGAAGGAACCGGGACAATGGGCTGTGCCCGCTCCAAGTATCAGGGACGTTTGTCCATCAGCTGCCCGAGGAGACAGGATTGTGTGCAGACCACAGCAGGGGAGATGGCATGGAGACCCCTGAAAACTGGACCTCGGGCCGCTCCCCCAGCGCAGGTGGCTCGCTGGGCTCTGGGCGCCGTCACACCAACAATGTGCCAGCTGCTGCAGCCTTGGGAGGGCCTTGAAGTCCCACCCCTGGAGGAGACCCAGAAGACCTCGGACACTGCAGGAGCATGGGCGGAGTGAGGGGGGCTGTGCAGCCCACTCAGGCTCGGTAGCAGTTTGGAGAACTGGCAAGTCGCCTTTCCTCTAGGGTGTTGCTTTCTGGAATGTTCCCTCTCGGGAGTGAAACTTCTGTCATTTAAACCTGGGCAAGAAAAGGTGGCAAAATTGTAGCACTGAACACACCTTGAGGCCTGGTGGGCAGCAATTTCCTTCCCAGGAAAAGAGGAGAAGCATAAGTTGTTTCCAGGGCTGGAGAGATGGCTTAGTGGTTAAGGCACTTGCCTATGAAGCCTAAGGACCCAGGTTCAATTCCCTAGTATCTGTGTAAGCCAGATGCACAAGGTAGAGCATTGTGTCGGGAGTTTCTTTGCAGCGGCCAAAGGTCCTGGCACCCTCATTCTCTCTCAAGTAAATAAAATATTTAAAAAGTTGTTTCCAGGGCTAGAGAGGTGGCTCAGCTGTTAAGGACACTTTGTTTGCAGTGGCAAAAGGCCCGGTTGCATCCATTACCGCCTCCCCCCCACACACTTTCTCTCTTTGCTTGCAAAAAAATAAAATATTTATTTTTAAAGTTGTTTGCCACCAGGTGTGGTGGCACATGCCTTTAATCCCAGCACTCGGGAGGCAGAGGTAGGAGGATCCTTCTGAGTTAGAGGTCACCCTGAGATTACATAGTGAATTCCAGGTCAGCCTGAGCTAGAGTAAGACCCTACCTCGAAAAACCAAAAATAATAGCTTCAATAATAAGTTGTTTTCACCTTCAATTCATATGGAGAAGACAATTGTCCTTTCTTTGATTGATTGTGGTTAGAAAAGCTATTAGTCTTGGTTCCAAGATTTGTACTGTAAGGCACTTCTGTGATATATATTTAAAACTGACTTCCTGGGGTACTTATTTATTTATTTGCAAGCAGAGGGAGAAAGTGAGCAAGAGAGAAAACGAATGGGAACACCAGGACCTCTGGCCGCTGCAAACAAACTCCAGACACATGTGCCACTTTGTGCATCGCTTTATGTGGCTACTGGGGAATCGAACTCAGGTCATTCGGCTTTGCAGAGAAGTGCCCTAACTAACTACTGAGCCATTTCTCCAGCCCCTGGGGTACTTTTCTATATGAGTGGAAAAGACATTAACTAAAGTTTCTTTTAAAATTGGAATTTAAACTATCTCTGTCTTCCTGAAGGTTTAGGGGTAAAAACTCCTTTAACAGTGAATAAGTTAAAATGATGTCATCAGCTGAGCATGGTGGCATATAAATGTTATCCCAGGCAGGGGCAGTGGCCACAGGATTGATCATACAAAGGTAGGCTGGTCTACATAGTGAGAATTTGTCTCAATAAAAGGGGGGGGGGGCTGGAGAGATGGCTTAGTGGTTAAATGCTTGCCTGTGAAGCCCAAGGACCCTGGTTCAAGCCAGATGCACAAGGGGGCACATGCATCTGGAGTTCCTTGGCAGTGGCTGGAGTCTCTGGCGCGCCCACTCTCTCTCTGCCTCTTTCTCTCTATGTCTGTTGCTCTCAAATATAAATAAATGAACAAAAAAAAAATTAAAAACAAAAACAATCAAGCTGGGGGCACACACCTTTGACCCCAGCACTCGGGAGGCAGAGGTAGGAGAATTGTCATGAGTTCAAGGCCACCCTGAGTCAACAAATTCCAGGTCAGTCTGGGCTAGAGCAAGACCCTACCTCAAAAAAACAAACAAACAAACAAACAAAAAAATCCAAGCTAGGAGTGGTGGCGCACACCTTTAATCCCAGCACTCCAAAGGCAGATGTAGGAGGATCACCAGATCGCCATGAGTTTGACACCACCCTGAGACTGCATAGTAAATTCTGGGCCAACCAGAGCTAAAGTGAGACCCTACCTTGAAAAACAAACACAGAAATAAAAATCCAGTAAGGCAAATAAAGAAGTAATTAGGAAAGCTAAAATGGTAAATCATGAAAAGGGCAATATTAAGGGCTGGAGAGATGGCTCAACAGTGGCTAAAGCATTTGCCTCTGATGTTTAAGGACCCAGGTTCGACTCCACAGTACCTACATCAAGCCAGATGCACAAGGTGGCACATGCATCTGGAGTTTATTTGTAGGGGCAGGAGGCTCTGGTGCACCCATTGTCTCTCTCTATGTGCCTCCCTCTCTCCCTCTCAAATAAATAAAATAATTTCTTTCTTCAAATTTTTTTATTAACATCTTCCATGATTATAAGAAAATAAAATATTATTTATTTTAAAATATTTGATATTTATTTATTTATTTATTTATTTGACAGAGAAAGAGTGAGAGAGAATGGGCGTGCCAGGGCCTCCAGCCACTGCAAACAAACTCCAGATGTGTGTGTCCCCTTGTGCATCTGGCTAATGTGGGTCCTGAGGATTTGAACCTGAGTCCTTTGGCTTTGCAGGCAAACGCTTTAACCACTAAGCCATCCCTCCAGCCTTATTTATTTATTTATTTTGGTTTTTCGAGGTAGGGTCTCACTCTAGCCCAGGCTGACCTGGAATTCACTGTGTAGTCTCAGAGCGGCCTCGAACTCATGGAGATCCTCCTACCTTTGCCTCCCGAGTGCTGGGAGTAAAGGCATGCACCACCACGTCCGGCAATAAATTAATGTTTTAAAAAATAAGTAAGCAATGCAGGGCTAGAGACATGGCTCAGCAATTAAAGGCACTTGTTTGCAAAGCCTGACAGCCTGGGTTCAGTTCCCCAGTACCCACCCACATAAAGCCAAAAGAGAGTGGTGTATGCATCTGAAGTTTGTTTGCAATAGCAGGAGGCCCTGGTGTGCCTATTCTCTCTCTCTCTCACTCTCTCTGTCGCAAATAAATAAATAAAATACTTAAAAAAGAACCAACGCACTTAGTATAAAATGGTATTTATTCCTCAAGTTGGCATATTATAAAGAACCTCAAGCCGGGCGTGGTGGCACATGCCTTTAATCCCAGCACTCAGGAGGCAGAGGTAGGAGGATCGCCATGAGTTTGAGGCCACCCTGAGACTACATAGTGAATTCCAGGTCAGCCTGGACCACAGTGAAACCCTACCTTGAAAAACCAAAAAAAAAAAAAAAAAAAATCTTGGGAACATTTCTTTCTCACTCTCTCTCTCTCTCTTGTTTTGTTTTGTTTTTTGAGGTAGGGCTTCACTCTAGCTCAGGCTGACCTGGAATTCACTATGTCTTCTCAGGGTAGCCTCGAACTCATGGCGATCCTCCTACCTCTGCCTCCCGAGTGCTGGCCATTTCTCATTTTCATAGCCCAGGGCCCCATCATAAAATCTACCTTACATTTGTAAGCAATCTGATGAAGCAATTCATTTATTTAATTACCACTGATTGAGTGCTCTGAGTGTGCTAAGACTCGCCTTGGACGTCAGCGCTGGGTAAAGGAGACTTCTTGCCTGTGGTTCTGGTGTCTACTTGTGTAAGAGTCAGGGAGGCGTGTCTGGAGAGGGGGGAGCTGGAGGTGTGGCTGCAGGTATAGCAGCCCAGGTGCTCAAAGAACTGGGTGGCTCTAGGCGCGTTTCCTAGGCAGCCTGAGCCCAGCCCCCTCATGTATACCTTACTGGGAGAACGGGGAATGTTGGCCTCCAAGGCATGTGGTTTCCCCTGAGAAGGATGGTAAATAAGCACTTGATGTGTGTTTGTGGGGACGCTGGTGGGAATTCAGGAGACAGAGAATTCACAGATAACCCAGCAGGTCAAATAGAGAGATCTGGTGGGGCTGGAGAGATGGCTCAGCAGCTAAGGCATTTGCCTACGAAGCCTGAGGATTCAGGTTCAATTCCCCAGTACCCACATAACCCAGATACACAGGCACATGTGTCTAGAGTTTGTTTACAGTGGCTAGAGGCCTTGGCATGCCCATTCTCTCTCTCTCTCTCAAATAAATATCCCACCTCAAAAAAGAGAGAGAGAGATGGAGAGGTGAAGAGCTTTCCAGAAGGGGCCCAGTGTTCTGTTTTCACAGTCCTCCAGGTGAGTCTGATGCACACTAGTTTATAGTTATGGACTATGGATTTTTACATCAAGGAGTTGGGTGCCCAGATTTGCATTTTGGAGAGAACAGATGGGTGGCCAGATGAAGACTGAATGGAAGAAGAGAGATGGAAAGCAGCTTAGTGATGGTGAAGACCTACTGGGTGCATGTGGCGGGCGATGGGGACTTGGTGCCAAGTGTTGGGAATGTGGAAAGAGGACCACGGATAGAACATTCTAGGAGATGGAGCCAAGAATTGGTAGGAGACATTTAAGATGGAGAATCAACCAGACTTAGAAACGAGGAGGAGGAGGAGGAAGAGGCAAAAGTGAATCCAGAGTTCGTGAACACAGGACTTTTCATACCCAGGGCTAAGAGGCACCTCTGGTCGCCCCGAGGTGGTTCATTTGGGCTCTCTTCGCGCCACCGGGATGAGTGGCAGCTCAGATCGCCATCGGTGCAGCAGGGCTCGGCCTCTCGGGGACGCAAACCCACCTTGCCCCGCCACCCCCACGGCCTGGCAGGGATTCATTCCACCACCCTGGTTGCTGCCACATGGGCAGTGAGTCACTCTCCCAGAACAGCTGGTGGCCAATGTGCTTCTCTCTTCCACAGTCTGGGAGCACTTCCAGAACCCGATCTATCCCCTCCTCCCCTAAAATAAGATTTTTTTTTTTAAATGAATAAAAGTTCTCATTTTGATCCACCCTTTTTACTGCAAGCTCCTCTGGTCTCCGGGATCAAAGGAGCTCTACCCACTAGTTACACTCTGGCTATTGCTCGGAAGACAATGGAACGTAGATGATGAACCCCCTGCCCCCCCCTCACTCTGCCACGTGTAAGGCAGGGATACCCAAGAGTAAGGACAGGGGTGCATCTTATCCAAGCGTTTCTCAAAGTGTAGTCCATATACAAGTTCCTACATCAAGATCACTTGAGGGCTGGAGAGATGGCTTAGTGGTTAAGGCACTTGCCGGTGAAGCCTGAGGACCCAGGCTAGATTCCTCAGAACCCACATAAGCCAGATGCACAAGGTGAGGCATGAGCCCAATGTCACGCATGGGCACAAGGTGGCACACGTGCCTGGAGTTCCATTGTAGTGTCTAGAGGCCCTAACATGCCAGTTCTCTCCCTCTCTCTCTCCCTCTCTCTCTCTCTCTCACTATCTCCCACATAAAAATAACAACAAAAAAAGATCACTTGATGTTTTGGTAAAAATGTAAATTCCTGAGTTCCATCAAAGACCTACTGAATTGTAGAGGGATGCATTCGTAGAAATGAAGGAATTTACTTTTTTTCCTTCTTTCTTTTTTTTTTTTGTTTATTTATTTGAGAGTGAGAGAGAGAGAGAGAGAGAGAGAGAGAGAGAGAGAATGGATGCATCAAGGTCTCTAGCCACTGCAAATGAACTCCAGATGCCTGCGCCACCTTGTGCATCTGGCTAACGTGGGTCCTGGGGAACCGAGCCTCCAACCAGGGTCCTTAGGCTTCATAGGCAAGTGCTTAACTGCTAAGCCATCTCTCCAGCCCAAGGAGTTTACTTTTTGTGTGCTTGTATGTATGTGAGGTATGCATTCATCTCTGTTTGTATATTCACACATGTGAGGTCCAAGGTCAATGCCTGATGTCTTTTCACTCTAGCCCAGGGTGACCTAGATAGAACTCTCTCTGTAGTCTCAGTCTGGCCTTGAATTTACGGTGATCCTCCTACCTCTGCCTCCCAAGTGCTGGGATTAAAGGTGTGTGCCACCATGTTGGGCTCCACTATCATTTTTCCACCTTATTTATTAAGATAAGTTTTCTCACCAGGCATGGTGGTGCATACCTTTGAGCCCCGCACTTGGGAGGCAGAGGTAGGAGGATCACCATAAATTCAAGGCCAGACTGAGACTACAGAGAGAGTTCTATCTAGGTCAGCCTGGGCTAGAGTGAGATCCTACATCGAAAATAGTAAGTAAATTAATAAATAATAAAATAAGGTTTCTCGTTGAACCTAGAGCTAGCTAGCCAGCCAGCTTTCCCCTAAGACTCTCCTGTCTTTACCTGTCTGGCACAGGCATGCACCACCATAGCTGGCATTTAGATAGAGCGGTCATTTGAATGTACAATGTCCTTCATGGCCTCACGTGCTTGAGCACTCAGTCCCTCGCTGCTAGTCTTTTGGGGAGGAGGAGTCTTACTGCAGGAACTGTGGCACGAGAAGCTGGCTTTGGGATGAGACAGCCCAGCCTTGCTTGCCACGCTCAGCTCCCACCGTCTGCCTCCTCCACGCTGGTGTGAAGATGTGGTTCTGCCTGTCTGCTCCTGCCAGGATGGAGTGTCCCCTTGGAACTACACCCTGGAGACAAACCCCTTCCTTCCAGAAGATTCTTCATATTTTGTCACGTGGCTTGCCCCAGCCATGAGAAAGTAACTGATACACATAGGTTCTGGGATCTGAACTCAGGTTCTCATACTTACATGGCAAACACCTTACCCACTGAGCCATCTGCCAGCCTGCATGTTTTTAAATATTTATATTTAGAGAGAGAGAGAGAGAGGATGGGCACACCAGGGTCTCCAGCCACTGCAAACAAACTCCAGACACATGTACCACCTTGTGCATCTGGCTTATGTGGGCACTGGGGAATCAAACCTGCATCCTTAAGCTTCACAGGCAAGTGTCTTAACCACTGTGCCATCTCTCCAGCACCTTCCCTCCCTCCCTCCTTTTCTTCCTTCCTTTCCCTTTTATTTATTTATTTATTTTTGACAGGCTCTCATGTATCCTAGGCTGGCCCTCAAACTCTATGTAGCCAAGGATAACCTTGAACTTCTGACCCTTCTCCCTCCACCTCCAATGTGCTGGGATTCCAAGGTGCACCATCATGCACAGTATACGTGGTGCTGGGGGTCAAACCCAGGACCTCATATGAACTAGGCAAGGACTCAACCAACTGAGCTACATCCCCAGCCCATCACGGGTCATTTCTACACATTCATCAGATACTTATGTGCCAGGCACTGTGTTTAGTGCTTTACCCACAGCTTGCTTAATTATTATCACAACGCAGGGGGCGGTCTTAGCCTGTGGTCTGTGTCTCCCAGAGGTAATCAGTCCAGATGGAAAAGCCAGAGGGCCTCCAGTGTGTGGGTTTCCTGAGGGCTCTTTGTGCCCTTCCCCCCTCTTTCCAGATCATGCTGCTTCTCTCAGAAGAGGATTAGCAGCCCGTGACCTCTGTCTGACTGAAGCTCAGTGGAGATCTTGTCCTGCTCCCATGGCCTGGGAGCGGACCACGCCAGGAAGCTGTGGCCAGCGTTCTCTTGTGGCTCTTCTGATTATATATATATATTACATCCCTGATATGTATTTGAGAAAGAGAAGAGAGAGAGAGATCTGCACTATGCTAAAATACTATATGTTATACATCTTTAGATTCAGCAAGGAGTAACAGAAAATCTAAAATACTATATGTTATACATCTTTAGATTCAGCAAGGAGTAACAGAAAATCTCCTCAAGGGGGGATTTTTGTTTTGTTTTGTTTAAGTTAAGAGTTCATTTTTTTCTTCTTTCCTAAAAAAAAAAAAAAAAAAAAAAAAAAAGATTGTGTGGGGCTGGAAAAATGGTTTAGCAGATAAGGCACTTGTTTGCAAAGCCAAAGAACCCCGGTTCAATTCCCCAGGATCCACATAAAGCTAATCTGATGCATGTGTCTGGAGTTTGCTTGCAGTGGCTGGAGGCCCTGGCATACCCATGTTCTCTCTCTCTCTCTCTTTCTCTAATAAATAAGTATAAAATAAAATTTAAAAAAGATTGTGTGTGTGAATGGATGAACTAGTTTCTTGTTACTGTGAATCAATACCTATCTAATTGAACCGAGGCAGGTAGGCTCTGTAAGGCCTTTAACTGCTGAGCCATCTCCCCAATCCCAGTAGTTTTTTTTTTTTTTTTTAATTTGTATTTTTGTAAGACATCTGGAGGCAGTTTAAGGGCTAAGTCGCGGCTCTGTGAAATTTCACAGGCATCCAGATAGTTTTCTTTGTTTTTCTACCATGTTCTCTGGAACCAGACAGCTGCTTGAACACCAGCTATCACTTCCATACACCGTCAGGGAAAGCTGCTTTCTCCACTTAAGGCCTTCCCTGCACGCTGATCATGGCATTTGCTTGGTCAGCTTTAGTTAAATGAACAACCAGCTATAGGCATACTGGGAAATGTAGTCTCTGCTTCAAGTTACCATGTACCAGGTTAAACAAGAGAGGGTGGCTTTTAGTATACTGGTATGAAATTTTGGTAGTCTTAACATTTCAGAATAAAGAGATTGAGCAGAACTACGTGAGCTTTATTCGCGAGTGTCTTCTTTTGATAAGGATTGTTCCTGGACCAGCTTGTCTAAGTCCTGGCTCTTACTGGTTCATATGAAAAGTCATCTTCGCTTTGTATATTATGTATAAATTAGAAAATGAAAATGTGTGAATAATATTGCATGAAATAAACATGGTCTCATGGTTTTTTCTCTAAAAAAAAAAAAAAAAAAACAGAAGAAGGAGAAAAGCAAGAAAGAAAAAGGAAAGAGAAGATGGAGCCAAAGAGGTGGCTTAGCTATTAAAGGCACTTGCCTGAGAAGCCTAAGGTTTGGTTCTCCAGTGCCCACTTAAGCCAGATGCGCAATGGGGTGCATGCATCTGGAGTTCATTGGCGGTGGCTGGAGGCCCTGGTGCGCCCATTCTCTATCTACCTCTCTCTCCCTCAAATAAATATATAAAAATAATTTTCTTTTTGAGGTAGAATCTCACTCTAGCCCAAGCTGACCTAGATAGAATTCCCTATATCATCTCAGGCTGGCCTTGAACTCACAGTGATCCTCCTACCTCTGCCTCCGAAGTGCTGGGATTAAGGGCGTTTGCACCATGCCCAGCTCAAAAAATAATAATAAAATATTTTTAAAATTAAGAAAAGAGTGGATGGGCATTTACATAGACACCGCGTAATTTCTGCCACCAACCTTTTAACGTTTTACTGTTCATGATACAATCCTGTGAGTTGGACATGATGATCTTTATTTTATTTTTCATTTTGGTTTATTTATTTGAGAGTGAGAGGCAGAGAAAGAAAGAGGCAGGGAGAGAGAATGGGTGCACCAGGGCCTCCAGCCACTGCAAACGAGCTCCAGACACGTGAGTGCCTTTGTGCATCTGGCTAAATGCGTTGTGATAATAATTAATGCAGGTCCTGGGGAATTGAGCCTCGAACCAGGGTCCTTAGGCTTCACAGGCAAGCGCTTAACCGCTAAGCCATCTCTCCAGCCCATGCTCTTTATTTTAAAGGTGAGGAAACTGCGGCTGGTTGAAAGAAGTTCATTTCTCTAAGGTCAGGGGAGTTGCTAATGGAGGAAGTGGAACCCATAGTGTTCATTTGAGCCCAGAGGCTGTGTGTGACCCCAGTTCCCAGGTAGAGAACAGGATTCCATCTTTATTTTTCCTGGTTAAGATGTGGGTGCATCTATCGTACCTGCTTCAGCCAGAGTTCCTGCTTTCAAAATGCATGTGGCTAGGAAACCATGAAGAAAGAAACCACAAGTTAATGAACTGGCTGGACACAGCACATTTTAGAGTCCTCACTTAACTGCCACCCAGCCAAGGGCAGCTCAGAGGACACCTACCCACCCCCCATCTGCCGGACTCCACCCAGTTGTCCTTGAACTTGCCTGAGGCATATTCATGAGCTCTGCTTCTGGGGCGTTTGGCTTTGATCAGGACTAGGACAGAAGCGCAGGCCTCCCCAATCTGCCACCCCATGCTGGGTGAGGCTGGTCCCCCGTCCCCCCCATGGTCCTGACCACTCCATGTGCAGCCTCAGAAGGCCTGTGTATGAAACACCTGGGGATCTAGTGGACCACCCCCAGGTCTAGGAAGCTCATTAGCTCTGCAAAGGTGGGAGGTAGACCCCAGCCCTGGCAGGCAGACGGAGCTCTCCAAGTTCTCTGGCCTCTTGCTTCCCTCGGGGCTATGATTGACTCCAGGGATGGGTGTGCACATCCAGTCTGCGCAGAGCAATGGTCTATATATAGGAAGCTGGCTGTCCACAGACAGACACGGCTTCCTCCCTGACTGTTTTTCTTTCTCCTTCCTTCCCCCTCCTTCTCTCCCTCCCTCTCTCCCTTCTCTGCCTCTTTCTCTTTTCCTTTGCTCTCATCCCTTTTCCTCCTATTCATCCTTCTCTCTTTCCTTCCTTCCCTCCCCCATTCCCACCCTGTCTTGCTCTGTCTCCCACTTACTTTCTACAGCGTGTGTGTGTGTGTGTGTGTGTGTGTGTGTGTGTGTGTGTGTGTGAGAGAGAGAGAGAGAGAGAGAGAGAGAGAGAGAGAGAGAGAGAGAGAGAGCACATGCTCAGAAGGATCTTCCTGGAAGACAGGACTCTGGAGTTCCAGACCCAGCAGGATGAGTTTGTGAAGACAGGATGGAATTTCTCAAACTCTTCACTCCTGGGGCTGCCTGTGGGTCTCTTCCTGTGTCTAGGAGTGGTGGCCCTCAACAAGGCAGTGACAGCTCCTTCAGTGCAGGAAGAAGCACTTCGCGATGGAAGTGGGCTCTGGGCTTCTCAAACCTGCCGCCTCCTGCAAATTGTAGTTAGTGGTTCGTAGGAATAACTTAGGGCCTTGTGCAGATGAGCCTCAGTTTGAAGACGGTTCAGCTTCGGTGACAGAATATTTTAGAATGAACCAACTTCTTCCGCATACCCATCCTAGCTTTAAGAATGTCTTTATTAGGTATGGAGAGATGGCTTAGCAGTTAAGGTACTTGCCTATAAGCCTAAGGACACCGGTTTGATTCCCCAGAACCTACTTAAGCCAGATGCACAAGATGGCACAGGCCTCTGGAGTTTGTTTGCTGTGGCTAGAGGCCCTGGTGCTCCCATTCTCTCTCTCTCTCTCTCTCTCTCTCTCTCTCTCTATATATATATATATATATATATATATATATATATATATGCCTCTTTCTCTCTGTGTCTCTCATAACTAAATTATTAATTAACTATATTATTATAATATTTTTATTTTATTATAATATTTTTATTTTTCTGGTTTTTCAAGGTCGGTCTCACTCTAGCCCAGGCTGGCCTAAAATTCACTAAAGAGTCTCCGGGTGTCCTCGAACTCACAGTGATCCTCCTAGCTCTGCCTCCCAAATGCTGGGATTAAAGGCGTGTGCCACCACGCCCGTATAATTAAATATTTTTAAAGAATGTCTTTATTAGACTCAACCTGCAAACCTGAACCTCGAAGCAAGAAAACCCTGCTGACTTCTTCCTGCTGGGCACCCAACTTCCTTACTAGGGGAAGGTCTTCTGCTGTTGCTCAAGGACTAGAGGCTGTGTCCCCCATGTGGTAACAACTTCCAGCCACCTTCATTTGGGAAGACCCCCCCACCCCCCAAAAGTCCTTTAGGACCTTGCTCACCTCCAGGCTTTATGTTGGAATCCGGAGCTCAACACTAACGAGGGATGTCTGATTGTCTGAGACCAGGGACCTCCTTTTCTCTTCATGAGTGAGTCATAAGAAAACAGAGGCAAACTGCTCCCCACATTTGAGCTACAGAGCCCCAAGTACGTCCCCCACCAGCTCTGGCTTCTCTGTGGATGATACTAAGCCTCCCCCATGCCACCATGCAGCCGAAGACAGTGTGCCAGGGCAGGAAGGGAATGAGCCACACAGGGCTGGAGGGATGGCTTAGCGGTTAAGGCGCTTGCCTGGTTCAGTTCCCCAGGCCCCACAGAAGCCAGATGCACATGGGGCGTCATATGCTTCTGGAGTTCATTTACTGTAGCTGAAGGCTGTGGCGTGCCCATTACCTCTCCCTGTGGGCCTCTTTCTCTCTCTCAAATAAATAAAATAAAATAAAATGAACAATATTTGAAAGAAAAAAAAAAAAGAATGAACAACACAATTTTTGGTTTATCCCCAAGTTAGTTTGTGACTCCTTATGCTCAAGTAATGACTCAAAAATAATTTTAAATATATTTGTTTATTTATTTAAATTAATTAAAATTGATTTATTAATCATTATTTGAGAGAGAGAGAGGAGGGGGAGAATAGGCACACAGGGCCTCTAGCCACTGCAAACAAACTCCAGACACACACGCCACCTTGTACATCTGGCTTATATGGGTTCTGGAGAATTGAACCTGGGTCCTTAGGCTTTGCAGGCATGTACTTTAGCTGCTAAGACATCTCTACAGCCCTAAAAATATATATTCTTAACTGTTGCAGTCCGGTTTGCATTGCTGTAGAAATCACCCAACCAAGAGTAGCCTCTGGGAAAAAGAGATTTATTTTGGCTCACAGGCTTGAGGGGAAGCTTCATGATGGCAGGGGAAAACGATGGCATGAGCAGAGGGTGGACATCACCCCCTGGCAAACATAAGATGGACCACAGCAACAGAAGGGTGTGCCAAACACTGGCATGGGGAAACTGGCTATAAAGCCCATAAGCCCGCCCCCAACAATACACTCCCTCCAGGAGGCCTTAATTCCCAAATATCCATCAGCTGGGAACCTAACATTCAGAACACCTAAGTTTATGGGGGACACCTGAATCAAACCACCACATTAACATTTAGAGAGACTTTATTAGATTAACAGAAGGAAACAGAGAAGTACAGAGAGCTCCCACCATGAGGGAGATGAGAGGATAAAGTCCCTTGAAAAAAAAATTACCTTTTTAAGGTAGGGTCTCACTCTAGCCCAGCCTGACCTGGAAGTCACAATGTATTCTTAGGCTGGGCTCGAACTCATGGCGATCCTCCTACCTCTGCCTCCAAAGTGCTGGGATTAAAGGCATGCGCCACCACACCAGGCCCCTGAAAAATATATATATATATTTTGGTTGTTTTTTTTTTTTTTTTTTTTGAGGTAGGGTCTCACTCTAGCCCAGGCTGACCTGGAATTCACTATGGAGTCTCAGGGTGGCCTTGAACTCACAGCGATCCTCCTACCTCTGCCTCCCGGGTGCTGGGATTAAAGGCGTGCGCCACCACGCCCGGCTCTGAAAAATATTTTTAAGATAGATGTAGTGATAGATGCCTGTAATCTCAGCCCCTGGGAGGCTGAGGCAGGAGGATCATGAATTCAAGACCAGCCTAGGCTATATAGTGAAACCCTGTCCAAACAAGATTAAACACCTGACATTTTAATTTATTCTGGACAAAACCTGACCTCACAGAGGGTTTCATGTTAGATCAGTAGAAAGTAATTACTCCAGTGAGCTACTATTGTCTTAAATACTTTTTCCTGTGTGACATATCCTTACTAGGTAATATTTTATAAACAATAATAATAATATTCTCTTTGGCAAATAATAAGGTATATAAGGTCCGTGCATGGACTTTGATGGTGACAGTCTGGTCATTAGAATGCCTATAATGGCTGAGTGGGCCAGATGTGCTCAGGACTTAAGCCATCCCCACAACAGCTGGAAACACATCCCGTATTAGCAAACAGAAGCTTAAAGAAATAAGGTCGCTCTTCAAAGAGACAGCAGACGACAAGGGACAAAATTCAAACCCAGGCCAGGGAGCTCCAAATTCCATTCTGTCTTCCACTTCTCTTTAGTGCCCGTTGATTGATCTGGGAATGCTTATCAGCCAGGGTCTGACAGGAGGCAGGCAAGCTATTCACCAGGCGCCTGGAAAGGTATAAAGTACGCACTTAAGGCAACGTGAAGGAGGAGCAGTTACATCCCAGAGCTCAGAGGAAACAGCAGAAAGAGTGACAGTAACTAAAACATAAGAGGGTGGGGGGAGGCGGGGCAGTGACTCAGCAGTTAAAGGTGCTTGCTTGCTTGCTTGCTTGCAAATCCTGCTGGCCTGGGTTCAACTCCTCAGCCACCCACAGAAAGCTGGACGGGCATTCATTTGCTGCAGCAAGAAACCCTGACCTCCACACTCTACCCTGTACATGCAAAAAAATAATAAAAATAAATAAACGTAGAGGATGTGGAAGATGACGTTTGGACCTCTGACAAGTGAGTGATTGGTGTCTCTGAGCTCAAAGGACACTGAGGCCTGGACTCAGAGAAGCCTGGAGCTGCTACCCTGGAGGGTCTAAGCTGGATTTGGCTAGTGCTGTGAAAAGGTGAGAGGGGGTAGAGTGAGGGTGACTGGACCCCTGAAAGTGAAAAGGGCAGGAAAGTCTGCACTTGCTAGAAATCAAAGATGAGCTGACTTCTCTCTTGCCTAGTTCCCTAGACCCGTTTTTCCACAAACAACCTCCTGGGAGGGAGTCATTCACAGGAGCTAAACATTGTGGTGGGTCATGTTTGGTCTCCGGGACTCTAATCTCTTCCAGAGACAGCCCCTAACCCTAACCACTTAGCTGTCCCTCTGGTTCACCTGAGCTGGCAGACAGCCCACCACTACAAGGTTATAAATACCTTTGCAAGGGGAAGCCAGGCGCTGTGACCACTTGGGAACTTCCAGATGTGGGTGAGTTTTCCCTTAGCTGGGCCCAGGCCCAGCCAGGTTGACCCAAGGGGAGGGCCCCCCAGCCCTTACTCTCCAATATTCCTTTATCCCCTCTGGCTCCCCACATGGCAGAAGCTCCTTGAACTTTCTTTTCTCTCTTTTCTTCCCACAGTTTTCCCAGACCCTCCCCGTGGGGTCTCAAGCCACGTGGGTGCCTTTCCTTGGCTCTGCACTTCCCTCAATAAGTGCAATAATTGAATAATTATCCTTCTCAGTCTTTTTAAAAAAATTCAATTCTTTGGATTAAAATTAGAAACAAACATAGGGGTTGGGGTTCAAGGACTTTCCTGGATCCCAAGCACCCTGTTACGGGAGCAGAGGGGTGATATCCACAGGAGCAGGAAGGGAAGAAGAGGGACTGAGGATAAATATGTGTATAAATGTGTGCAGGGACCTAATGTCAGCATCACTGAACGGAGGCGACTGGCCCCTGAGCTGAAGGACAGCTGCTGAGTAACTGGGAACATGATATAATTAGTTATAAGACAAGAAAACTCACAGGCATCACATACAGTAATGCCCATGCAAGTTGTAAGTACCACAGAGTTGAGACACCAGCTCCTGGTTATGCATAAACCTCCCGCTGATGGGTCTGGGCATTCCTGGGAGGCAAAGCTATGCCCTTCTTGTTCATTTATCTCCCCCCGACCCAACCTTTCTGCAAAGAGAAAGAAGCTCACAGTTAACCAAAAGAATTACCCCAGGGGCTGGAGAGATGGCTTAGCGGTTAAGGCATTTGCCTGCAAAGCCAAAGGCTCCTGGTCCGACTTTCCAGGACTCACCTAAGCAAGCTGCGCAAGGAGGCCCATGCGTCTGGAGTTCATTTGCAGTGGCTGGAGGCCCTGGCTTTGCATGCCCATTCTCTATCTCACTCTCCTTATCTCTCTCTCTCAAATACATACATACAAATAAAAATTAAAAAAAAAAAAAGAATTACTCCAGGGCTATAAGCTGTTTTAAGTCTCTTGTATTTTGAATATGAGAATGCCAGGGCCTCTTGTTACTGCCAACGAACTCTAGATGTATGCACCATTTTGTGCATCTGGCTTTACGTGGGTACTGGGGAATCAAACCCCGGGCCATCAGGCTTTGCAAGCAAGCATCTTTATCCACTGAGCCATCTCTCCAGGCCATGACTGGAGTTCTGAGGCTCAGTTCTGTTATTGACTGGGCATCAGAGTGGTGGTCTCTGAGGGACTGTGACATGTTTTGAGAACAAGTTATGGTGGGCGTCCTGTCGGCTCAGCCAGGGATCTTCCAGCCTCCTGTGTTGAGGATAGCTGCTCTTGGGTGCTGTTTATCCTACTGCATGATGTGAGGGTCTGAGCGCAGCATTACACAGCCACCTTTTCATCTCAGATTCCTGCTTTCCTCCTGGGTCTCCCTGATACTAACCCTTGGAATGTGCGTTCACTTGAAGTCAAGTACACAAACTCGTCCATAATCATAGCGCTTGCTTAGAGATCTGGAGGAGGGGAGACCACAGGAGTTTGGACTCAGAAGTTTGCAGTAATCACCACAGATGCTGCCTGGATTTCTGGGACGGCAAAACACTAGATAGATCTTGCCGGGTGTGGTGGCACACGCCTTTGAGCCCAGCGCTTGGGAGGCAGAGGTAGGAGGATCGCCGTGAGTTCGAGGCCAGCCTGAGACTGCACAGTGAATTCCAGGTCAGCCTGGGCTAGAGCAAAACCCTACCTCAGAAAAACAAAACCAAACAAACAAAAACCGTAGCTCTTCCCAGTGCTGTAAGAGAACTTAGTGGTCTCCTGACTCATGGTCTTCAGTGTATAGGTGGAGAAATGGACACTCAGAGATGCAGACTGCCTGCCTTCCCCAAACTCGACAGTCTCTCACTCATCCAGCACCCAGAGCCTTGCTCATACCATTCCCACCCCCCAGACCCCTTTCCTGAGCACTTCAGGTGGTGAACACCCACATGTCAGCGGAAAGTACTGGATGCAGGCCATGGAGCCTTTGTACCTCGGCCAGAGCCCGAACTGAATGAGACGGAGCATTTTCCTTTGGAAAACATGCTCAATTAGTTTCACCTTAACATTTTTTTAAAATAAAATTTAATTACTTATTTTCAAGCCGAGAGAGATAGAAGAGAGACAGACAGAGAGAGAATGGGCACACCAGGCCCTCTAGCCACTGCAAACGGTTTGCTCTCATGTACATAATGTATTTTGATTAATACTTCCTTTTTTTTTAAATTTTTTTTTAATTTATTTATTTGAGAGAGACAGACACAGAGAGAAAGACAGAGAGAGGGAGAGAGAGAGAATGGGCGCGCCAGGGCTTCCAGCCTCTGCAAACGAACTCCAGACGCGTGCGCCCCCTTGTGCATCTGGCTAATGTGGGACCTGGGGAACCGAGCCTCGAACCGGGGTCCTTAGGCTTCACAGGCAAGCGCTTAACCGCTAAGCCATCTCTCCAGCCCTGATTAATACTTTCTTGCTGCTGCCTTTTGTCCATCCATCCCCCTTTCACAACCCCTTTTTCTTCCAATTAGTCACTCTTCTATTATTTTTATTTTTCTCTTCTTTCTTTCTTTTTCCTTTTTCCTTTTTTTTGAGGAAGGGTTTCACTCTAGCCCAGGCTGACCTGGAACTCATTATGTAGTCTCTGCATGGCCTTGAACTTATGGCTATCTTACCTCTGCCTCCCAAGTGCTGGGATTAAAGGGGTGAGCCACCATGTCCCGCTCCCCCGCCTTTTTTTTTTGAGGTTAGTTCTTGCTTTAGCCCAAGCTGACCTGGAATTCACTATGTAATTTCAGGCTGGTCTGAAACTCACAGAAATCCTTCTAGCTCTGTCTCCTGAGTGCTGGGATTAAAGGTGTGCCCAGCCACACCTGACAGAGGGAGAGAACCGGTGTGCCAGGATCTCCAGCTGCTGAAAACAAACTCCAGAGGTATGCACCATCTTGTGCATCTGGCTTCACATGGGTCCTGTGGAATCGAACTCTGGTTATTAGACAGCTCTCCATCCTCTCTGTATCTTACATTCTTTCCACTGCCTCTTCTGCAATGTTCCTTGAACCTTAAAGAGGGTGAGCTACATGTCTCATCTAGTGCTGAGGACTCAGCAATGCCTATTCTCAGCACTTTCATGAATTTTGAGTTTCCCAAGTCATCACGATCAACTGCAGGATTTTATGAGCAAAGATGAGAGCAGCCCTTATCTATGGGCATAAACCTAAATAGAGAGCAATTTGATGGGCGCAGCATATCCATTTAGCTAAATGATAGCAGCTTCCCTTGTAGGACCTTATGACCTCCAGCCATAGGCCTCTGACTAGGTTTTCGATACCAGGCATGAATTTCCTCCTGCAGAGTGGGCCTCAAATCCAGAGGTCCGTTAGTTACCCCCATAATAGTCATGCCACTATTGCACCAGTTGGCACATCTTGCCCAGCTGGTAGGTTGTGTAGCTCAGAGGGGCCATAGTTAGATAAGACTGTTGATGACTTTTCTTCCTCAGCAGCCTGCATAGTACCTTCCAGTACTGTGACAGCTAGCCATCAGGAAGGTTCTAGCTTGGTTTCTCAGTATCTGCAATGAAAGCATGTGAGGTCTTCAACGATTGGGCCTTACATGTACCTCTGATGGGAAACCAAGAGCATTGGCAATAGTCTGTATTGCTTTGGGACCCTCAGGGACTTCCCTTTAGATTCAAGCATTTTTATTACATATGTACTAGACCCAAGAACAGGAGTTGTATGTATTTTTTAACTTTTACTTATGAGAGAGAGAGAGAGAGGGAGGGAGGGGGGGAGGGAGGGAGAGAGAGAGAGAGAGAGAGAGAGAGAGAGAGAGAGAGAGAATGGGCATGCCAGGGTCTATGGTTACTGAAAGTGAACTCCAGATGCATGTGCCATCTTGTGCATCTGACTTACGTGGTTCCTAGGGAATTGAACCTGGGTCCTTTGGCTTTGCCAGCAAGTGCTTTAAGCACTCTCCAGGCCACTTTATGTATTTTGTTTATTGCTTAATCCCTAATGTTTAAAATGATCTCTTACATAGAATCAACCTTTACAAGTAAATTTTTTAATGTTGTCCTTTCCCCACCTATCAAGGACTAATATCTGTAATTGTAAGATATTTAAAAACAATAGTGGGCTGGAGAGATGGGTGATTGGTTAAGACACTTGCCTGCAAAGCCTAAAGACCCAGGTTTGATTCCCCACATAAGCCAGATTCACAGGTGGTCTACACGTCTGGAGTTCACTTGCAGTGGCTAGAGGCCCTGGTGTGCCCATTCTCTCACACACATTCTCTCTCTCTCTTTCTTTCTCTCTCCCCCTCTTTCTGTCCCATATATATATATATATATTTTAATATAGTATCATATACTGGGAAGACTTAGAGCTTATAAATCCAATTATAAGACATAGCATACAAGTTATTCTCCCACATAATGGATTGGTTCATCTTTCTAATTTGGGGAGAGTTGTAAAGTATTGAAGAACAAGTCAGGAAAAGAAGTCACCACAATAAATTTTCAATCTTCGCCTGACCAAAGATAAAGTTTTCCTTAAAAATAAGTTTTTCTGCCTCATCTGTAAAACAGTAAAAATAAAATAAAGGCATCAAATTTGGTTTTTTGTTTTTTGTTTTTTTTTTTTTTGGTTTTTCAAGGTAGGGTCTTATTCTAGCCCAGGCTGACCCAGAATTCACTATGGAGTCTCAAGGTGGCCTCGAACTCATGGCAGTCCTCCTACCTCTGCCTCCCGAGTGCTGGGATTAAAGGCATGTGCCACCACGCCCAGCTCTAATTTGCATTATTTATTAAAGAGAGAATGGGTGCATTATTTATTAGAGAGAGAATGGGTGCATTATTTATTAGAGAGAAAATGGGTTTTAAAATATTTATTTGAGAGAGAGTAAAAAAAAAAAGAGAGAGACAGAGAGACACCAAGAGTGAGAGACAGAAAGAATGGATGTGCCAGGGCCTCCAGCCACTGCAAACGAACTCAAGAAGCATGAGCCAGCTTGTGCATCTGTCTTTATGGGGAATTGAACCCCAGTCCTTAGGCTATGCAGGCTAGCACCTTCACCACTGAGCAATCTCTCTAGCCCCAGATACATATTTTTAGATAGGAAAATAACCCACAAGGGGAAAAATAAGACGTTTTATGTGTTTATTAAGCTCTCATTTCCCCCAAATAAAATGCCCAGCCATGTCCCTTCTTTTTTTTCCCACATTAAAAAAAATTTTTTATTTTTACTTCTTTGAGAGAGATCTCTCGAGAATGGGCACACTGCAAACGAACTCCAAAGGCATGTGCCACCTGGTGCATCTGGTTTATGTGGGACCTGGAGAATTGAACCTGGGTCCTTAGACTTCACAGGCAACTGCCTTGACCATTAAGCCAGATGGGGTTTTTTGACTTTAAAGAAGGGACATGGGGGCTGGAGCGATGGCTTAGTGGTTAAGGCACTTGTCTGTGCAGTCTAAGGACCCAGGTTCAATTTCCCAAGTCCCACATAAGCCAGATGCACCAGGTGGCACATGCATCTGGAGTTTGTTTGCAGTGGCTAGGGGCCCTGATGCACCCATTCTCTCTCTGTCTCACTCTGTCTCAAATAAAACTAAATTAATTTAAAAGAAAAATTCTTTAAAAATCTCTTTAAATAAAAAAGAAAAATCCCATGAGTTTGGAGCAGAGCTCAATAGTTTTATCCTAAAGCAAGATGGCTTCACAATGCTCATAGTTACAGAGGTAGACCAAAGAGTCTTTCCACAAAAGACACATCTTCTGTCCAGACTTGTCCATTGCCTAACTTTTTCCTTGACTCAATAATGATTACTAGACTGTATAAATAACATGCCAGCTACCTTTATGTGGTTGAGGATGGAGAAGTTATTTACAGTTGCCTGAAGCCAGTATGGTTGTCTGGCATTTCTTTGGCATTATCTGCATACCAAATTAAAAAATAAAAATGTTTGGGCTGGGGAGATGGTTTAGTGGTTAAGGTTCTTGCCTGAGAAGCCAAAGGAACCAGGTTCAATTCCCCAGGACCCATGCAAGCCAGATGGACAAAGTAGCGCATCCTTCTGGAATTTGTTTGCAGCAGCTAGAGGCCCTGGCATGCTCATTCTCTCCCTCTTTCTTCAATAAATAAATAAATAAAACATTTAAAAAATAAAATAAAAGTGAACATTTTTACTGGGCATGGTGGCGCATACCTTTAATCTCAACACTTGGAAAGCAGAGATAGGAGGATGGCTGTAAATTCAAGCCTACCCTGAGACCAAATCAGCCTGAGCTACAGCAAGACCCTACTTTGAAACAACAAACAAACAAACAAAAACACCCATAAAAAATAAAATAAAATAAAGCTGGGCATGGTGGTGCACGCCTTTAATCCCAGCACTTGGGAGGCAGAGGTAGGAGGATCACCCTGAGTTTGAGGCCACCCTGAGACTCCATAGTGAATTCCAGGTCAGCCTGGGCTAGAGTGAGACCCTACCTCAGAAACTAAAATAATAATAATAAAATAAAACTTTTTGTGTAAGAAGAAGAAAAAGGCATGTCATAAAAATTGGTGTGGGTATTGGTACAGTCCGTTTGTATAAGACAAAAAGAGTGATGGTATCTTTGCAGGTAGCCTGGAAAAGAAGAGGAAAGTGAGAGACTGAAAACCGTAAGATTAATTTCTGAACTCTGTGGGAGGAACCTTCACATAAACCACAAAATGGTGACTTTTGAGTAATTTCTCAAAAGAAAAAGTCGGTTTCTTATTTGCTCGGGGTTAGGTTTCCACGCGAACGCTTGTGCGCACGTGCCCGCATGGGCATGGTTGCTGATGTCCAGGTTACGGGTTTTAGACTTCCGTACCAGGTAGAAAGCTGTGGGTTTTGGAGTTTTACAGTTTTATTATTTATTTGTGTATGGAGGGGGCAGAGTGGTGCGCGAAAGCCTGTTGTCACTGCAAGTGAATGCCAGGCATCAGTGCCAGGTTTTTGTGTCCAATTTATGTGGGTGGTTTGGGAATTAAACTTCAAGTTTGCAGGCTTTGCAAGCAAGTGCCTTTAACACCATGCCAGCTTCCCTTTCCCACACACGATTGGCCTGCAGGTCACTGTGAAACCAAGCTTGACCTGAGCTGGAAGCTTCCTCCCTGCTGACTAGCTGTCAGGGTGCTGGAAAGATCTATGCAGCCTGTTGGGGGAGAAAAATCATCAATGTTCTTAACCAGCAGCAGCAGACCCTGCAAGCTTTACAGCTGGTCAGCCAGGCCTAATGTGCCAACTGGTGCAGGGTGGCCCATCTGCTCTCTGGTTGGACTTGAGGCCTGCTCCACAGAAGGGAATTCCTGCCTGGCTCTGAAAACCTAGTCAAAAGTCTATGGCTAGGAAGGTCATAAGCCCTAGAGAGGAAACTACTACTGTTGTCTAACTAAATGGATATATTAAGCCCACCAAACTGCCCTCTAAATACTTGTGTTTAGGCCCATATATTTATGCAACCCTCACTTTTGGTTAGAGAAGCTTGTCTTTTCAGGTGGCGGTGATCACTGGGGTGACTCAAAGTGTTGAGAAGTGACAGCGGAGTGTTCAGCACTAACTGAGACAGCTCTATCACCCCCTCCAAGGCTCAGGGACCATTATGAAAGAGGTGGCAGAAAAAATGTAAGAGCCAAAACAAGGGGAAAACGAAACTGTCTTCCAGACGCTAGCCAGGTACACAAGGAGACACATGCATCTGGAGTTTGTCTTCAGTGGCTGGAAGTCCTGGCATGCCCATTCTCTCTCTACACATCTGCCTCTTTCTCTGTCTCTCTCTCTGTCGCTCTCAAATAAATAAATAAAAATAAACAAAAAAAAAGCAATATACAAATAATGTTAACATTGAAGAACTTCAGGCACTGTAACAGTTTGAATGGAATTATGTGTGTGTGTACTGTGTATGCTTCATGGGCATTTGTACACGCGTGTACATTTATACACACATGGGTTAAATGGTTTCTTTTCTTCAGGCTTATTATTATATTTTTACTGGTTATAAATAAGTAATAAGCCCACTGCTATGGTGAAATTAGATTTTCAAACTGGACAATAAATTAACTGTAGCATGGTCTTAACTATTAGGAGGTAACTCTCCATATGAAATAGCTCCAGTTTGATTGAAAGCCATTTCGAATACTTACCCTCACAAATGAAATCATATTCTACTCACAAAA
This sequence comes from Jaculus jaculus, assembly GCF_020740685.1. Classification (NCBI taxonomy): domain Eukaryota; kingdom Metazoa; phylum Chordata; class Mammalia; order Rodentia; family Dipodidae; genus Jaculus; species Jaculus jaculus. The sequence goes on along the minus strand of NC_059112.1, from coordinate 26,610,164 downwards.
GGATGTGCTTGAAACTAAAACATAGTTCTTTGTGTGAAGCACACTGACTAACATGAATGGTTATTAGTCAGAATAAGTCATGGCTTGACACTTTTGTTGGTTTGTTTGTTTGTTTTGAGGTAAGATCTCACTCTAGTCCAGGCTGTCCTGGAATTTATTTTTTTTCGTCGGCTCCTTTTAGATCTTTTAAGTTTATAACTTTCGAATAATTTAATTTATAAGAGAGTGTGCAGTTCAGCCTTTTTGCTTTTTTTTTTCCCCCCCAAGATAAGGTCTCGCTTTCTAGCCCAGGCTGACCTGGAATTCACTATGTAGTCTCAGGGTGGCCTCGAACTCACGGCGAGCCTCCCAAATGCTGGGATTAAAGGCACGCGCCATCACGCCGGGTGTAAAATGTGTAGCCCAGGCTGGCCTCGAACTCCTGATCCTCCTCCTCTACCTCTTCAGCAATTTCCTAAGGACATGCGCCACCATAACCGGCTAGCTTCTTTCTTCCTTCCTTTCCTTCTTCCTTCCTTCCTTCCTTTCGTTCATTTGTTTCTTCATTCGTTCTTTCTTTTTTTTCTAAAACAAAGTGATTTAGAAGGCAGAGGAGGTATGATGGTCTAGAAGACCACTTTGTGTGTTTGCAAATGCGAGGACAGATGAGCCCCGGCTGATTCAGAATGCCAGGAGTTTGTCCTGACAGGTGTTCCCTTCTTCCTGATAGACAAGGCCATCAGAGAGACATCAATGCATCAGCACGTCTTCTCCTTGGGTTTCAACCATCCGTGGAATTTTGAGCTGGTACAAACCAAGACAAAGTCTGGACTGTCCACTATAGATGGGTGGAATAAAAAGGAAAGGATCTGGGGAAATAGATGAAAGAGTTTAAAAATCAATACCCTGGGGCCACAGAGACAGCCAAGCGGTTAAATGTGCTTGCTTGCAAAACTTGACAGGCTCAAGGTTGACTCCCCAGTACCCATGGAAAGCCAGATGCACAAAGTACACATGCATCTGAGTTTGCCTGTGTGGCAAGGCGGCCCTGGTGCTCCCATTCTCTCTCTCTTGCAAAGAAATAAAAACATAGCCGGGTGTGGTGGCACATACCTTTAATCCTAGTACTTGGGAGGCAGAGGTAGCAGGATGACAGTGAGTTTGAGGTCACCCTGGGACTACATAGTGAATTTCAGGTCAGCCTGGGCTAGAGCAAGACCTTACCTCGAAAACAAACAAACAAAACAAAACAAAAGAAGTTTTAAAAACATAAAATAAAAACAAAACAATTAAGTTCCAAGGGATAAGGTAGGAGGTAGGGGGCAGCTGAGATGTGGTTTTGCTTGCTGACCCCCCTCTGGAGTGTTTGAGACACTTCTCTGTGTCAGTGGTCTGCAATGGGCTCCTGCCCCCAAGCCAGTCTCCACTGGCATAAGTAATAGTGCTATTTAAGGAGAAGATACATGTCTCAGGATATTAAGATTGATTTTTTAAGTTATTTATTTATTTTTGCTTTTGTGTGGTGTGTGTGTGGTGTGTGTGGTGTGTGTGGCGTGGTGTGGTGTGTGTGGGGTGTGTGGCGTGGTGTGGGGTGTGTGGCGTGGTGTGGGGTGTGTGGCGTGGTGTGGAGTGTGTGGCGTGGTGTGGGGTGTGTGGTGTGGTGCAGACCCTGATATGCTCACCTGCAGCAGCCATCTTTTTTCAAGCAGAATCTCTTTACTGATTCTGCATCTTGAAGGGCTCCAATGATTCTCGGCTCTGCACCTCTGTGGAACTGGAGTTACCGGTGTGTGTGGCAATGACCTGCTTTTACGTGGGATCTTAAGATTGAAACTTGAGGGTTAAGGGCTTGCCTGTGACGCCTAAGGACCCTGGTTCAAGGCTCGATTCCCCAGAACCCACGTTAGCCAGATCCACAAGGGGGTGCATGTGTTTGTAGTTCGTTTGCAGTGGCTGGAAGCCCTGGCGTGCCCACTCTCCTCTCTCTCTCTCTCTGCCTCTTTCTCTCTCTGTCTGTCATTCTCAAATAAATGAATAAAAATAAACAAAAATTAAAAAAAAAAAGATTGAAACTCTGAAGGCTGGGCATGGTGGCACATGCCTTTAATAGCAGCACTCGGGAGGCAGAGGTAAGAGGATTGCTGTGAGTTTGAGGCCACCCTGAGACTACATATTGAATTCCAGGTCAGCCTGGACTAGAACAAGACCTTACCTCAGAAAAGAAAAGAGAAGGAAAGAAAGAAAGAAAGAGAGAGAGAGAAAAAAAAAAGAAAAGAAAAAAGAGCAGGGCACTGTGGCGCACATCTTTAATGCCAGCTCTTTGGAGGCAGAGGTAGGAGGATTGCCAAGAGTTTGAGGCCACCCTGAGACTCCATAGTGAATTCCAGGTCAGCCTGGGCTAGAGTGAGACCTTACCTTAAAATGGTGCATGTTTAACAATTTTAACACTCTCTGAGACTGTGGCCAGATAGTGCAGGAGGCCTACTCCCTGACAGTTTGGGCAGCTGAGTATCTTACTGCCTGGAAAAATGAAATATAGAATGGACAGATGACTCATCACAGGAAATAGCGTCCAGACAGAGTCAAACTGAGCTATGGTAAAGCCTTCGGATATTAGCCTTATCATAGAACAATTCGCCCTATTAATATGAAAATAAAGTGTTGAATATGAATTGAGCCAAGGGAAGTCACCGAATAACAAAATATTAGAACTTGGGAAAAAGTAATTAAAATACCACATAGTCCAGCGCTATTTTAAAAGTCTGTGGAGCTCGCTAGTATTCCAAGGGGAAAGCCAACAAGGCTGTGAGACTCCCGCTTAGCCCCTCGGCTCTGCCTTGTCCAATTTCAACCAAAACAGTTTGTCTGGGATCTGCTTGTAAATTATGGTTTCACTGAAGATTAGCTAAGGCCAAAAGCATGTTCTACTTGGAAGGGAGGGAGCGAGGGAATGATGTGAAGAGAAAGGATGGGAAGGAGGGAAAGAGGGAGGGCTGGAGAAATGGCTTGTGAAGCCTAAGGACCCAGGTTCGAGGCTCAATTCCCCAGTACCCATGTAAGCCAGATATACAAGGTGGTGCATGTATCTAGAGTTTGTTCACAGTGGCTGGAGGCCCTGGTGCACCCATCCTTTCTCTCTTCTTCTCTATATCTGTTGTTCTCAAATAATATAAGTAAAAGCAAAATAAAATAAATAGAAGCCGACTTTAAAAAAAAAAAGAAGAAGAAGAAGAAAAGAAAGAGGGAGGGCAGGAAGGGGAGCACTGGAAAAGGCCAGACCTATAACTGGATGGGAGGGCAGAGGTTAAGGCTAGACAACCTGCAAGTCCCCGGATGGGCACAGTCAGACATCTCAGGCTGTGGACACGCCGAGTCCTGGAGCACACGCTGTGGGTTACCTACCCAGTCACCACCCCCCCCCGCTGTCTCCCTTCACTCCCTGGCCATCAGGACCCGGTACTAACCAGCTTATAACAGGTGACCATGTGTTTTTAAGGACCAACTCGAAGGCTGAATTTTTTTTTTTTTTAGTTTTTTTCTCAATTTTTATTAACATTTTCCATGATTATAAAAAAAAAAAAAAATCCCATGGTAACACCCTCCCTCCCCCCCCAACTTTCCCCTTTGAAATTCCACTCTATATCATATCCCCTCCCCATTTCAATCAGTCTCTCTTTTATTTTGATGTCATGATCTTTTCCTCCTATTATGATGGTCTTGTGTAGGTAGTGTCAGGCACTGTGAGGCCATGGATATCCAGGCCATTTTGTGTCTGGAGGGAGCACGTTGTAAGGAGTCCTACCCTTCCTTTGGCTCTTACATTCTTTCCGCCACCTCTTCCGCATTAGACCCTGAGCCTTGGAAGGTGTGATCGAGATGTTACTCAGAACTCCAGTCACTTCTTTCCAGCACTGTGATACCTTCTGAGTCATCCCAAGGTCACTGCCATCTGAAAAGAGAAGATTCTCCACCCAAAGTAAGAGTAGCGTTAATATAAGGGTATGAATATTAAGAGAAGTGCTAACTGGGCAGTTTGATAAGCATAGTATATACATTTTTCAAGACATCAGTTGATGTTACACCCCTAGGGCTCATAACTACCCCTGTTTTAGGTTTTCAGTATCAGAGATGTATTCCCTCCCATGAAGCAGGCCTCCAGTCCATTTAGAAGGCAGTTGGTTTCTACCATGACAGACGTGCCACTATTGCACCTGTTGGCTCATTTGGGCTGGCTGGCCAATTATAAGGCTTGCAGTGTCCACTGTTGAGTATCTTCACTGGTGGTATCTCTTTCTCCCATTGAAATACATGTAGAATGGCTTCTTCCAGCTTTCTGTCAGCCGGTCTACATGGAGGAGGTTCTCAGCTCAGTTCCAGCAGGATTTCTCAGTGGCCTTGCAATCCAAGTATGTGGAGTCTTCAGCAACAGGGGTAAGGCTGAATTTTTAATCTGGGAAGATTCTGGTGTAGTGGATAACTGGGTATCTAAGGCTGCCCACTGTCTTTTTTATTTTCTTTTCTTCCCCTGTATGTGTGTGTGTGTGTGTGTGTAGTATGTGTGCATGAGTGTAAGCATATTTGTGGGGGGGGTGCACATAATGTGTGGGTGCATGTGTGGGAATGTCAGTGTGGAAGTCAGAGGGCGACGTGTGGTGTGTTCCTCAGTTGCTCTCACGTTCTAAGCCCAGCTCTGTGCTGACTAACCAGCCAGCTTGCCCAGGAACCTCCCGAGCGCTGAGAGGAGCACGCTGGAGATCCCAACTCCAGTCTTCCTGTTTTCTGCACTGAACCATCTCTCCAGCCCCAGCCCATGGGGGGCTGGATAGCGCTGTGATGTGCTGGGAGCTGGGGGAGAGCGGGAGAAGAGGAAAATTGGGACATGCTGGTATCTTAACTTCTAGCTCTCTAAGGTCTGAGTGCTGGGATTAAAGGCGTGTGCCACACGCCCGGCTGCCTCATATACAATTTTTTACTGATGGTGGGGTTAGTAAAAAAAATAAAATAAAATAAAAAATCCCATTTCCTGCTGGACGTGGTGGTGCACGCCTTTAATCCCACCACTTGGGAGGCAGAGGTAGGAGGATCATCATGAGTTCGAGGTCACCCTGAGACTACACAGTGAACTCCAGGTCAGCCTGGGCTAGAGTGAGACCCTACCTCGAAAAAAAAAAACAAAACAAAACAACAATTACCATTTCTGAATTTGGTTGTTATATCTCTTAAGTCTGATTTATTCTTTCATGCCATTAATTTATTAGAAAACCCAGATTATATGTTCCATAGAACGTTGTACCCCAGATTTGGTGGATTTCTCTATAATGGTGTGTTTGGCTAGTTTTATGCCCAAGATTTCTTTTTGTTTGTTTGTTTGTTTTGTTTTCCAAGGTAGAGTCTTACCCTAGCCCAGGCTGACCTGGAATTCACTCTGTAGTCTCAGGGTGGCCTCGAACTCACAGCGATCCTCCTACCTCTGCCTCCCGAGCGCTGGGATTAAAGGCGTGCACCACCACACTTGGCTCTGGGATTTCTTTTAACTGGTACTTGGATGTGTAGGCCTAGAGAAAATGAGGCTCAAAGTCCTGGTTCCTCAAGAATACTTACTGGTTGACTTCAGCAGCTCATACTTCATTACATCATGAGATGCGTGCTGGCGGGTCCTCCTTTTAGTGAGGCTGAGATGGATCTGAGGCTCTGCCCACATCTCTTGAAGGAGCTTCCTTCCAGGAATCAGCTTCCCAGGGCTGCAGTGAAGAGAGCAGGATGACCTATGAGGTGATTCTCTTCCTGGAAAGGTACATGGGGACGCTCTGGACATCGAGGTGCGATGGACAGTTTGCTAAGAAGTTTCTGTGAATTCCGTTTTTGCCCTGCCCTTGCTGTGGACTCAAAGAACTTTGGATATTGCTGCAGGAAGGTACAATTTGGGGGCTGGAGAGGTGGCTTAGCAGTTAAGGTGCTTGTCTGTATAGCCAAACGACCCAGGTTCAAATCCCCAGGACCCACCTAAGCCAGATGCACAAGGTGGTACATGCATCTAAAGTTCATTTGCAGTGGCTGGATATTATGGCATGCTCATTCTCTCTCTCTCCCTCCCTTTCATCTCTTTCTCTGCCTTTCTCTTTCTCTCCCAAGTAAATAAACATAAATATAAATATTTTCTAAAAAGAAGGTATAATTTTGAGTTCCTAAGCCACCATATAGGTATAAGGAAACACTAATGTCAAATGCCACAGTGTGGAGGGAAGAGCCAAAGATGAAAAGAATAATGCTAATAATAATAATAAGCTAATAATGCTAATAATAATAATAAGCATCTAACCCATCAACTTGGTTCTCATGGCATGGAACCCATAGACAATGTAGACAATGTTTGTAAGACAATGTTTGAAGGTTACGCCAATGTAAGAGATTTATATACATAATGAAAATATGGAAAATGAAATGCAGATGACTAGGGACTACATAGACTATAGAATTTATATAACATTCTAAATTTTTTAAAGTCTCATTTTTCGCTTTGTGTTTGTGTGTGGTACATACGTATGGACTTGTTTGTGTGTGCACATGTGCATGCAAACATGTATGCACATGGAGGTAAGAGGTCAACGTCAGTTGTCTTCATTAATCCCTATCTTGTTTTTGAGACAAGGCATCTTACTGAACTTGGAGCTCACCAACTCAGGTAGATGAGCTGTCCTTGTCTCCCCATGGGTACTGGGGATGAAACTCAGATCCTCATGTTTGTCTGTGTGGCAAGTCCCTTACTGACTAAACCATCACCCCAGCCCCTCAAAATTTTAATGAGGAGCCGGGCGTGGTGGTGCACGCCTTTAATCCCAGCACTTGGAAGGCAGAGGTAGGAGGATCGCCATGAGTTCAAGACCACCCTGAGACTACATAATGAATCTCAGCTTAGAGCAAAACCCTACCTTGAACCCCCCCACAAAAAAAAATTAATGAGGAACTTGATCTTGCTATTGTGAATTTAGCATTTTTAAGTCAGAGATTTATGCTTTTAAAAGCTAAAATTTTTTTATTGTTGATAAAAAAAATTTTATTATTGATAAAAATTTGTAATGAGGGCTGGAGAGATGGCTTAGCGGTTAAGCCCTTGCCTGTGAAGCCTAAGGACCCCGGTTCGAGGCTCGGTTCCCCAGGTCCCACTTTAGCCAGATGCACAAGGGGGCGCACGCGTCTGGAGTTCGTTTGCAGAGGCTGGAAGCCCTGGAGCGCCCATTCTCTCTCTCTCCCTCTATCTGTCTTTCTCTCTGTCTCTGTCGCTCTCAAATAAATAAATAAAAATATTAAAAAAAATTTGTAATGAAAGCTGGGCATAGTGGCGCATGCCTTTAATCCCAGCACTCGGGAAGCAGAGGTAGCAGGATTGCTGAGCGTTTGAAGCCACCTTGAGACTATAATAGTGAATTCCAGGCCAGTCTTGGCTAGAGTGAGACCCTACCTTGAAAAACAAAAACAAAACAAAAATTTGTTATGAGTTGTCTTAAATTACTTGAATGTGACTTTTGAGAAGAAACTTTGCAATATAGTGGGGAATAAAAAAAAAAAAAATCTAAGAATCAAATCAGGCGAGGTGGCACACGCCTTTAATCCCAGCACTCAGGAGGCAGAGGTAGGAGGATCGCTGTGAGTTCAAGGCCAGCCTGAGACTCCATAGTGAATTCCAGGTCAACCTGGGCTAGAGTGAGACCCTTCCTTGAAAAAAAAAAAAAAAAAAAAAAACTCCGATCCCATTGAAAAACTATGAAAAACTGCAATAGTTGAAAATTATATTGACAAGTGTAACAGCTCATTTTTTCTCTCATTAACAATTCAATACTGAAGTTTCTTGTATCCATACAAACGGGTTTCTCATCTAGTGTTATTTTTTCATACAAATATTTCAAAACAACGCAAAACCTTTTAGATGCACTGTTAGGGCAAGGACTCTGCAGCTATCTTGGATGCCACAGAGGGGCAATATTAGCTACAAATGACGGACATGTCCAAGACATAGGATGACAAATACCAGAGTGACTGTGTCAGTGACTCTGCGTTGCTGTGACCTGACAAGAAGTGGCTTTGGGAAGGAAAGGCTTTATTCTGCCTTGCAGTTTCAAGAGGCTCCAGCCCATCGTGGCGGCAGTGACAGGAGGCTGGGCTGGTCACCTTGCAGCCAGTGACAAGAAGCAGGAGGCAAACAGGAAGTGGAGCTGGGCTGTAGAACCTCAAGGCTCACCCCCAAGTGACCCACTTCCTCCAGCAAGGCTCCGCCTCCTGAAGTTTCCCCAGCCTTCCCAAACAGCACCACCAGCTGTGGAGCGAGTGTTCAGACACATGAGCCTATGGGAGACATTTCACATTCAACCCACAACAGTGACTATCTGAAGCTGTGCCTGCCAGGATGCCCTGTGACCTCACTCCTTTTCTTTCTTTCTTTCTTTCTTTCTTTCTTTCTTTCTTTCTTTCTTTCTTTCTTTCTTTCTTTCTTTCTTTCTTTCTTCCTTCCTTCCTTCCTTCCTTCCTTCCTTCCTTCCTTCCTTCCTTCCTTCCTTCCCTCCTTCCCTTCCTCCCTCTTTCTTTCTTTCTTGACAAAAAGGCAGGAACAGTGGAGCCACTGTTTTTTTTATTTTATTTATTTATTTCATTATTTATTTATTTGAGAGAAGGCAGGGGAGAGGCAGAGAGAAAAAGGGAATGGGCGCGCCAGGGCTTCTAGCCACTGCAAATGAACTCCAGACGCATGCGCCCCCTTGTACATCTGGCTAACGTGGGACCTGGGGAATCGAGCCAGGGTCCTTGGGCTTCACAGACAAACGCCTTAACCACTAAGTCATTTCCCCAGCCCAGACCTGAAATTCCTAGTAGCTTTTTCAGAAAGCCTGCATCCATTGGTAGAGCACAGCCTTGGCTACACCCAGGAGGTCAAGAAATAGCTCTAGAAACCATCAAGGCTCAAGTCACGCTGTGAGAGACCTTGGTGAGGCTGCTTGTAACAGGGGACAGCCAGCTGCCCGAGAGGAAGGGATCAATATCTCCTAGCATAGAGCACCCTAGTAGACCTTAGCTTTTCCTTGACTCCAGCTTGAGAAGGTTTTTCTGGGGCTTGTAGCCGAAAGCATGCTAGGTGATACTCCATTATATAAATTACTTTTAGGTTACAATGGCTCAATTGTGTTTTACTTATAAAAGAAACATGCGAAATTCTATTCTCAACTCATAAGAAGAAGAAGATGACTATAATAAAGGTTCCATCTTCTATAAAAATAAAGAAGTCTAGCATAGCAGATGCCCCCTCGTGTCTGTCCTTCCCTCTGCTCGGCTCCAGTGGGCTACAGTGTTGGAGGATAATGAGAGCTGAGTCTTGCCAGCCCTCTGTTGTACGAACATGCTGCTAAATGAAACACTACCTCCCAGGTGGGCACAGATTAGAGAGTGGGAGATAGCTAAATTCCCCAGGGGCAGGCTTCCTTCCATGCAGGGAGGAGACCCAGACAATCAGTGGCCTCCACTCATTCAGGATGACAATTTGGGTGAGGTTTTCTCTGCACTTTTCCAAGTCCCATCAGGTCAAGCCCCATTGCCTTCAGCAGTGCCCCGAACCTTGACTGGGCAGCCTCGTTTTGGTTTTTCCTTCTGCCTGTTCCTCTTCCTCCATACTCACTCTTCCTTTCTGGGGCCACCTCCCAATTAAACTACCTGGATCAGAGAAATTTGGTCCTAGACTCATGATTTTAGAAGTACCCATACTAAAATGTAGTATTTAAAATATTTTCATACAAGTTAGAATCTTGTCTAAAAAGTGATCTTATATAATATTCTATTATAGATTTAAAAAATTTTACTTTGGCTGATACACATTTCTTTTTTATAAATTTTTTGGGGGTTATTTTTATTTACTTATTTGAGAGCGACAGACAGAGAAAGAGGCACAGAGAGAGAGAGAGAGAGAGAGAGGGAGAGAGAGAGAGAATGGGCATGCCAGGGCCTCCAGCCACTGCAGACAAATTCCAGACGCGTGCACCCTCTTGTGCATCTGGCTAACGTGGGACCTGGGGAATGGAGCCCTTAGGCTTCACAGGCAAGCGCTTAACCGCTAAGCCATCTCTCCAGCCCGATACACATTTCTTAAAAAATCATATGGACAGTATTATTTGGATGGATCATACTGATGCAGGCTTTCTACTGTGGTTCAGATGGTGTCTCAGGCCTCTATCATATCTCGCAATAAACATACACATCCCACAAGACAGAGCCAGCAGCCTCCCAAAAATACTCTATACATTTTGTATTTACTTTGTAAATTTTGTATTTTCTTTTTTTTAAAGTTTTATTTATTTGAGAGCCAGAAAGAGAGAGAGAGAGAGAGAGAGAGAGAGAGAGAGAGGGAGGGAGAGGATGGACGTGCCAGGGCCTCCAGCCCCTGCAAACAAACTCCAGACACATGTGCCACCTTGTGCATCTGATTTATGTGGATCCTAGGGAATCGAACTTTGGTCCTTTGGCTTTGCAGGCAAAGGCCTTAGCTGCTAAACCACCCCTCCAGCCCAAATTTTGTATTTTCTAAGAGAAAATGTTGTGTTTCCTAATAGGAAGTGTTCCAAATAGCAGTGTAGCCTTCCCTGCAAGGAGCTATTCACTTGTGCCCTGCTTTGCCAAGGAGCATGTGCAGCCACCAAGGTCTGTCTCCTGCAGATTCTTCTTGCTGAGGTGGCTGGGCCTAGAGATACAAGAAAATCAGGAAGAGCAGAAGCCATGGTCAGAGGACAACCAAGTAAATGACAACGTGACCAGAAGCTACAGTTGTAATAAGAGGCACATGGATCATTGCTCTCCTGGTTATTAGTTGCTTCTTTTTTTCTTCCATAAGTGAGAAACAGTTAACAGTCCAGATAATTACCTACTTAGATAAGCTTGGTTCTATTTAATTGAAGTAGAGGCAGAAAAAAAATCGTAATCCTATGTAATTTCCACATCTAATGAAACCATTGAAACCCACGGGTATGGGCCCGTGTTCTTCTCCACCATGCAAACTGAAGCTTCATGAGGTGTTCAGACTTTGATGCTCTGAGGGTGTGCAGACTGTTAATATCTCCAGAGGGCTGTCTGAGTTTAGACTAGATATACAGCTCTTGCTAGTGTTAGGGGCACCCTCATCCTGACCCCAGGAACCTTTGTCCTCCCTTCTCCTCTGGCCTCGCCCCTCTGGCAGACAACGAGGCAGGCCCACTGCAATATGGGGTTCCTCTCCTCCTGGCAAACCCTGAATGAAGAACGGGGAACAGTTACAGAACAGAACTTGACTATGATGGGATCCCTTTTGGGATTGCAGATGAGATGACTAACAATTTATTTTGGCAACAGCCGGGATGGATTTCATATGGTTTTCCTGAATTCAGTAGGACTCCAGCCAGCAGAATCAGGAACACTAAGAAATAATCCAGGCTGAGGGAGGGGGGAAAACAAGCTGCCATTTGCAAAGCGTTCCCTTGGTATGACTGCCTCTGAGCTGGAGGCTGGCCATTATTCAACCCTGCCATTTCCAAGTGCTCTTCAGCTGGTTTCTTATGAGGCTTGGGTTGATGGATGAGTTTACAGGGAGCGGGGTAGAATTCCAAGGAGAAAGAGCTATAATAAGCAAGAGGAAGCATGAAATAGCCAAATATTTTGTGAGATATGTGTTTTTATTATTATTTCTTTATTTGAAAGAGAGAGAAAGAAAGAAAGACGAAGACAGATGGAATTACAGAGATAGAGAGAGAGAATGGGTGCACCAGGGCCTTTAACTGCTGCAAACGAACTCCAGATCTCTCCAGCCCTGAGATATGTGTTCTTAAATGATGGATGAAGCCGGGCGTGGTGGTGCGCGCCTTTAATCCCAGCACTCGGGAGGCAGAGGTAGGAGGATCGCCGTGAGTTCAATATCCCACCAGTCTGCGCCACCACAACAGGCTTATTTATTATTTATTTAGGAGAGAGAGAGAGAAAGAGACAGAGGGACAATGGGCAATCCAGGGCCTTTAGCTGCTGCAAACGAACTCCAGACGCAGATCTTGTGCATCTGGCTTAGGTGGGCCCTGGGGAATCGAACCTGGGTCCTTTGGCTTTGCAGGCAAGTGTCTTAGCCACTAAGCCATCTCTCGAGGCCAGCAAATGGAGTTGAGAGTGGGGAAGACTGTTCTGTAGGAATGCCTTTAACCTTCATGCTCTGCTGCAGACCTTAAACATGTCTCTTCAATCATGCAAAGGCACACATTCCATATTCCTCTTCCCGTGACAGTGTGAGGATCATGTCAGGGTGTGAAAAAGCTGCCAAATCCAGATACAGATGGAGTTAAACTTGGCACGATTCTGTTTCGATCTTTAATTGTGAGGTCAGCCAAGAAGAGTATGACCCCTAGTAAGTTAAATGTTGGAATGAGAGAAGGAAGAGGAGCCAAGAAAGGAAGAATGTCTCACAGCCCCTTGATCTGCACTTAAGAACTTTCTAAGTCTGTATTTGAGCTAAGAATACATTAGGGATAATCGAATATCGATGAGATATCAATCAACAAGGAATATTGTCCATGTCTAAAACACATAATCAAGAAAGAAGTAAGGCCCTAACATTAATCTTTCCAGAACTTTCTCATCCAACATACTCACATTTGATCTTTGCCTAGTGAAGTACATGTTATCAACCCCATCTTTTTTTTGGGGGGGTGGGGTTTCAAGGTAGGGTCTCACTCTAGCCCAAGCTGACCTGGAATTCACTATGTAGTCTCAGGGTGCCCTCAAACTCACAGAGATCCTCCTACCTCTGCCTCCCGAGTGCCGGGATTAAAGGCGTGTGCCATCTATCAACGCCATCTTAAGACCCTGGCAGGACTGGAGAGATGGCTTGGTGGTTAAAGGCCCTTGCTTGCAAGGCTTGACAACCAAGGTTCGATTCCCCGGTACCTATATAAAGCTGGTGCACAGAGTAGCACATACATCTGGGTTTCAGTTGCAGTGGTGAAGACTATGGTGTGCCAGTTTCTCTCTCTCTCTCTCTCTCTCTTTTTCTCTCTCTCTCTCTCACACACACACACCCATTCACACTCCTTTCTCTCTGTTTACAAATAATGACAATAAAAAGATCTTGGCAAACTGAACCCCAGCAGAGAGAGTAACTTGCTCGAACCTCCCCAGCTACTATACGTTAGCCTCAGGTTCAAACTTGTATTTTCTGACTGCAAGCGCAGTGACTTTTTTGTCTCTCAGGGCCTCAGCAGACGGCTCCCCCCAGGGTGTTGACCTGGGTTCTGGGGTTCTATCTCGGGTCTCTGCACTCGCATGGCAAGTACTTACTGACTGGGTTGTCTCCCCAGCCTTGAGCCCAGCTACTATGATCACTTCTCCTGCGTGCTGAAGTTTGTGTGTGTCCTAAAGTATATAGGCTGGACAGATGGATCCCTTGGGCTCATTGGCAAGCTAGTCTCACATAATCAGGCTAATGAGAGACCAGGTCTCAAAACAACAACAACAAAAAAAACCAGAACAAGTAGACTGTGCCAGAGGACTTCATCCAAGTTTATCTTCCAGCTTCCACACATGGGCACCCACATCTATACACATCTGTGCACCCAGATGCACACAAACACATGTACACACACACACACACACACACACACACCACTACCACCACCATACCATAGCTGGGCTTGAAATACATATTTCACTCCAAGACCTCAGACCTGCCAGGCAGGCAATCGACCACTGTCAGCCCATGATTTTAAAGGTGACTAATGTCCCTACGGTTCTATGATGCACAATGATAAAGAAGATACAGATGTGTATTGGAGTTCAGGTAATGTGGCATTATTCGAAAGATACCACGTACCATGATGTCCTAGATAGCTCCGCAATGCTGGGATGAACGTCCAACCCAACAGTGTTTATGGGAGAAAGGAATTTATTGCAAGCTTAGAGATCCAGGGAAAGTTTGATCAATGGCAGAGGAAACTGCCCCACCCCCTTCACAGATGTAAGCAGACAAAAACCACCAGGGTTCTCCAGAGGAACAGAACTGGTAGAATGAATTGTATTAAAAGGAGGATTTGTTGGATTAATTTACAGCAGTCTGCAGGCCTGAGGGTCAAGGAACCAGGTAGCTGCTCAGTCCACACCCAGTCCTGATCCAGCTCTGAAGGCCTGGAGGCTTCCTGGAGAGCCGCTGGTCTTCAGTCCACATGGAAGACAGAGGAAACTTGGTTCCAGTGCCCACAAAAGGCAGCTGAACAGGAAGGAGCTCTTTTCTCCCCGAGCTTTCTAAGGTAAAGCCCCTCTCCAGGAGGGCCACCCACTCTGGGGGAAGGGCTCACTCTGGAAGAAGGACTTCCTCCTTCAGTTAATCTTTCCTGGAAGCACATCTGTGCACCCCGATGCACACAAACACATCCATACACATAGACAGACGTGCACACGTCTGCATACATGTGTGTGTACACACACACACATACACATCGTGATAGCTGGGTTTCAATAGCTGTAGTTCAATACAGACTCCAAGGCCTTAAACATGCTAGGCTGGCACTTGACCACTATCACTCATAATTTTTTTAAATTTTTTTTTGAGGTAGAGCCTTACTGACCTGGAATTCACTACGTAGTCTCAGGGTGGCCTCAAACTCACTGCGATCCTCCTACCTTTGCTTCCCAAGGCTGGGATGAAAGGCGTGCGCCACCAGGCTTGGCACTCCATGATTTTTATTATTATTATTATTATTATTATTATTATTATTATTATTATTGGTTTTTTGAGATAAGGTTTCACTCTAGCCCAGGCTGACCTGGAATTCACTATGTGGTCTCAGGGTGGCCTCGAACTCATGGCGATCCTCCTATCTCTGCCTCCCGAGTGCTGGGATTAAAGGCGTGCGCCACCAGGCCCTGTACTCCGTGATTTTAAAGGAGAGGTAATCTCAGCGACCCAACCAAGAGGTGTGACTATGAATTTTTAACCAGCTCAAGTTGACAACATCACAAGTGATCTAATGCATTCATCTTGGTCTTTCGAGTTTGGACATTACGCCGCTGAGGGTATCTCTCACTGTGTCGTGCAGGGGTGGCTGAAACCTGCTATCAGTCAGCCGTGATGGAAGAAGTGTTCAGGTGTTTGACCCTAGTTCACGGAGTCTAGGACACCGGGGCACAGAGGAAGGGGCTCACAGGCATTCTGAAGTGCAGAACCGTTCAAGCACCAACGTGAGGATAAAGGCTTGGGTGAGGTTGAACAGGTAGAGGCCTGGAAAAGCAGTTGTTTAGAGTGACGTGTTTAGAGGACGCAGTGCGTCCCTGGTCAATGTCACGCCCCTGATCAATGTCAAATCGGTTGCTCTCCGCCCTCTTCCTCTGCTCCCAAACGCCTGGGGCTTTCATCCTGCCTGTGGCCGCCAGCTTCTCAAAACTGTCTGAGCTATCTCTGTTCTCCATCCTTCCAGCGCCGTGAAAGGCTAAGGTCCATGCCGTCCCCTCCACAATTCACACTCAGCCCCACCTCGGGGGGGGTGTGAGGACCTGGGAAGAACTGCAGCTCCCAAATGCAAAACCAGTGTCGACGCTTTGCAGAACCCTTGCGTGGATAAGTTTTCACTTGGTGTTCGTAATCGCTTTAAGGCAAGGAAGATGCAGGCTTTATTTCCCAGATAAAGGAATAGAGGGTCTCAGACGTTAAGTGCGTAAAGACAGAGACACCACCATCTACCACATCCGTGGCATCTTTTCTTCTCAACAGCAGTCCCTGGGCCTCTGTACCAGTGGTCTTAAATGTCCGTGAGAATAGCTCCATATGGCCGAGAAAATAAATCCCCTTCATTGTACAGTAATTTAAGAAAAAAAAAACCCATAAAATTATATTAAGTCTATGGAAGCTAATGCTGAATTCAAATGCAATAAAGTAACTATATAAATGCTTTGCTTAAGAGGACAGCCCTAATTAAGAAGCCCGTTAAGAGGATGGAGCTTATGAATACATCCATTACACAGGATTTTCTAGAACGCACTGTACTCACAACCATAAAGTAGACCAGCTGCGGCCTGGACCATGGAAACAGCCTTGTAAAGTCGAAACTGGGAAGTACAGCGATTCTGGTTCAAAGCGAGGATGCCCCCATATATTGCCTCGATCTCTGCTAACTTAGTATTTCATTCCCTCAAGAGTTTCAGAGTACCTTCCGGGTCCTTGCATAGATTGTCTTTGAATCTATCCAAGCTCAATATGCATTTCAATGTTGACCCTCTCTTCCTTATAAATGATATCTTTGTTTAAAAGAGCTTTTGTTTTTGATGGCTACAAAATTCAAATGACTTGAATACCAAAAGTCTACTGCTTTTCTTTAAAAAAAAAAATTATCTGTGTGTGTGAGAGAGAGAAAGAGAGGGAGAGAGAGGGAGAGAGAGAGAGAGAGAGAGAGAGAGCAAGCAAGTGAGATAGAGAATGGGCATGCCAGGGCCTCCTGCCACTGCAAACAAACCCACTTTGTGCATCTGGCTTTACATGGGTCCTGGAGACTTGAACCCAGGCCAGCAGGCTTTGCAAGCAAGTGCCTTTAACCACTGAGCCATCTCCCCAGCCCATCTACTGCTTTTCCAACAGTCCTTGGGGATGGGATACCTGACCCATAAAAAAGCTCATTAGCATACATCTCCCAAACCAGCACCACAGCCAGGCTTCCTTCCTTCCCTGAGGCGTTTGCAATTCTGTTTCTGGTGGGTGCGACCTCTGTGAAACTCCTCCTATTTGAAGAATTCCCTCATTTTATGAATCCCACCTTCCTTTCTCCATAGATTTTACAGGAAGACATCCTCTGGGATGATATGAGGCCTTTTTAGAACGCATTCTCCACACCTCACTTAATGGTTTTCCTGGGGGTCTTTGAGCTACTTATCCATTAACAAGCTTTTTTTTTTTTTCTTGCTAATATTTTGCTCATATTTGTTTCCCAGGAAACAGACTCCCAGACAAAGCCTTGAGTGGAACAGGCTTTCGGAGGACTTCCCTCAAGATAAGCATCTGTGAAGGACAGGGCAGAGGGAGAACTTGAACTGTGATGAAATTATAAAAGCCCCACTCACCTGATCCCATGGGGAGCTCTTGAGCTATATGGGTTCTTCAGAGAGACCCTGAATGAGCCAAAGAAGTTTTGACATTTAAAATTTTTTTTTAATTTTTATTTATTTATTTGTTTATTTGAGAGCAACAGAGAGGGAAAGAGGCAGATAGATAGAAAGAGAGAAAGAGAGAGAGACTGAGACAGACAGAGAGAGAGAATGGGTGCGCCAGGGCCTCCAGCCACTGCAAACGAACTCCAGATGCATGCGCCCTCTTGTGCATCTGGCTAACATGGGTCCTGGAGAATCGAGCCTCGAACCGGGGTCCTTAGGCTTCACAGGCAAGCACTTAACTGCTAAGCCATCTCTCCAGCCCTGACATTTTTATTTTTAATTTATTTATTTTGGTGTTTTGAGGTAAAGACTCACTCTAGCTCAGGCTGACCTGGAATTCACCGTGTAGTCTCAGGGTGGCCTCAAACTAATGGTGAAGAACATGATCACACAATATTGTTAGGATCCAGGGGGAACCAATAGACTTGTGGACTGCAAAGATTTTCTGTGGACATCAGGACTGCTAGTGGCTAGCTGATTCTAGCTTATCACTGACCTGGTGTCCCTCTCAGCTAAGGAAATCAGCTTGTTCAAAGATATGCCCCTTCTTCAGGCAGTCTGTGCTCAATGATGAGAGGAGTGATTTGTAAGGAGGGGGGGATGGGGTTAAAAAATGTCAAAATGGCAGGGTGTGGCGGAGCATGCCTTTAATCCCAGCACTTGAGAGGCAGAAGTAGGAGGATAACCATTAGTTCTCTATCTATCTGCCTCTTTCCCTGTCTGTTGCTCTCAAATAAATAAATAAATAAAAATTTTAAAAAATAATTTTTAATTTTTTGAGGTAGGGTCTTACTCTAGCCCAGGCTGACCTGGAATTTACTATGTAGTCTCAGGGTGGCCTCGAACTCACAGCGATCCTCCTACCTCTTCCTCCCAAGTGCTGGGATTAAAGGCGTGTGCCACCACACCCGGCGCTAATGAGCTTTTGAAACTAGGATAAATAACATTTGAATCAGAGGTCTGTGTGGGGTCATTATCTTAACTCCCAGACTGGGGAGGCTGAGGGAGTAGTCATTTTGGATAGGAGGGTCTTATACTGCCCTTAGAAACACCCACCAAGGGGCCGGAGAAACGCCTCAGCAGTTAAGACGCTTGCCTGCGAAGCCTAAGGGCCAGAGTTCAATTCCCCAGGACCCACGTAAAGCCAGATGTACAAGGTACCACATGTGTCTGGGGTTCATTTGCAGTGGCTGGAGGCCCTGGCGTGCCCATTCTCTCCCCTGTCGTCTCTTTTCACTCTCTCAAAGAAATACATAAAATATTTAAATTCAAAACCAAACAAACCACACACCAACCCAAAGTCCAGCCTAAAAATAGAACACAGTACACAAGCAGATTCAATCCTATCCAACCAGCTCCCCAGGGGCTCACCTCTAGCTCAGTTGACCCCAGTCACATCCTAGCAGACCATTGCTATGGGGGTGAAGCATCATGGCTAACACAGCTCTCAGCCTCTCCACGCGGGCCTCGGGTTCCTATGTCCCAGCAACACCTACAGATGCGGATTCGATCAAAGCCCAAGTCTTGTCCTTAATCCCCAATCCACCTCCCCACCCTCTCTCTCATCGTAGTAAGTCCCACTTGCCCAAGGCATTCTGGGACTCCAGCCGTTCTATCTGTGATTAGTCACCCGTACCTACCAAGTCCCGAGGCCCTTCACTGTTCCCTAGAGTCACCAGCGTCATTTACCTCCCTTGGACAACCCCGGCAGCCTCCTACAAGAAGTCCTGGCGTCTGCCTCCCTGTGTGACCTCTTCTGTTCCTGAGGGCATCGTACAATGCACCTTTCGTCCTACATGGACTTAGAATAAAATCAGAATTCGTGGGCTGGAGAGATGGCGTAGCGGTTAAGCGCTTGCCTGTGAAGCCTAAGGACCCCGGTTCGAGGCTCGGTTCCCCAGGTCCCACGTTAGCCAGATGCACAAGGGGGCGCACGCGTCTGGAGTTCGTTTGCAGAGGCTGGAAGCCCTGGCGCGCCCATTCTCTCTCTCTCCCTCTCTCTGTCTTTCTCTCTGTGTCTGTCGCTCTCAAATTTAAAAAAAAAAAAAAAAAAATTTAAAAAAAAATCAGAATTCGCAGCCATTTTGCCATGATGACTCGTAAATTCAGAGCTCCAAGTGTGGCTTGGGTGCCCTCAAGTCTCTGAACTCACACTTCCATGGATGCACTGCTTTGGCCACACCCATCTACTTTTACCTTTCAGGGCACCCCCCCAACACACACACATTTCAGGAGGTGCTACCTTTCCACCATTCTGGGCGTGGGGTTCCTCCTTCCAAGCAAACCTCAATTCAAGAATGCAAGAGTCACTTCCTGGGCAGACCTTGCTGGTCACCCAGGCTAAAATAGTCACTCTGCCCCTGAGTCATTTTCCATCCACTCTCTATTTTATTTCCTTCATGGCATTTACTACCGTCTGAAATTGTTGGCCCGTTCATTCCTTGTCCTTCTCCTCCACAAAATATATGTGCATGAAAACTCCAACCTTACCTGTCTTATTGGAAACTGAAGCACAAGTATTTAGAATCGTACCAGGCATGTAGTAAGCATTCCACAAATATTTCTTTTAAAAAAATATTTTAGGGCTGGAGAGATGGCTTAGCGGTTAAGCGCTTGCCTGTGAAGCCTAAGGACCACGGTTCGAGGCTCCGTTCCCCAGGTCCCACGTTAGCCAGATGCACAAGGGGGCGCACGCGTCTGGAGTTCGTTTGCAGAGGCTGGAAGCCCTGGCGCGCCCATTCTCTCTCTCTCCCTCTGTCTTTCTCTCTGTGTCTGTCACTCTCAAATAAATAAATAAATAAATAAATAAATAAATAAATAAATAAATAAAATTTAAAAAAATATTTTATTATTTATTTGAAAGACAGAGAGGAAGAGGCAGATAGAGAGAAAGACTGAATGGGCGGGCCAGGGCCTCCAGCCACTGCAAACCAACTCTAGATGCATGTGCCCCTTTGTGCATCTGGTTTATGTGGGTCCTAGGGAATTGAACCGGGGTCCTTAGGCTTCGCTGGCAAATGCCTTAACCACTAAGCCATTTCCTCAGCCCCCACAAATATTTCATGAATGAATTAGTCCTATTCATCATCCTGTCTTGTTTACATTAGCCTAAAGCAGAGGTTTTTGAGTATAATACATATATACTGAACAGTTAGGTCTATGAGGAGAGTTCAGGAGATAACTGAACATACAAGGAAAATAATTGCATGTTTATTTTCATTTAATTATAATTGAATTCAAATCATAGTAATATTAGTGGTATCTGTGACTATCATTAATATAAATTATAGAGATTTTCTTTCATATTGCATTGCATCAATGTAGCAGACAGCTTCAGGTTCACTAAGATGAACTTCCAGACCAGGCACAGTTATGGAGGAAGGGATATTTCTTGATGCTTACAGATCCAGGGGAAGTTCCATAATGGCTTTCACAGGCCCAAGGAGAGAGAGAGAGAGAGAGAGGCCACAAGCTAAAAGCCACACAGCACAGCACACTTCAGGAAC
Organism: Jaculus jaculus; assembly: GCF_020740685.1. Lineage (NCBI taxonomy): Eukaryota > Metazoa > Chordata > Mammalia > Rodentia > Dipodidae > Jaculus > Jaculus jaculus. The sequence goes on along the minus strand of NC_059112.1, from coordinate 26,589,498 downwards.
TGCAGCTAGGCACACTTTGCATATCTTTAGATTGAAATCTGAAACCCACCACCACACCTTAAGATCCTCCCAGTGGGCTGGAGAGATGGCTTAGCGGTTAAGCGCTTGCCTGTGAAGCCTAAGGTACCGGGTTCAAGGCTTGGTTCCCCAGGTCCCACGTTAGCCAGATGCACAAGGGGGCGCATGCGTCTGGAGCTCGTTTGCAGAGGCTGGAAGCCCTGGCGTGCCCATTCTCTCTCTCCCTCTATCTGTCTTTCTCCCTGTGTCTGTCGCTCTCAAATAAATAAATAAAAAATTAAAAAAAAAAAAGATCCTCCCAGTGACATTGCCTCCAGCCAGGTGGCTGCAGATGCAAACTACAAACTAATAAAACACTAAATATATAATATATTGGGGGCCATCTATTCAAACTACCACAGTCAACTACCTCAAAACATCTGTTTATCACCATTTCAAAATTATGATAGTAATCAGGCTTACTGCTATATTGATATTTAATGCACTAAGGTGCACTAATATAAAAGTATAGGGCTGGGGATGTTAGCTCAGTAGCAAAGCTCTTGCCTAACATGTGCAAAACTCTGGGGTCAACCCCCAGCACCATAAAATGAATGAATGAATGAGTAAGGTATTTAGAGTATTACTTCATAAAAAGGCAACTTAATTTTAAATTTAATTAAGTTGAATAAATATTGATTTAATTGCTTTTCATTGCACTCTTATACATTTTTATTTAGCTTTGAGCTGGGCGTGGTGGCACATGCCTTTAATCCCAGCACTTGACAGGCAGAGGTAGGAGGATCGCCGTGAGTTCGAGGCCACCCTGAGACTACATAGTGAATTCCAGGTCAGCCTGAGCTAGAGTGAAACCCTACCTCGGGGGAAAAAAAAAGTTAGCTTGACTGGAAAGATGGCGAAGCAATTAAAAGTGCTTGCTTGCAAAGCCTGATGGCCCAGGCTTGATTCCTCAGTACTCATGTAAAGCCAGATGCATAAAGTGGCACATGCATCTGGAGTTTGTTTGCAGTGGCTAGATACCCCAGTGCACCCAGTGTTTTCTCTCTCTTTCTCTCTCTCTTGCTCTCTCTCTCTCTCCTTCTCTTTCCCTCCACGCAAATAAATAATTACATATTATATATTGAAGCAATTATATATTTAAACAAAACACACTAGCCTGAGGAGGACTCCATCGGCCTCAGCAGAACAGCAAAGAGTCTTAAGAGGTATAGAGTTTCACTGTCCTGCTTGGTAACCACCATATGGGTCCCATGTGGCCCCCCTATGAGCACTTAAATTTAATTATAAATGATTAAAATTAAATTACCACTCCAGATCTTTAGAAGCACTAGTTACATTTCAACTGTTCAAGAGGCCCATGTGGCTAAAGACCACCACGGTGGGAGGCGTCCACACGGAGCATGCCCACCGTTCAGAAAGCTGCACTGGGTGATGCTGGTCTAGGGCTGAACGCTTCGTATCTGATGTGAAACTTCTCTGCCACACTTTATCCACAGCCTCATGGAGCACACATACACGCAGTAACATTAGGGTCAAAGTGAGAGCAGATTCTTTTTTTTTTTGTTTTTTTTTTTGCTTTTTGAGGTAGATTCTCACTCTAGCCCAGGCTGACCTGGAATTCACTGTGTAGTCTCAGGGTGGCCTCGAACTCACGGCAATCCTCCTAACTCTGTCTCCCGAGTGCTGGGATTAAAGGCGTGCGCCACCACGCCTGGCGAGAGCAGCTTCTTCTGTTAGCTTTCTACAGATAATTTTTTTGTTAAATATTTTATTTATTTATTTATTTGAGAGACAGACAAAGAGGCAGATGGAGAGAAAGAGAGAGAGAGGGAAGGAAGGAAGGAAGGAAGGAAAGAAAGAAAGAAAGAAAGAAAGAAAGAAAGAAAGAAAGAAAGAAAGAAAGAAAGAAAGACAGAAAGAAAGAAAGAAAGAAAAAGGGCATGCCATGGCTTCTAGCCACTGCAAATGAACTCCAGACACATATGTCACCTTGTGCATCTGGCTTAAGTGGGTACTAGGGAATCAAACCTGAGTCTTTATTTTTATTTATTTATTTTTTCTTTTTCAAGGTAGGGTCTCACTCTAGCCCAGGCTGACCTGGAATTCACTATGGAGTCTCAGGGTGGCCTCGAACTCACGGCAATCCTCCTAACTCTGCCTCCCGAGTGCTGGGATTAAAGGTGTGCGCCACCACGCCCGGCCAAACCTGTCTTTAGGCTTCACAGGCAACCACCTTAACAACTAAGTCACCTCTCCAGCTTCTCTACATATAAATTTTTGATGTATCTTCAGTCTTTCCCCAACTCCCATCATGAAGACAGTTGAGCACACCAGGCCAGCAGTGTAGAGCATATGTCCCTCCACTTATAATAGGATGACACCCCAATAAGTGTACATTGAAAATAGCATAGGTGGGCTGGAGAGATGGCTTAGCGATTAAGCGCTTGCCTGTGAAGCCTAAGGACCCCGGTTCAAGGCTCGGTTCCCCAGGTCCCACGTTAGCCAGATGCACAAGGGGGCGCACGCATCTGGAGTTCGTTTGCAGAGGCTGGAAGCCCTGGCGCGCCCATTCTCTCTCTCTCCCTCTATCTGTCTTTCTTTCTGTGTCTGTTGCTCTCAAATAAATAAATAAAAATTAAAAAATAAAAAAAAAGAAAGAAAATAGCATAGGTAAACCAAGTATGGTGGCACATGCCTTTAATCCCAGCACTTGGAAGGCAGAGGTAGAAAGATTGCTACGAGTTCAAAGCCAGCTTGAAGCTCTAGGGACTTATAGGTCAGCTTGGACTAAAATAAGACCCTACCCTGTTTAAAAAAAAAAAAAAAGATTAAAAAGTATTTCAAGGGCTGGAGAGATGGCTTAGTGGTTAAGCACTTGCTTGTGAAGCCTAAGGACCCTGGTCCAAGGCTCGATTCCCCAGGACCCATGTTAGCCAGATGTACAAAGGGGCACATGTATCTGGTATTCGTCTGCAGTGTCTGGAAGCCCTGACGCGCCCATTCTCTCTCTCTCTCTGCCTCTTTCCCTGTCTGTCGCTCTCAAATAAATAAATAAAAATAAACCAAAAAAAAATTTTTAAAAAGAAAAAGTATTTCAAAAATGCATTAAAGCCAGCCATGGTGGTACACGTCTTTAATCCCAGCACTTGGGAGGCCAAAGTAAGAGGATCACTGTGAATTCTAGGCCACCCTGCGAGTACAGAGTGAATTCCAGGTCAGTGCGGGCTAGAGTGAGACCCTACCTTGAAAAAGCAAAAATTGGGCTGAAGAGATGGCTTAGCGGTTAGGGCGCGTGCCTGCAAAACCTAAGGACCCAGGTTCGATTCCCCAGGTCCCATGTGAGCCAGTTACACACAGTGGTGCATGCATCTGGAGTCCGTTTGCAGTGGCTGGAGACCCTGGTGCGCCCATTCTCTCTCCTTCTCTCTCTCTCTCAAATAAATGAATAACAATAAATTTTTTAAAAAATCCAAAAATTAAAAAAAATGCATTAAAGATATCTAGCCTACCACACTTAGCAACACCATCTGTCATAGAGTATCAGTGACTTACCCTTGTGATGACATGGTGACTGAAACCAACGCCACTTGAATATTGTTTAGTGTATTGCTATCTCAGGTCAGGATCCAAGTTCAAAGTCTGAAATGTGGTTTCTACTGACTATGTATTTCTCCTGGACTGTCTTATGTTGAAAAGTCATTAATGAACCATCACAAGTCGGGGCCTGTCTGTACCGCCCTTGCAACATTCTCAGCTTTCTGCCTTGGTCCAAACCAGAGAATATCACTAAGGTGAACGGAAAATGGGGTGCAGAAACTCAGAATGGAACAGCTAGAGCCTGGGACTCTGTTTTCTTGAGAGGTCTACCAGTACCCATTCCCTGGATTAGTGGGGGGAAAATGGTCCTGATATGTATGTAGTGGACCCATCATCAGCTGAACCTAGAAATGAGACCCACTGGGCTAGGACAGGATGAGGCTGAGTTAGCAGGAAAGACCTGGAATCCCCCTCCAGACAAGACCCACAGCCCCTCAGAAGGGCACCTCAGCAGTGAGCTTCCTCCACACCGTCTGGGCCGACAGCAGCCTAGCAACCTGACAGATGCCAGCTGGCTCCTAACTGTGGACCAGCTGAGCTCAATGCACCCCTTCTTTCCCAGTGGCCCCAGGTCCTTGAGTCTCCCCATGGCTTGATCCTGTCATAGAGAGTAAGAGGAAAAGTGATGTCAACTGGAAAAATTGACTCACTCTAAAGACACAGCTTACTGGAATAGCCCAAGTATGCCAGACTGAACCTAACCAGCCCATTGGCACCTCTGTTAGTCATCGGGACGGGTGTTAGGGGACATTTAAGAGCAGTTATAAGCTACCTTTGCTTTGTACATCTGAGCCTGGGAGGAGTAAGCCAGAGACTGCCCTGAGCCTGCTCTGAATCATACAGACCCCTGGTTTGGCAATACCTGACCCATAGCATCATCTGGCACTTGGGGAAGATTCATTTTTTTTTAAATTTAATTTATTTATTTTATTTTGAGAGAGCGAGGGAGGCAGATAGAGAGAGAATGGGCACAGCAGGGCCTCTAGCCACTGCAAACAAATTCCAGACACTTTGTGCCACCTTGTGCATCTGGCTTACGTGGGTACTGGGGAATGGATCCTGGGTCCTTAGGCTTTGCAGGCAAGTGTTTAACTGCTAAGCCATTTCTCCAGCTCATCTTTTTTTTTTTTTTTTTGAAGCAAATCCAACAGACTGCCTTTTTAAATTTTCTTTTTCTTTTAATGCGAGAGTGAGAGAATTGGGTCCAGCCACTGCACTTGAACTCCAGACGTGTGCGCCCCTTCGTGCACATGCGCAACCCTGGACACTTGTGTCACTGTGTGTCTGGCTTACACAGGACCTGGAGAGTCAAACATGCGTCCTGAGGCTTCACAGGCTAGCACCTTAACTGCTAAGTCATCTCTCTAGCATTTTTTTTATTCATTAGAAACTTTGTATAGACACATCACGTGTCGGTCCCATCATTTGCCTCCTCCCTGCGCCACTCCACTGAGGGCCCACCTCATCATTCCTCACTCACCAGGACCATCGTGGTCCTCAAGTCAGAACACACCAACAAGAAGAGAACTCTAAGCTGGGCGTGGTGGCGCACACCTTTAATCCCAGCACTCGGGAGGCAGAAGTAGGAGGATCGCTGTGAGTTCAAGGCCACCCTGAGACTACAGAGTGAATCCCAGGTCAGCCTGGACCAGAGTGAGACCCTACCTTGAAAAACCAAAAAAAAAAAAAAAAAAAAAAAGAGAACTCTAAAGACAAATATCATCTCCTCCAAGGTGCTGAATTACAGATGCATTTCCATGGAGACAATGCTTCATTGCACTTCATTGGCCCAAGAAGAGCATGGACTGTAAGATGAGAACTTTTCTAGAGGTTTTAAAAGGCAGCTGATGTGGACATCCACAGGAAATTCCTGCAATATTATTTAATTAATTTATTTATTTTGAGGCAAGGTCTCACTCTGTAGCCTAGGCTGGCCTTGAACTCACACAATTGACCTACCTCCTGAGTGCTGAGATTACAGACATGAGCCACGACACCCAGTTAGTATTCCTGCTCAATAACACAAATCATATAGGAGTTTATTTTGTGTGTTTTTAAATTATTTTTAATTAATTAATTTATTTATTAGAGAGAAAGCAAGGCAGATAGAGACAGAGAGAGAATGGGCATGCCAGGGCCTCTTAGCCACTGCAAACGAACTCCAGACACATGCGCCACCTTGTGCATCTGGCTTTATGTGGGTCCTGGGGAATTGAACTCAGGTCCTTAGGTTTTGCAGGCAAGTGTCTTAACCGCTAAGCCATCTCTCCAGCATTAAAGAAATTTTGTTACTGATTATTTCCCTTTGTATTTAAATATTTTTAAGGGGCTGTGGAAACTCAGGGCTAGGTTTGGGGAGGCATAGTCATTAGAGACATAAGAATAGCTCACACAATTTCATATGGAAACTGTCTCAACTGCGGTCATCATGACATGGCTTTGGATGGGCCACCTCCTGCCACACGACAAAGTTGGGGGGAAATAACTTAGTCATAGGGATGTAGAAATGAATTCCCAAGAAAACCTAAAACACATGCTTGGAGTGCACCTAACAAATCACATTTATCTTGGGCCAAATATTGTTTACAGTGTGGTCGGTTATCCACCTCCACTAGAAAGGAGAGGTGTGAAATGAAGGTTTTCAGCGAATGGGCTTCAGATTTTACATTTTCCCAAGTTTTCGATTTGCCTGATTATTCAGGCAGAAAGCACCCCAAGGGGAGAGATTGCTGGCTCGTTTTGTATGGTGAACACATTTTATTTCATATTTATTTTGGACAATTTCGTACATGTTTATATTTTTATCTTATTCTCCAACCCTGTTTTATCCCCCTCCCACTAAACTTCTTCTTCCCAAGTAGCCCCCTTCCTACCAGTGTGTGTGTGTGTGTGTGTGTGTGTGCATGTGTATTGTGTAAGTGTGTGTGCGTGCGTGTGTGACTCACTGAGTTAAATGAGGGCTGCTTGCATGCACACGGGTGGAAGATTGTTTGTTGGCGTATGGGCAGCTAACTGATCAGCAGCCACACCACTGAAAACCATGACTCCCTCCAGAAACCACTGACTGCCAATAGCTGCTTTGGGAGCAATGGGGTTCTATGAACTTCTCCCCGGTCTGTGATGGGATGTCATGCAGTTAACCACAGCTGATGTGAGTTCATAAGCGTAATAGGGCTAAGTTGCATGCAGATGACAGCCTTCCACAACACTGCTCCCCTCCCCCCGCCATCCTCTGGCTCTTACGTGTTCTTTTTTATAATTTTTTTTTTTAATTTATGACAGACACAGAGAGAAAGACAGATAGAGGGAGAGAGAGAGAAAATGGGCGCACCAGGGCTTCCAGCCTCTGCAAACGAACTCCAGACGCGTGCGCCCCCTTGTGCATCTGGCTAACGTGGGACCTGGGGAACCGAGCCTCGAACCGGGGTCCTTAGGCTTCACAGGCAAGCGCTTAACCGCTAAGCCATCTCTCCAGCCCATGTGTTCTTTCTTCCTCTATTATCAGCACTTCTGCAGCTCTGGGGTTCTGCATTAACCTGTGCGCGTTGCAAAAAGAAACCTCTGTAACTGAGGCAGAAAGCAGCACTGATCTATGGGTATAAAAAGGGAATTTGAAGACCTGTCCACTTAGCACAGCGAAAGTAACAGGTTCCCCAATAGGGCCTATGAACTTTTGAACCTACCGGGTTTACAATACGAGGTATGAATTCCCTCCTTTGCAGTCAGCCTCACATCCACTCAGAAAGCCGTTGGTCACTCCTCTGCCAGTCACGCCACTATTGCAACAGCGGGCACATCTTGCCTGGCAGGTCATTTGTGGAGCACACGGGTTCTACAGCTGGGTTAGGACTATTGATGGCTTCCTCCCCTCCCCCCTCTCCCCACCTCCGACACCAGTATAGTACCTTCTGGTACTATGATAGCTGGGAGCAGGCGGGAAGCTTTAAACTTGCTCTCAGCACATCACACAACTGAAGCACGTGGCATCTTCAGCAATAAGGACTTACCATCTAGTTTTGGTGGGCAGCCAAGAGCGCTGGCAATGGCCTATATTGTTTTAAGAGCCTCTGTGGCTCATTGTATGTGTGGGGGTTATCTTATCCTTGGCACCGGGGTTTTCAGTTTATGACCTATGGCTTCTGGGAGAAGTTCTATCCTCCCATGGAGGATGCATTTACTCACCATATATATATATACATATGGATATGGATATGGATATATAGTAGCTGGGCATGGTGAATTCCAGGTCAGTCTAGGCTAGAGTGAGACCCTACCTTGAAAAACCAAAATAATAATAATAATAATTATATACATAGTTTAAAAAATATTTTATTTTTATTTATTTGACAGAGAAAGAGGGAGAGACAGAGAGAGAAAGAATGGGTGCCCCAGGGCCTCCAGCCACTGCAGATGAATATATACTGGGCATGGTGGCGCACGCCTTTAATCCCAGCACCTGGGAGGCAGAGGTATGAGGATCTCCATGAGTTTGAGGCCACCCTGAGACTAAGTGAATCCCAGGTCAGCCTGGGGTAGAGTGAGACCCTGCCTCAAAAAAACAAACAAACAAAAGAATATATAAGAAACTGTGTAATGTCTCCATTTCTGTGTGTATATGTGTGTGCACATAAGTGTCTAAAATATAAGTCCACACTGAAAGGTGTTAACGGTATAAGACGAAATCTCAAGATCGGATTCTGTTTATTCATTTCTTGGCCATGTCTTCTAACATTTCTACAATGTTTGCACATAATTTTACAATTTAAAAAAAAACACCTTGGAACGTGGGCTCCGCCCACCCCCCCAAGTATGCTGCTTATTGCTAATTTCTGATCTGTAGGTGGGCTGGGTGGTGTCGCCCGTCTAGAGACCCATGGGCCTGACATGGAGAATGCCATGTTGGGGTACCAGGTCCGCTTCTTCCCACCTCCAGCCCTCTGAGCATTTGCCATAGGCGTGGGTATTCAGCTGCCACCCCGTTTCTGCCCGAGCTCACTTGACTGACTCATACTTCAACAACCACACTAGCTGAAAAAAAAAAAGGTATATTTTTATCATCAATGTGTTCACGTCAGTCCCCAAATGTTACACAACAGACACAGCCTGTGTCACCCAACCCTACCTCTGGGCTGCATATTAGTGGCACTGAAAATGCTGTGAAATACTTGGTGGCCAAAGAGTAGAAAGCTATAAAAATACTTTTTTTTTTTCTATACTACAAACACTTACTAGATTTTCACTGTCATCTGTTTTTAAAAACTTTACAAAAACATGAGTCGGGCGTGGTGGCGCATGCCTTTGATCCCAGCACTTGGGAAGCAGAGGTAGGAGGATCGCTGTGAGTGAGTTCGAGGCCACCCTGAGACTACATAGAAAATTCCCGGTCAGCCTGGGCTAGAGTGAGACCTTACTTTAAAAAACCAAAAAAGAGACAGAGAGAGAGGGAGGGAGGGAGAGAGAGAGGAAGAGAGAGAAGCTTCTCTAACCAAGAGTGACAGCAGAGTTAATATACAGGCATAAACATAAGTATTCAGGGGGTCTTTTGGGGGGGGGGGGAATATTATATCCAGTTAGCTAAAAAAACAGTAGTACCTTCCCTCCTCCACCCACAGGGCTTGTGTAGTTTTTGCTTCTTTAAAATTTTTATTTATTTATTTGCAAGTAGAGAAAGAGAAGGAGGGAGAGAATGGGTGCCCCAGGACCTCTAGCCACTGCAAATGAACTCCAGACGCATGCATCACCTTGTGCATATGGCTTATATAGGTACTGGGGAATCCAACCTGGGTCCTTAGGTTTTGCAGGTGTCTACTCTTTTATTCTTTCAAGACTTGCAGGGGCTGAAGAGATGGCTTAGTGGCTAAGGCGTTTGCCTGCAAAGCCAAAGGATCCCGGTTCCACTCTCCAGGACCCACATAAGCCAGATGCATAAGGGGGCACATGTGTCTGGACTGCGTTTGCAGTGGCTGGAGGCTCTGGCATGCTCATTCTCTCCCTCTCTCCCTCTCTCTCTCTCTCTCTCTCTCTCTCTCTCTCTCACTCTCTCTCTCTCTCTCTCTCTCTCTCTCTCTCTCTCTCTCTCTCTCCCTCTCTCAAATAATATATATATATTTTTAAAAAGTAACTAAGGGCTAGAGAGATGACTCAGTAGTTAAGGCACTTGCCTGCAAAGCCTAATGATCTGAGTTCAACTCCCAAACACCCATGTAAAGCCAGAAGCACAAAGTGACACCTGTGTCTGGAGTTCGGTTTTGGTGGCTAAGAGGCCCTGGCATGCCCATTCTCTCTCTCTCTTTCTCAAATAAATAAATAAATATGTAATTAAAAACATTAACCATCACACAGCAGATGACTGCTCTAAAACTGGCTTCTTAGAAGTCAAAATAAAGAGAGCAGAAGAGGCCAGCGTTTTGTTTTGTCTAATTATAAAAGCAGTCTGAGTTAATCTTTGACTTTCCCTTTGTCCTGGCCACACTTTCCTCAAGTGACCCCTGCTTTGTTTGCTGTCCAAGTCGGACCTCAGACTCCTTTTCCTTCCTCCGCACCCCTTAAAAATCTCCTACCCTGAGTCTTAATGTTTTTTGCCTCCCCCCAATCTCTCCACAACCTTATTCATATGTAGTGACACATGCATTGTGCTGGCTCCTAAGCATTTATCAAGACGAACTCATTCGACATCAGCAACAACCCTATAGACGGTGGAGGCGGTTGTTGCTGTCCCCATTCTTCAGACAAAGATTTCAGTAGGTGACAGCCGTTCTAGTAAAACGCGCACGCTTTTGTGGAAGCAGTTAATGGCTAGAGCTCAAAACGATGCTAGGAATGTTTCTAGAAATGGTTTAAGGGTGCATAGGGAAACGGGAAATGATTCTAGCGACTGTAGTCCCCACTCTCCTCGTTTGCATTTTGGGACAGTGGAGAAAGGGTCTTGTTAATATCCCCTCCAGCCATTCTCCCAGGCTCCCCCAGAATTCCACGCACGATCAGGGTATGGGAATTTCCAGAACTTCACTCAGTAGAGACTCAGATTCACTTTGAGAGTCATGACTGGTTCTCATGTGTGTGGTGGTATAGGTAGGAAGGAGGAGGGCAGATGTGTATTCATATGTATGTATGTGCATGCATTGCACATATGTGCACATGCAGAACAGGAGGTCAATGTCGGGTGTCTTCCTCAGTAGCTCTCCACCTTATTTTTTTCATAAAATATTTTATTTTTATTTATTTATTTATTAGTTATTTCACAGAGAAAGAGGGAGAGAAAGAGAATGGGCATGCCAGGGCCACCAGCCCCTGCAAACGAACTCCAGATACGTGCGCCCCTTTGTGCATCTGGCTAACGTGGGTCCTGGGGAATCGAACCAAGGTCCTTTGGCTTTGCAGGCAAATGCCTTAACCACTGAGCCAGCCCTCCACCTTATTTTTTGAGCTAAGAGTCTCTCACTGAACCTGGAGTTCACTGATTTGGCTGGACTAGCTCGTCAGCAGGCCTTAGGGAGCTCCTGTGTCTGCCTTTTCTGTGCTGAGATTCCAGGCGCATGCTGCGCTGTGCAGCTTTGGTAAGGGTGCTGGGAACCTGAACTTGGGTCCTTGTACTTACAAAGCAAACACTTTATGGACTGAGCTATCTCCCCAGAACTGGCTGGTTCTTTTTCCTCCTCAGGTCCATGCCTGCTTCATGTCTGTCTCCAGCCTAGAGCCCAGCTCCTCTTGGAGGCTCAAAAGTGCTCCTGGCAGGCTGATGGAAGACCCAATGGATGGACTGAAGTGGTTAGGGTCACTTAACACCAGAAAGTGTTTCTGGAAGGCAAATAACAAGATTAAAGGTGTCTTAAGTCCAAGGATGAATTTATTCATCAGCGTAAAAAGGGAAAAAGCGAGGCCAGGCATGGTGGTACACGCCTTTAATCCCAGCACCTGGGAGACAGAGCTAGAAAGATTGCTGTGAGTTCAAGGCTATCCCGAGATTACAAAGTGAGTTCCGGGTCAGCCCAGGCTAGAGTGAGATCCTACCTCAGAAAAAGCAACAAAAATGGGAGGGCGTGGCTAAACTAGGCATGCAACTTAATAAAAGAAAATAAAACCACATGGATATTTTTTAAGTAGAATTTGGAGCAAGAGGCCCTTAGCCAGGGGAAGGAGGGTGAGGTTGAAAGCACATGAGGAGCTCCCTGGATCAGGAGAGTTAACGGAATGTAGGGTCAGGGGTCGTGGGCAAAGCTACCAGGCCGCTAGAAATGTCAGGTGATCTTGTTCCAGTAGGTGACCGAAGGAGGAAGCTCGCAGTAGGTGGGAGGAAAATCTCAATAGAGGCGAGGACGGCTGCCTTGCGTGGATACTGTTCTGTTCCTGGCAGGATTCTCACTGCCTTGGGTTGACTAATTTGTCCCAGCACAACTCTGAAATAGATTGCGCTATGACTGTGTCATCACTTGCCAAAGGGAAAATCAAGCAACAGATGAAGGGACCTACCCAAGGTGCTGCTGTAGGGAAGCTGCAAAGCTGAGGTCTGAACCCAGGCAGTTGGTGGACAGTCCCCAGCCTTTGCCAGTACCATGTGTCACCACAGTACTGGCAACCCCAGTGCAACAGCTGTGACAAATACAACAATCTTTGCCCCCCACTTTTCTTAGAGAGAGAGAGAGGAGGAGAGGAAGGGAGAGAAAGAGAATTGGGGCTCCAGGGCCTCAGCCACTGGAATCAAACTCCAGATGCTTGCGCCACCTAGTGGGCATGTGTGACCTTGCGCCTGCCTCACCTTTGTGCATCTGGCTTGTGTGGGATCTGGAGAGTTGAACATGGGTCATTAGGCTTTGCAGGCAAGAGGCTTAACCACTAAGCCATCTCTCCAGCCCTTTCCCTTTTTTTGTCACACAAAAGTCACCCGTCCCCCATTCCCAACTCCTTATAACCATGTTGCATCCCATCTAGTAGAAACTGGTGAAAGCTGGCTGAGAGCTAAAGATAGAGACTCTTAGGAATAGACACACTAATCCAACTGTCTAAAAACTAGATCCTTCAAAAGCCAAATGGGGGAAGGAATAAATAAAGGAGGTATTCTAGATTTAAAAAGTGACTCAAGGACTGGAGAGATGGCTTAGCAGTTAAGGTGCTTACCTGCAAAGCCAAAGGACCCAGGTTCAATTTCCCTAGGACCCAAATAAGTCAAATACACAAGGTGATGCATGCATCTGGAGTTCGTTTGCCGTGGCATGCCCATTCTCATTCTCTTTCTCTTTCTCTGTCTCTGTCTCTCATTTAAAAAAAAAAAAGGCTGGATGGGCTGGAGAGATGGCTTAGCGGTTAGGCGCTTGCCTGTGAAGCCTAAGGACCCCGGTTCGAGGCTCGGTTCCCCAGGTCCCACGTTAGCCAGACGCACAAGGGGGCGCACGCGTCTGGAGTTCGTTTGCAGAGGCTGGAAGCCCTGGCGCGCCCATTCTCTCTCTCTCCCTCTATCTGTCTTTCTCTCTGTGTCTGTCGCTCTCAAATAAATAAATAATTTAAAAAAAAAAAAAGGCTGGAGGGATGGCTTAGCAGTTAAGGTGTTTGCCTACAAAGCCAAAGGACATAGGTTCGGTTCCCCAGGACCCACATTAGCCAGATGCACAAGGGGGCACACACATCTGGAGTTCGTCTGCAGTGGCTGGAGGCCCTGGCGCACCCATTGTCTCTCTCTCTCTCCCCCTCTTTCTCTGTTAAATAAATAAAATTTTAAAATATTAAAAAAATAAAATAAATAAAAATGACTGAAGAGACAGCACTACAAACATGCTACATGAAATTTGTTTTAAATAAAACAGGAAGGGGTAGAGATGTGGTTCATCAGTTAAGGCACTTGCTTGCAGAGTCTGATGGCCTGGTTCGATTCCCTAATACCCATGTAAAGCCAGGTGCACAAAACGGCACATGCATCTGGAGTTCGTTTGCAGTGGCAAGAAGCCCTGGTGTGCTCTCATTCTTTCTGCCTGCCTCTTTCTGTCTCTCTCTCAAATAACTAAATAAAATGAAATGTTGGTGGGGGGGAATAGCTATAGGAGACACAAAGCCATTAGAAATGGTTGCGCTAGGCATGGTGGTACATACCTTAAATCCCAGCACTTGGGAGGCTAAGGTAGGAGAATCGCTGTGAATTTGAGGCCAGCCTGAGACTAATTCCAGGTCAGCCTGGGCTACAGCGAAACCCTACCTTGAAAAACCAAAAAAAAGAAAGGAAATGATTGCATATGGACTTTGAGGCAGGATGGCAAATGAGGTGGCTCAGTTGGCAGAAACTTACCTCAAAAGCATGGGCACCAGAGTTCCGACCCACCCTTTAACCCATGTGCGTATGAGGTGTGGTTGACCTCTGGCCTCTACATGCATGTACACCACACATGCACATGTCCACCCACACAAACATGAACATGCATACCACACACCTACACACACACAAAAGAAAAAACGAAACGATCCTTTCAGAATTTCTGCATGTGATTTTTGTAAGTTCTGGGAGAAGGAGCTTTGAGTGGGGAAAAGAGCGGTGGCTTACAGATTAGTTAAAGAAGAAGGGGAACTGGTCCAACGTGAAGGCCTTCAGGGATGACTTAAAAAGCTCAAGTCTTGACCACACGGGGTTGGATGCAAATACTTTCTCAATAAAACAGAAATACAGAATTGGACCAAGCCTGGGATGGGATTCTTGGCAGCCATTCCAATCAAGAGCAACAGCAGCTGGAGGGGTAATAAACTTATCTGGACGCCCCTGTGGAGTCAAGAAGACCAGACCTGAAATGTTGGAACATGCCTGGTCCTGTGATTTTGTTTTTTGCTTTCTTTCTTTCTTTCTGGAAACAGCTGGGACCCATCTGCCACAGTGAAAACCCTCACTCCATCGCTCATGACTTGTGGCACCTTGGACAAGTCCCTTCACCTCTCTGACACGCAGTTTCTCCTACTAATAACTCATGGATTTGCAGGTGGGAAGAGATGAAGGCGGGCACCATGGGTGAGATGCTTTGTGCCAGGGATGGGGCGCCTGACCCACGTGAGCACTCAGCAGATGTTAGTCTTGCTTTCATTAGGCAAAGACAAGGAAGGCCGGGGTGCAGGAAACGCTTGCCACCCACTACAGCCATGAAAACATCCCAACCCACATTTCCGGCAACTTTGTTTACAATTACTTGTAGGTTCAGGGGTTATTTAATTTCTCTCTCTTTTAAGTGAAATTGTGTGGCCCCGGGGTTAGCCAAGATGCTAATGAAGTTCCCAGGCGGAGGCGATTATGCTGCAACATGGAAAATAAACAGTGGTCTCTGCCTCAGCATTCAGCTCCCATGATGCTCATCTGGGCCTGGGTAATTATCTCTGGACAGCAGACACTTATCCAACAGCAAGGGATAATTCCGTTCACATTACCACCTAAACACAGCTCTCTGGGCCACTCAGGCTGCTGGCTACATTGTAGAGGTCTCATAGCATTCTGGAATTAAAATAAGAACGTAAGCCGGGGGCTGGAGAGATGGCTTAGCGGTTAAGTGCTTGCCTGTGAAGCCTAAGGACCCCTTTTCGAGGCTCAATTCCCCAGTGCCCATGTAAGCCAGATGCACAGGTGGTGCCTGCATCTGAAGTTTGCAATGGCTGGAGGCCCTGATGTGCACATTCTCTCTCTTTCTTTCCCCCCGCCCCGCCCCTCTGCCTCTTTCTCTCTCTGTCTGTCGCTCTCAAATAAATAAAGAAAAATAAACAAAAAAATATTAAAGAAAGTAAGCTGGATGTGGTGGCTCATGCCTTTAATTCCAGCACTCAGAAGGCAGAGGTAGGAGGATCACAGTGAGTTCGAGGCCACCCTGAGACTACATAGTGAATTCCAGGTCAGCCTGGGTTAGAGGGAGACCCTACCTCATTAAAAAAAAGAAGGAGAAGGAGAAGAAGAAGAAAAAGAAAGTAAAATTTATTTGAGCACATTAATTTTTTTTCCCTAGCAAACCTCTGAACAATCTTGACTCATCTTTCCTAAAAAAAGCATTGCTGCCAAAAATATTATCTGTAGCAATTCAGGGCTGGCTTCATTATGGATTGGGGAGCTATAGTGAACACTGAAAAGTCACTGATGAGCTGGTTTTAAACTGTGGGAGATTGAGAGTAACAGTGGAGATTGATGTGGCCTCACACCTTCTGGAAACTGTGAAATGCCACAATGAATGTTCTGACAAGGAAATTCGGGTAATCTGCGCACACAGTAGACGTGAGGGTGATCCAGGGGTTTACTAACCAGAATAAGGGCTGGACAGATGATAGCTCAGCAATTAAGGCGCTTGCCTGCAAACCTTAACGACCAGGGTTCAATTCCCAGTACCCACGTAAAGCCAGATGCACAAAGTGGTGCGTGCATCTGGAATTTGTTTGGAGCAGCTACAGGCATGCCCATTCTTTTTCTGTCTGTCTGTCATTCTGTGTGTGTGTATGTGTGCGTGTGTCTGTGTGTGTGTGTCTGCTTGCTCCCGGACGGACCTGTTTCCTACTTAGGTCTTCACAGAGACTGTGGAAGTGAATCACTGTAATCCTGCAGGTCTGAGGAGCCTGTGGCTCACCAGTACCTTCCCCACACATCATCTGACTTGACTCCCTCAATTTAGTGATGCCCCTGCCTCTCCTTTCCCACCGCCACGCCACACCCTACTCCAATCACAGATGAAGGACCTTGAGGCCCCCAGCTTAACTTGCACCCCTGACATTCCCACATCAAATATGGCAGAGAAAGCACTGGAGAAAAGCCAAGGTGTCTTGAGAAAGCCAGATTGTCTGGATTGACCCCAGGATGACTTTACTGTCCTCCGCTCTATCTGTTCAATCCTTTTGTCTGGGATCTGACGGAAGGGTGGACAGAAGGAACAGATGAGAGAAGCGAGATAAAGGAGCCATCATTCTTTTTTTAAAAAAAAATATTTATTTTATTATTTATTTATTTATTTGCAAGCAGAGAGAGATGGAAAAGAGACAGAAGTGAGAACAGGCACAACAGCGGTTACCAATGGACTCCAGACGCATGCGCCACCCTGTGCATCTGGCTTAACGTGGGTCCTGGGGAATTGAACTTGGGTCGTTAGACTTCGCAGGCAAGCACCTTAACCACTGAGCCATCTCTGCAGCCCAGGAGCCATCTTTTACAAAGCTAACACATAGTAGACACTCAGAAAAAGGTTCCTTTGAATTTACGAGTAATGCGCTACTTACTGTAGCAGCTATATGGGCCAGGAAGGAAGGCAAAGGGTTGGCTTGAATTAGGTGTGAAGGTTGGCTGGGATTCAATTACCCATGACTCTCCAGTCTTTCCTGCCACCCGTGATTTATGGAGGCTGGCTAATGAAGGCTGGGGTTCTTAACAGTGCAATCGGCCTTTTTTTCTTTTGAGAATGAAGATCCAGGAATTATCTGAGGAGCAGTCTCAGGCCAGATAAGATGTCGTAAGCTGGAAATATCTTTGTGATTTAGCCCAGTAACAGCAGGGCTTAGATTTGGACAAAAGAACGTGCACATTTAAGCCCCGGGAGTCCTTGCTCCTAGTTTTGCCTATCCAGCACCCTGACCTCGTCACCCTGTCTGACATGGATAAATGCTCTTGCAGGGCTGTGGGTGGCTTGGGTGTAGACCTTAGGCCCTAGCTCATGGGTATCTGGGATTATCTATCAGGGAGTAAAGCCAGTTGAAAATGAGAACTGCATGAATTAAAGGAGGAAGATGGCTCACAGCACTTACCACGTCTCCAGTACAGGGTCTTCTCCTCAGCCACACCGTGAGATTCGTCTAATCTTGTTCCGGCCATGCCTGAAAGCCTTGAGAACCCAGACGCACTTTTTTGTTTATTTGCTTTAGTTTTTCGAGGCAGGGTCTCACTCTAGCCCAGGCTGACCTGCAATTCACTGTGTAGTCTCACGGTGGCCTTGAACTCATGGCGACTCTCCTACCTCTGCCTCCTGAATGCTGGGATTAAATATGTGCACCACCATGCCAAACTAAAAGCACTTTTAGGGGGTTAACCTACCAGAAGGGTTTTATTTTTTTAATTTGTAGAGATGGCTTAGCGGTTAAGGTGCTTACTGGGGAATTGAACCTGGGTCTCCAGGTTTTGCAACCACTTAGCATCTGTCTCTCTAGACCAATAGTACATGTGCTATGTAGTTCCAGTGAAGAAAGTCAAGGAGAGAGAGAAAGAGAGAATGAGTGCACCAGGGCCTCTGCAAACGAACCCCAGATACATGTGCCACCTCGTGCATCTGGCTTACATGAGTCCTGGCAAATAGAGCCTTGAACCAGGGTCCTTAGGCTTCACAGGCAAGTGCTTAACCACTAGGCCATCCCTGCCGCTCCGTTTTCCCTTTTTGTTATGATGCTAACTGAACCTGCATCTCATCTAGCCTTGTGTTTAGAGAGCTCAGGGCCTGTAGCCCAACGTCCTAATTTGCGAGACTCTGGCTGGCTTCTAGAAGCAGGTGAAGAAATGAATACAGCCTGTGCCCTTGGCCCCTCCTCCACCAAGGTGCTTAGTGAACTTCGTTGAAATACAGCTGTATTCAGAATCATCCCACTCATGTGTCATAATAACTCACCTGTCCCTATGCAACAAGACCACTTTCCTCCAGTAATAATAATAATAATAAGCAGAGCATGGTGAAATAATAATAATTAGGGCATGGTGGTGCACGCCTTTAATCCTAGAACTCTGGAGGCCGAGGTAGGGGGATCGCTGTGAGTTCGAGGCCAGCCTGAGACTACATAGTGAATTCCAGGTAGCCTGGGCTAGAGTGAGACCCTGCCTTGCAAAACCAAAATAACCATAATAATACTAATAATAATAACATGCAATTTGACATATGGATCTTCACATTTACAATAGGAGTTGCAAGTTGAAAGTGATCCAGACCATAACAACATTTATTATTTTTAGAGCATTTCCTAGTCATTTTGATTAATTCACTTGGAGTGCTTTTCCCTGTAGCTCTCTGGGGAGAGATGGGGGGTGGAGGGTGTGTGTTGGGGTGGGGGGACAAGGAGAGGAGAGGAGGGTAAAAACACAAATCTTCTTGGGTGATGAGTTCACATGTTTAGGACTGTAGCATGGCGGATCATTGTGAAATCCTCTAATGGCTGCTTGTCCCATGCCAAACAAGCCCGGCACCCAAGACGCATAAAGAAGCCATTGAAAGACACTGGACCGTGTCCAGCACGCCGAGGCTAATGTTTCACCTAATCTCTCGGCGGGTCTCTCCTGCCTGGGGCGCGCCCCACCCACAGGACCGGCACTCAGGGCTTCCGGGCAGCTGCTCCCCGGGGTTTTGCACCGCTTCTCACCGACTCCCCGGCAGAAGGACTCGGGGAAAAAACGATTATGAAGCTGAGAATGTTGGAGGGGAAAGATCCATGGCTGGAGTGGGGAGGTGGGCGCGGATGGAGAGGCATCCTGAAAAGGTCACTGCTCCTGGCATGGGGCCAGGGCTGGCATAGGACAGGCTCTGGACCAGGAAGGAGGCCCAGGTGGGACCACCCCAAGTGACCTTGGTTCACATTCCCTTGGGTCTTTGCAACTTGTGGTGGGAGCGCACATGATCAGTTGGGAACAACAACAAAAAAATCAGTTTATTTTGTTTTCAATTATTTTATCTTGGCTCTATCTCAGGCACTAGGGGCTCCAGAACTTCAGAGGCTAAGGGTGGGGTAAGGTGGGGTTTGGTGATTTCTTTCTTTCTTTCTTTCTTTCTCTCTCTTTTTTTTTTTTTTCTTAAAGAGAAATAACAGGGACATCAGTTTGCTCAGACATGATCACAGTTGTTAATAAAAACGTTGACCAGGGCTGGAGAGATGGCTTAGCGGTTAAGCACTTGCCTGTGAAACCTAAGGACCCTAGTTCGAGGCTTGATTCCCCAGGACCCTCATTAGCCAGATGCACAAGGGGTCACACGCGTTTGGAGTTCCTTTGCAGTGGCTGGAGGCCCTGGTGCACCCATCCATTCTCTTTCTCCCTATTTGTCTCTTTCTCTCTCTGTGTGTCTGACATTCTCAAATAAATAAATAAGAATAAACAAAAAATATTTAAAAAGCATTGAGCAATCCTAGGTTCTTTCTCTTTGGAAGTAGCATTTGTAGAGGTGGAACTGATTGACCAGAGAACCGGAAGGAAGTCTGCTGGGACTCTGGGACTGGGGGGTATTGGGACCTGCCAGATATTCCCGATGTTAATTATAGATGGTTTCACCTGGCCTAAGCTAGTCTTGAGTTTTGATGCAATGTGCCCGGCTGGCCACAAAACAAAACAAAATATCATTTATTGCTAGTAAGAGCTACTGCACACCGGTTATTGTAATTATCTTTTTGTTGCTGTTGCCGTTGCTTTTTAGTCTCACTCTAGTCCAGGCTGACCTGGATGTGACTCTGTCGTCAAACGAACAATGATCCTCCTACCGATGCCTCCCTAGGATTAAAGGCATGCGCCACCACACCCGGATTATTTTATTATCTTTGTGTGTGTCCCTGTGTGTCTACATGCCACAGAGCCCATGTGGAGGTCAGAGGACAGCCTCGGCTGCTCAGGTCAGTCCTTACCTTACCTTCCACCCTGTGTGAAGCAGGGTCTCTTTTTTTTTTTTTTTGTTTCTTTGTTTTTTTGTTTTGTTTTGTTTTGTCTTTCAAGGTAGGGTCTCACTCTAGCCCAGGCTGACTTGGAATTCACTATGGAGTCTCAGGGTGGCCTTGAACTCACGGCGATCCTCCAGCCTCTGCCTCCCGGGTGCTGGGATTAAAGGCATGCGCCACCACGCCCTATGCCACTGGCTGGTTGGCAAGCTTCTTGGAATTCTAGATTTCTCTTTTGCTCCCATCACCCTCACCTCCCATCTGGGCATATTAGGGCTAAGATTGCAAATGTTCAACACCATGTCTGGCTCCACTCAGGTCCTCATACATACTCAGCAAACATTTTTACCCACTGAACCATCTTTCCCCAACCCCTCAATGCCAGCTATTTGGGGAATGAGAAAATACTTCCCTCCCCCAGAAGTTCAGATAAGTTCCAGGCCTACAGGTTTAAAAAAAAAAAACCAGTAGAGATATAGCATATTATATGAAAACACCATACATGTGCTAAAGAGATGGCTTAGCAGTTAAGGCGTTTGCCTGCAAAGCCAAAGGATCCCTGTTCAGTTCCCCAGGACCCACGTTAGCCAGATGCAGAAGGGGGTGCACGTGTCTGGAGTTCGTTTGCAGAGGCTGGAAGCCCTGGCGCACCCATTCTCTCCCTCTCTCTCTCAAATAAATAAATAAAACATAGTTTTTAAAAAGGGAAAAGAAAACATCATACGTGAACATTCAAGCTTGCTAAACTGAATATAGAGAAGCAAAACCTTTTGCAGGAGGACTTAGTACAAGGTACTTTTAAGTCAAAGTTTCGTTACAGGGCTTAAACGTGTATGTGAACTCTGTAGGGTCAAGTAAAGTGAGGTCTCCCCCAGTTATAACATCGTTTTCACTACGTGGACTGTTCAGGCTGTGAATCTCAGCTCCGCCGCCCACAGGAGTGTGACTAGGGTCCCCTACAAGCCTTTTCCAGCTATGCAGTGAGTGGTGATGCCACCTGTCCTTCAACAAGCTGCTCAAGCGCCCAGAAGGAGCTTTAGGGCTCTGGGCAACTTAAGCCTCTTCCCGCCTTCCTTCCCTCCTTCCCTCCCTTCCTTCCTTCCTCCCAGGAACGCAGCCAGCAGGGAACAAAAGAGAGCAGCGCTCTCCCTTGCAGCTTTCTGACAGGTAGATGCGCCTTCAGACACCGCGGGCCCAGACGGCTTAAGCCCATTTCTCTTCTCTCCTGTTTATTTTCTAAGCAAACACTTACAGAAGGCTTTCGATGTGACAGGCACCTTCTAAGCACTTGACAAACACTGACTCATCCCCTCTTTCATTGCAAGCCTGTGATGTGCACACTCTTACGATTCCCATTTTGCAGTGGGGTGGGGGTGGGGTATAGAAACACAGACAGCTTACCCTCCCAGGATGCCATACCAGGGAAGTGGCCAGGTCAGGATTTGAACATGGGCAATTTAGCCCCTTGCCTTGGTAAGGGTCATGGGTATTGCATTTGTATGGAATCATGGCCAAAGGAGACCAAAGCAAACTGTTTGAGATGCCAGTCTAGAAAAATCATAGGAGCCTTAAAGTTGGCAAAAGTCTCTTTGATAAACTGTCATAGCCAGAACCTCAGCCCGGAGGCCAGGCGAGGTCCCCTGAGCGAGCGGGCCAGTGCCCTAGTGCAGCGTAACACACCGGATTTCTCCACTCCCATCTCGAAGAGGGTGTGTGATCTCCTCTGTGGTTTCTTCAATCCTTTACCTCCGTTGGCTCGTGAGCGTGAATTTGCAGCCTGAGTGGGTGGAATGGTGGCCAGAGACAGCAAATCATCGAAAGAGTCAAGAATAAAAGAAATAGCCTGTTTTAAATTTTCACTAACTGTGGCTGTGTTTCCCCCCACCTCTCTCCATTATTACCTGTTTATAGCAGACGTTGCAAAGTGGCCGGCTTACCCTCATTTCACAGAGACCTCCTCTCTCCCACATGCCAGCTAGGTATGGTCGCATGACCCAAACCTGGTTCTCCTGGTACAGTTCTTCCCATGCCCTGTATTCTCTTTTCGAATTTGTATGCGGTCACTGGGAGTACAGGACTGCACTGGGAATTCCTGGGTGATAACTGGGGTGCAGGGATTAGTGCCTATGCGATAGCTGAGGTGAAAGGACTGAATGCATATGTGATAACTAGGGTCCAGGGGTTGAATAGCTCAGAGATTAATGCACATGTGATAACTGGGTGGGAGGCAGGAGCTAATGCATGTGGGATAATTAACTCTAGGGATTGATGCATGTGTGGTAAGTGGGGCTACTGGGACCAATGTATATATGATGTCTTGGTATGTAGGATTGAATATGGATGTGATGACCAAAGAGGGCAGGGAGCACGTGAAGAACGTGAAGGGAAAAGCCGGGAGCGGTCCCGACATGGGCCCTAACATTGTTCATCTGTTGAACCATTGGACTTTGGATTTTTGCTATTTGCAGCCTGGGACAATCCTATCTGTAACAGTCATTGTAGAAAAGTTAGGAAACAGAGATGAAAAATAAAATGACGGGCTGGGGAAATGGCTTAAAGGTTAAGGTGCTTGCCTGTGAAGCCTAAGGACCCTGATTCGATTCCCCAGGACCCACGAAAGCCAGATGCACAAGGGGGTGCATGGGTCTGGAGTGTGTTTGCAGTGGCTGGAGGCCCTGGTGCGCCCATTCTGTCATTCTTTCTGCTGCTTCCCCTCTCTCAAGTAAATAAATAAATAAATAGTTGAAAACAAAATAAAATGGGGGGCTGGAGAGAAGTGGTTAAGGTGCTTGCCTACAAAGCCTAACAATCCAGATTCAATTCCCCAGTACCCAAGTAAAGCTCAATGCACAAGGTGATGCATGCATCTGGAATTCATTTGCAGTGGCTAGAGACCCTGACATGCCCATTCTCTCTCTCTCTCTCATTTCTTTCTATCTCCCTCTCTGCTTGCAAGTAAATAAATAAAAATATTTTAAAAAATAAAATGAGGACAAATATCACCTGTAATCCCATAATACAGAAATAACCAAAATTGCTATTTCAACATATATTACCTCAAATTTTCCTATTTCATTATTTTTCAAAACTATGGAATACAAACACAGTTTACAACTGACTTACCAATGTGCTATGCTCATTTTTCTGTAATGATCATATTCATCTACCCACTATATGGATTTTCCAAGATTTCTTTAAATCTGTATTGTCAAATATTTGTTATTTCCAGTTATAGCTGTTGTTAAAAACAGTGGTTAAGGTGCTTTCCTGCTAAGTCTACGGACCTGAGTTGGATTCCCCAGTACCCAGGTAAAACCAGATGCACAAGGTGGCACATGCATCTGGAGTTTGTTTGCAGTGGCTAGAGGCCCTGGTGTGCCCATTCTGTCTCTACCTGCCTCTTTCTCATAAATAAATAAATAAGTAAAATATTTTAAAAAATAGAACATGTTTACAGATGTGTTTGTGATTATTTCTTTAAAAGAGTCCTAAAATTAATGTCAAGGGCTATATTCAAGACAATGCATAGATCTTGGGCTTTTACATATCCACAAATAAAGTGACCTTAAAAAGGTTGGTTCCAGCAGTGCTGGAGAAATGGCTTTGGAGTTAAAGGTACTTCTTTGCAAAGCCTGATGTTCTGCGTTCAATTCCCCAGTACCCACATAAATCCCGATGCACAAAATGGCACATTCGTCTGGAGTTCATTTGCAGTGGCAGGAGGCCCTGGCTTACCCATACACTCTCAAGTAATTTGTTTTGTTTTGTTTTTCAAGGTAGTGTCTCTGTCTGGTCCAGGCTGACCTGGAATTCACTCTGTAGTCTCAGGGTGGCTTCGAACTCATGGAGATCCTCCTACTTCTGCCTCTCAAATGCTGGGATTAAAAGTGTGCGCCACCACGCCTGGCTCAAATAGATTTTTTTTAAGATTTCATCAGCTGGGCGTGGTGGCACACGCCTTTAATCCCAGCACTTGGGAGGCAGAGGTAGGAGGATTGCTGTGAGTTTGAGGCCACCCTGAGACTCCATAGTGAATTCCAGGTCAGCCTGGGCTAGAGTGAAACCCTACCTTGGAAAAATATATATATATATTTCATCAAATTTGACACTTTACTTGAAATATGTGACTTTCTTTACATCATTGTCAACAGTTGGAGTGATCACCTTTAAAAAAAAGTATTTATCAGCTCAATGGGCAAGGTATAGATTAAATTAACTTAGTAATTTAATTATGGGGTTTGCCATCTTTTCATGACATCATTTACCATTTCAAAGACTAGTACTTACCTAGTACATATCCAACACTGAGCTAGGTAGTTTATATATGCATTATTCTTTTTAATTCCCACAAACCATTATTATTTGTTTTATTAGTAAGGTACAGCTCAGAGGGACTTAGTAACTTGCTTAAAATAACACAACTAATAAGTAATCAAACTGGATTTCATACCTAGGTCTGCGTGACTCTAGAGTAGATAGGAAGGAGAGGAGAGAGAGAGTATGTGGTGGTTTGATTCAGATGTCCTCCATAAACTCATGTGTTCTGAATGCTAGATTCCCAGGTGATGGAGATTTGGGGATTAATGCCTCCTAGAGGTGGTGTATTCTTGGGGGCGGGCTTATGGATATTATAACCAGCTTCCCCTTGCTAGTGTTTGGCACACTCTCGTGTTTCTGTTGTCCACCTGATGTTGGTAAGGAGGTGATATCCATCCTCTGCTCATGTCATCGTTTTCCCCTGCCATCGTGAAGCTTCCCCTCGAGTCTGTAAACCAAAACAAACCTCTTTTTCCCAGAAGTTGCTCTTGGGTGATTTCTACCAGCAATGCGAACCGGACTGCAACAGTAAAGTGGTACCGGGAGTGGGATTGCTGCTAGACATCTGACGGTGTGGCTTTGCCCTTTTGGAGCTGATTTTCTTTCTTTCTTTTTTTTTTAATGTTTATTTATTTATTTGAGAGAGAGAATGAGAGAGACAAGGAGGGATTGGGAACACCAGGGCCTTTAGCCACTGCAAACAAACTCCAGACACATGTGCTATCTTGTGCATCTGGCTTATGTGGGTCCTGGGGAATTGAACCAGGGTCCTTTGGCTTTGCAGGCAAGCACCTTAACCACTAAGCCATCCCTCCAGCCCCTGGAGCTGATTTTCAAGAGGAATGTGGAAGGATTTGAAACCTTAGCCTAAGAGATGCCTTGCAGTGCTGTAAGTACAGCTTAATAGACTCTTCTGGCCAGAGTTGAAAGACCTGAATGTAGTAAGAACTATGGACTGTGAGGTTTGGCTAGTGAGGGTGAGGAATAGCTTTGCCTGGACTGGGCTAGAAGCAGTTTGTATGAAAAGCCTGATACAAGCTCATGTCCTGAAAACTTGTGCAGGATTGCTTTGGGTAGAAACAGACTAATGTGAGCAGAGGGATGTGACACACACACACACACACACACACACACACACACACACACAAATGAAATCCTTGGGCCAAAACTACTGCCTCTTCAGTTGCGATTGTATGAGAGATTACAACCATTGAGACTGGGCCAGCTGACTTGTATTGGGACAACAGGCAGTCTTTTGAAGGGGCCTAAGTGCTCAAGGAGTGTCCTGTTCTTCAAAGTCTGCTTTATTTCCCCACTGGATTAACAAATTGGCACCCCACCCGGTATTATGGAGTAGAAGAAATGCAGGAAAGAGAGGGTCATTGAATTTGCAACCCGGTCTTGTGATTTGGAAATGGCCATGGGCATTGTGAAGCAGGTTTGCTGGATGCCTGCATGGAGACTCAATGGGGCCATGAGGATGAACCATAGATTGCAGTGGAGACCCAGTGGAGATGCTGGGACCATGGGATGGCTGCTAAGGAAAACTGCTGGCCTGGATAAAGTTTTCCAGGACTGTGAGTAGCCTAGCTGGAGGGGCGAATGTGGTGGTTTGATTCAGGTGTCCCCCATAAACTTAGGTATTCTGAATGCTAGGTTCCCAGGTGATAGAGATTTGGGAATTAACGCTTCCTGGAGGCAGTGTATTGCTGGGGGCGGGCTTATGGGTATTATAACCAGCTTCCCCTTGCCAGTGTTTGGCACACCCTCCTGTTCCTGTTGCCCACTTGATGTTGGCCAGGAGGTGATGTCCACCCTCTGCTCATGCCATCATTTCCCCTGCCATCATGGAGCTTCCCCTCAAGTCTGTAAGCCAAAATAAATCTTTTTCCCACAAGCTGCTCTTAGTCAGGTGATTTCTATTGCAAACCTGTAACACACACACACACACACACACACACACACACAGAGAGAGAGAGAGAGAGAGAGAGAGAGAGAGAGATTTTTAGCTATACTGTGTAAATTCTCCAAGTCCTAGCTGAATCACTCTGAAACCAATGGCAAAGAGACAGCGCCCTCCAAGATAACTGGACAAAGTTCATGGAGGATCTGGTTATGAAACTGGGAGGTCAGGAGACGGTCTGGGATGCCCATGACTCTGAAGCTATTGTCTTCACAGGTCTGAAGGGACAAGAAGAGAGACACTCTTGAGAATCCAGTGAGGTCTGCAGCCACTGGAGACTGGTGCCTCTGTGACTATGGACCGGGACACACCCAGTTCCGCCTCCCGCTGGCTCTATCCAACCAACATCCAGGGGACGGGGAAGCCTGGAGATGTCATCCACGGAAATCACACACAAGAAGGAAGAAAGGGGTGGTGAACAGAGCCAAGGGGGCTTGAGGAGTGTGGAGCTGTATTATCCTGCACCCAGCAGCTCATACACCCAACACCATGAGCAATCTGTTTAGCACTAGACTGAGAGAGTAGGTTCTCCCCTGCCGCTGGATCTGGTTTTCAGTACCAGGCATGTATTCCCTCCTGTGGCAGAGCCTCAAATCTAATGATAGCACTGCTGGTTACATCAATCCCTTCATGCCACTTCTATGCTGGAGGGTACATCTTGCCTGAGGGTCAGTATTACAGAATTCAAGATTCTTCACTGGGTGGTAATGTTGACGACTTTTCTCTGCCAGCAGCCTGATAGGCCCTATCAACACTATGCAAGCTAGCCAACAGGAAGAACGCTTCTGCCTCAGCTCCCGCTTGCTCGCTTTTTTTTAATTTCTTTTTCTTTTACTTTTTTGAGGTAGGGTCTCACTCTAGCCCAAGCTGACCTGGAATTCACTCTGTAGTCTCAGGGTGGCCTTGAACTCATGGCGATCCTCCTACCTCTGCCCCCCTGAGTGCTGGGATTAAAGGCATGTGCCGCTGCACCTGGATCCTCCCCCAGTGTGTTTTAAGACAGGGCTTTTAGCTCCGATTGGCCTTCAACTCCCCATGTAGCCAAGGATGACCTTGAATTCCTGATCCTCCTTGCCCCAACCTTCCAAGGGCAGGTACCACCATGCCTGATTTATGTACACAGAGCTGGGGGTCAAGCTCAGTCTCACACAAACTCGACAAGCACTCTCCCAGCTGAGCTTCATCTCCAGCCCTGGAATTCCACTTCTTGATCTTCTTTCCCCTGTCAACACTTAGCACCCAGATTACTCGCCGTACAACAAAAATGCAAAAGCAAAACAAAAGAAGGAAAATCAGCTGGGCACGTACTTCATCGGCCAAGTGCTTGCCTCGCTTGCAGAGAGCCCTGGGCTCAATCCTCAGTGCCCAATAAACTGCAAGTGATGTGTTGGAACACACCTGTGTAGGCCCAGCCCTTGGGTTTGGGCGGTACAGGCAGGAGTATCAGGAATTCAATCTCCTCCTTCGATACATAGCAAGATTGAGACTAGCCTAGGCTATATAAGATCGTGTGTGTGTGTGTGTGTGTGTGTGTGTGTGTGTGTGTGAGAGAGAGAGAGAGAGAGAGAGAGAGAGAGGATAAGCAATTGAGAGAAAGGAACCCCTATTTTTCTATTTTCCTGCATGGGCATATTGCCAGCCTTCCTTGTCCTTGTCCTGAGATGTGGCCACACACTATGAACAGATGTGATGGGCTTAAGCCCCAGGCCTGGCCCATAAACCATGTACCTGCCTGTGTCATTGCTGCCACCTTTGTACCAAGTGGGTGCCAAGGATATTCTGTTTTGAGAAGGACGGAGCAGAGCCCCAGTCCCCTCCAATTGCTCCTAGAATTGTCCTGACTATACATGGGGGATGTGAAATATCATCTGATACTGTAAATCTATCCATGAGTTAAAGCTGTGGGGCAGAAGATGGTGGGACCTCACTAACGGGAAGGACAAGCACCCACGGGTGAACGCCTCAGAGGTCCAGGCCAGGAGACTAGCGGAAAACAAATAAACCAGTAAGGAGTTCTCTCTGCAAGGAACCTCTGGTTCTAAGGTTACCCACATTTTCATGATGAGAACCTACCATTGGTTTACATGAATTATATTCTATCAAGAATCGTCAGGGCTGGGCATGGTGGCACACACTTTTCTTCAAAAAAAAATTTTTTGTTGTTTATTTTTTTTTTTCTTTACCTTGACCACTTTTTATTTTTTTTTATTTTTTTATTTATTTTTTTAATTTTTATTAACATTTTCCATGATTACAAAATATATCCCATGGTAATTCCCTCCCTCCCCACCCCCACACTTTCCCATTTGAAATTACATTCTCCATCATATTACCTCCCCATTACAATCATTGTAATTACACATATACAATATCAGCCTATTAAGTATCTTTTTGTTTATTTTTATTTGGGACAGAGAGAGAAAAAGGAGAGAGAGAGAGAATGGGCATGCCAGGGCTTCCAACCACTGCAAACAAATTCCAGACGCGTGTGCCCCCTTGTACATCTGGCTAACGTGGGACCTGGGGAATCGAGCCTCGAACCGGGGTCCTTAGGCTTCACAGGCAAGCACTTAACCACTAAGCCATCTCTCCAGCCCCTGGCACACACTTTTCATCCCAGCTCTGGGGAGGCAGAGATTAGAGGATCGCTATGAGTCTGAGGCCAGCCTGGGGCTACAGAGTGAGTTCCAGGTCAGCCTGGGCTAGAGTGAGATCCTACCTCCAAACAAACAAACAAGAAAAGAAGACTCTTCAATAGTTTTTCTTCAAATGAGGAGAACATACTAGAAACTTGGTGGTGTATGTCATCAGTTGAATGAGGATTGGTTACTGCTTTTTACTTATTTACAAGAGAGAATGACAGATGACTGCCTGTATTTACTGAAAAGAAAACTAATAAATTAAATTTAAAAAAAAAAAGAGAGAGAGAAAGAATGGGTGCACCAGGGCCTCTAGCCATTGCAAATGAACTCCAGACGCATGCACCACCTTGTGCATCTGGCTTGCATGGGTTCTAGAGAATCCTAGAGGTCCTTTGGCTTTGCAGACAAGTACCTTAACCACTAAGCAATCTATCCAGCCCTGGTTGCTAATCTTTTTTTTAATTTTTTATTTGTTTATTTGAGAGCGACAGAGACAGAGAGAAAGACAGATAGAGGGAGAGAGAGAGAGAATGGGCGCGCCAGGGCTTCCAGCCTCTGCAAACGAACTCCAGACGCGTGCGCCCCCTTGTGCATCTGGCTAACGTGGGACCTGGGGAACCGAGCCTCGAACGGGGGTCCTTAGGCTTCACAGGCAAGCGCTTAACCGCTAAGCCATCTCTCCAGCCCATGGTTGCTAATTTTAAGTGTGTTAAGGCATGGACTGAGGATTCAATCTGCCCAGGGTCCAGTCTCTCACCCCTTTCAAGCATTGACAAGCCATTGAACCTCCCTAAATTGACATATGCACAGAGATCCAAACCATGTTGGACACTCAGTGCAAGCTTGATGAATAGAAGGATACAAGGAGAAGAGACAGACCATTCATTTCTCCCCTTCTCTTCAAACTAGAGTCTCAGCCTGCATCCGGTCCCTTCTCCCTAAGAGAGAGAGGACGGAGGACTGACTTGGAGTATCAGTAGAGAAAGGAAGGAAAAGGGTACGGACAGGGTCAGCGTGTGTCACATGCCTTCCTCTGAGGTTCACAGAGACCCCTTCCTCCCTCTATCACAATCCTCTAGCCCACTGATGGCTCCAAAAGTAGCCATGCCTCAGAGGCAGTGCTTATAAAATGGTGTTGCATTTGCCTGGACCCTATACAATTTGTATCTGTTAAATCATCTTTAGGTGGCTTGTGCCACCTCATGCCATGTGAATAGTTGTTATGCTATATATTTATTAGGCGAAAAGGACAAGAATACATGTTATGCATAGATGAGTTGTTTTGATTTCTTTTTTTTAAAGATTTTTATTTTTATTTATTTGAGAGAGAGTGAGAGAAAGAAGGGGAGAGAGAGAATTAGAGAGAATGGGCACTCCACCCACTGCAAATGAGCTCCAGGCACATGAGCCACCTGACTTTTCATGGGTACGGGGGAATCAAACTTGGGCCCTTAGGCTTTGTAGGCAAGCGCCTTAACCACTAAGCCATCTCTCCAGTCCCCCGTTGCTATTCTTCTTTCAATGCTGGTCAGCACCAAGAGGCATTCTGAGAAGTCTTGGTCTCTCTCCGTGACAGTCGCCAACATGGGCCCATCTTGCAGCAGCTTCTTGTCTAAGCCCACGCTCCATCCGAGACACCTGGCTGGTGAAACGATGTGTGACCCGTGAGGCCGAATCCCAGAATTCCTGAGCACATCCTCCTGCCGCAGCCCTGGGGAGGCGGGGGGTTCACGGACTGATGGGTGATCGGGTTACATTCGGTTCAACTGCAGAGTGAGACTGTGCTATGACAGCTTCCCCATAAGTTAAATGAAAAACCCCCATTTCCCCCCCCCCCCCCAATGATATCAGAGAGAAGTAATGGCTGTGGAACAGGAAAATGCATAAAGCTAAGAGCTTCAAGAAAATGCACGGAATAGGTAGGACAGGCACTCAGCAATATTCTCCATCAATTTACATTCCCTAAAACTTACTGTCCCCATACAATTCAAATGGGAAGTAACATAGTTAATGTATGCAGAAGATGCCACAGGCACCCTAAAGTTGAGGTGTCACGCATTGTCATAGCATGGACCAGGAGGAACATTCTAGAATTATTTTAAAAAATGGCTACAAGATGGAGATATAGCTTTTCTGGGTCCCCCAACTCTGTGCCTGTGTTTGATGGGTGTCATCATATTTAATCTGCACTAAATTGATGTTTTCCCAACAGCTCTCAGGAAGCCATCTGTTCCTGTGATATACATGCCTTGGGAATTAGCATGACCCCAATTGTGAGATGGATGGTGTCAGTTTCCAGCTGTGTGGTATTAGAGATTATGTTCAACCTGTGTGAGTCAGCGAGGAATAAATGGGCTAGCTACTACAGAAGTGGTGCCTGAAAATATAATTTTTTTCTATTATTAAAAAATATCACTGGGGGGCTGGAGAGATGGCTTAGCGGTTAAGCGCTTGCTTGTGAAGCCTAAGGACCCTGGTTCGAGGCTCGGTTCCCCAGGTCCCACGTTAGCCAGATGCACAAGGGGGCGCACGCGTCTGGAGTTCATTTGCAGAGGCTGGAAGCCCTGGCGTGCCCATTCTCTCTCTTTCTTCCTCTATCTGTCTTTCTCTCTGTGTCTGTCGCTCTTAAATAAATAAATAAATAAATAAATAAATAAATAAATAAATAAAAATATCACTGGGCATGGTGGTGCATGCCTTTAATCCCAGCACTTGGGAGACAGAGGTAGGATTGCTATGAGTTCGAGGCCACCCTGAGACTACAGAGTGATTTCCAGGTCAGCCTGAGCAAGAGTGAGACCCTACCTCAAAAAAAAAAAAAAAAAAAAATTGGGGGGCTGGAGAGATGGCTTAGCTGTTTAGCACTTGCCTGCAAAGCATAAGGACTCAGGTTCAATTCCCCGGTACCCACATAAGCCAGATGCACAGGTGGTGCATGCATCTGGAGTTTGTTTGCAGCGACTAGAGGCCCTGGCTTGCACGTTCTCTCTCTCTATCTCTCATAAATATTTTTTTTTTTTTTTGTTTTTTTGAGGTAGGGTCTCACTCTGGCTCAGGTTGACCTAGAATTCACTATGTAGTCTCAGGGTGGCCTTGATCTCACGATGATCCTCCTACCTCTGCCTCCTGAGTTCTGGGATTAAAGGTGTGTGCCACCATGCCCAGCTAAGTAAAATATTTTAAAAAAATATTTTGAGCTGGGCATGGTAGCCATCCTTACACTACATAGTGAATTCCAGGTCTGCTTGGGCTAGGGCAAGATCCTACCTTGAAAAACCAAAAAAGAATATTTGGGGGAGGGGTCTGGAGAGATGGTTCAGTGGTTAAGGCAAAAAAAAGTAACCATGTAAAGACAGATGCAGAAGGTGACACATGCATCTGGAGCTCATTTACAGTGTGGCTAGAAGCCCTGGCACACCTATTCTCTTCCTCTCTCTCATAGATGAAAAAATATTTTTTAAAAAGTTTTTTTTTTCTTCCCTGTGCATGTATACATGCTAGTGGAGGTCAATGCTGGGGGTCTGCCTCAGTAGCTCTCCACCTTACACTTTTTAAAAAATATTTTATTTATTTATTTGAGAAAGAGAGAGAAAGAGGAAGACAGAGAGAGACAAACTCCAGATGCATATGCCACTTTGTGCATCTGGCTTTACCTGGGTACTGGAGAATCAAACCTGGGCCTTCAGGCTTTGCGAGCAAATGCTTTTAACTGCGGAGCCATCTCCACCTTCTTCTTTTGCTGACCCTGGCACTTACCTTGCTAGCTAAAGAGCCCCAGAGGTTCCTTGTGCCTGTTTTCCCAGTGCTGGGGTTACAAGAGAGTGCCACTCTGCTTAGCACTGGACGTGGATGCATGGAATCTGAACTCAAATCCTCACGCTTGGGCAGCGGGCATTTTTGCCAGTGAGCTACCTCCCCAGCCCTGACCTGTGATTTCCACCACTGGCTTTACATTAGAAGCACTTGGAGAGCTTTAACTAAGTCCTTCCTCTGGAGACTTGGATTTAATTAGCCAAGGTGTGGTGTGATCATGGGCAGGGGAGTTTCAAAAGCTCCCTTGGTGAATCTAAACTACAGCTGAGGTTGAAAACCACTTGTCTTAATTGAATTATCCAGTATTGCATAGGGAGTTCGTGATACAATAATGAGGGTTAGGCACGGTGGGCAGAGTTCTCAACCTGGGAATTATGGGAATGGCATCACCCTCTGCTGCCAATAGGGACAGGGCGCCCAGAAGTGAGCTTTGCCAACCATAAAATGTCCTCGAGGCTCCATAGAGGAGGGAAAGGCAAGACTGGTGGTTTATCTTGATGAAGGATGCTATGTGGAGAAACCAGCATGAAATTTAGGAGTTTATGAACCTGTAGGTGTCTTTTCTTCAAGCCAAATATTTGTTCCAGAAACCAAGAGCCCTGCTGTCTGGGATTCTGCTGTGATGTTTAAGGGAGCTCTTTAAACTCAATGCTTCAATTTCCTATCCATTGGGGACAGACTCACTTTTAAGGAGAAACACCGATCTCAGGGAGAGGAAAAAATGTGTCATGCACATTTGCACCCACAATTGTTTATATCCTATCTCCCTCACCTGCAATTTTACTTCCCATGTTTCTATTGCTTCTAGTTAAGTGGTCTGAAAACAGTGATCAAAATACTCCAGAAGCAAACAACTCACAAATTTTCACTTGGGTGTGTGGTTCTAAGTGGTATGATGAATCGTACTCAATCTTACACCATCATCCCATCGGGGTCATATATCTTCCTCCAATGTTTCCACCATATATATATATATATATTACCCACTTGTTAATCACCCATTTCTGTCTTCAAATAGACTGTGATATTATTGTAGTATTTGTGTTCAAATGACCTTTTAAAAAAATTATTTATTTGAGAGAGGAAGAGAGAGAGAAAGAGGCAGAAAGAGAGAAAGAATGAGCATGCCAGGGCCTCTAGCCACTGCAAACAAACTCCAAATGCATGTGCCACCTTGTGCATCTGGCTTATGTGGGTCCTGGGGAATCGAACCTGGGTCCTTCAGCTTTGCAGACGAGTGCCTTAACTGCTAAGTCATCTTTCTAGCACCAAGTGGCCTTTTGTGAGAGACACAACAACTGTATTCATATAACAGTCTAGCATTTATTATAACCGTTGTCCTATTTTATTATAAATCATTGCCATTATTCCCTTCTTGTGCCCCTTTCCTCCTTTCTCCCTTCTTCCCTATCCCTTTCCCTCATTTCCTCCTTCCCTCCATTCTTCTTTCCCTCCCTCCCTGCCTTCTTTCCTGGGTCTCATGTATCCCATGCTGGCCTCAAACTCACTGTGAAGCTGAGGATGACCTTGGACTTCTGCCTCCACCTCACAAGTGCTGGGATTACAGGTGTTCGTCGACATGCGCACTTTATGCAGGGCTGGGCATCAAACCCAGGGCTTAATGAGCACTAGGCAGGCATTCTGTGCCCTGAGTCACTTCCTCGGCCTGTGGCGCAGTTGTGACCTAAACCTTACCCCGGTGTGCCCCTGCAGGGGAGAGCGGTGCACGTAGGGTTGGGAATGCACATACAAGTTTGGGAGTTCATGGACCACATGAGGTTGTTCTTTTTGTTTTGTTTTTCAAGGTAGGATCTTGCTCCAGCCCAGGCTGACCTGGAATTCACTATGTAGTCTCAGGGTGGCCTCGAACTCACAGCAGGGCTGTTTTGCACAGCTCTCAAGACAGGGGCTGGAATAACGAACTTATATTTTCTGCAGAACATTATGAAAACCCGTTTAGGGCTGGAGAGATGGCTTAATGGTTAAGCACTTGCCTGTGAAGCCTAGGCTCAATTCCCCAGGACCCACACTAGCCAGATGCACAAGGAGTGCACACATCTAGAGTTCGTTTGCAGTGACTGGAGGCCCTAGCATGCCCATTCTCTCTCTCTCTTTCTCCCTCTCTCTCTCTCTATCACTCTCAAATAAATAAAAATTAACAAAAAATTTTTTAAAAAATACAGTTTAATGGCATTAATGCCAGAAGAGAGCATTGGGATGGGATTGCGAGTCTCTCTTTTGTTTTGTTTTGCTTTTCTGTTTTGTGAGGTAGTGTCTTGCTCTAGCCCAGGCTGCCCTGGAATTTGCTTTTTTTTTTTTAGTCTCAGGGTGGCCTTGAACTCATGGCAATCCTCTTACCTCTGCCTCCCGAGTGCTGGGATTAAAGGCATGCGCCACCACGCCCAGCTAAATTGTTTTTAATTAGATAAGTCTTAGGCTCCTTCTGACATCATAAAGTTCTATAACTCCAAATCCTGTGAGGTCATGCTTCACGGGTGGGCTTTAACGAGGTTGCCAGAGGGGGAAATCCTTCTTAGGCTGAGCAGGAAGTAATGGCATGGAATCTCCTCAAAGACTGAATCACTTCAAAGACAAAAAAAGAAAAAAAGAAAATCAGGCTGAAGAATTGCAATCCTGAAGCCAGCCGTGGTGGCGCACGCCTTTAATCCCAGCACTCGGGAGGCAGAGGTAAGAGGATCGCCATGAGTTCAAGGCCA
Organism: Jaculus jaculus; assembly: GCF_020740685.1. Taxonomy (NCBI): domain Eukaryota; kingdom Metazoa; phylum Chordata; class Mammalia; order Rodentia; family Dipodidae; genus Jaculus; species Jaculus jaculus. The sequence continues at coordinate 26,553,829 of NC_059112.1, read as the reverse complement.
CCCTGAGACTAAAAAAAAAAAAAAAAGCAAATTCCAGGGCATCCTGGGCTAGAGCAAGACACTACCTCACAAAACAGAAAAGCAAAACAAAACAAAAGAGAGACTCGCAATCCCATCCCAATGCTCTCTTCTGGCATTAATGCCATTAAACTGGTTTTCATGATGTTCTGCAGAAAATGTCAGTTCGCTGTCGCAGCCCGTGTGGGAGCTGCGCAGAACAGCCCAGCCGGCCCCAGGCGGGCCCGTGCCTGCTCAGCTCCTGCAGACGCCCCTTGCGCCATCCCAGCAAGTGGCTTCACCTCTCGGTGCCCTTGCCTGTAAACTGCAGATAACAGGCTAACCTCACAGGGCTGGTATGAGGAATGGCTAATAAAATGTGATAGTGACACACCCATTTTAAATGCAAACGGCTGTAAAACAACAAAAAGCATATTTAAACATTTCCACTGCTGGGAGGTGGGGAGGTGGGGGTGCACAATGAGGCTTTGAGAGGGGAGCATTTCTTTTCTCCATGGTGAGCGCTTCAGTTAATCAATGATGTTTATTATTCTAAGTATCCGCGCTGTGGTAGGCTCTGGGAAGGATAGGACCATCTTGGTTCTCATAAAATTTGCAGGCAGCCATTCCAGGGAAGATGTGTAAGCCCCATTGGAAAAGGTTCTAAATCAAAGCTGCCTGTCTTTCTCTTTACATAATGTTTACCACGGTGAGTCTGTGTCGGGGACGGACCTGAAAAACACGAGGCCTCCGGAGACATCCCTGCCCTTGGAGGGTCTGAGAGCTCATCGGAGAAAGAAGACATATGGAAAAGGTTAACTCGTCCGAGGCAGTGTGAGCTCCAGTGCCAAGCGAACAGCCACTTTTTCTTTCATTCGTTTCTTTTCGTTTGAACAGCCTGCTTCTCTACTACATTTGTGTATACTATTTCATCTATATTGTCCCAGATGTCCCTTTCAGGTTTTCTCTTAAGGTTAACCGGTATTCTATCACACACACACACACACACACACACACACACACACACACACACACAATGTGTGGGCTGCTGAGCATTTTCATCAAGGGTGGACTATAGATATAATGGTGGTCCCATAGGATTCCATAACCTACTTAGGCCACACTTATGTAACTACACACTTTCCTTCTTAGTTCGTGTAAATATACTCCATGCTGTTCTCGCAACAATTAACTCAACTAATGACATTCTCAGAACTTACCCCGTTGTTGAACAGACACATTGACACACATAAACACAAATAAGAAAAATTTAAAAAGAATGAATGGATACAGAAATTGGGGTGCGTGTGTGTGTGTGTGTGTGTGTGTGTGTGTGTGCCACGTGTGCACGCCAGGATCTCTTGCTGCCAGATGCCAACGCCACTTTCTGCATCTGGCTTTTACATGGGTGCTGAAGAACTGAGCCTGGCCAAAAGGATAGGCTTTGCAAGCAAATGCCTTTACCTGCTGAGCCATCTCCAGCCCCCATTCATTCTCAAACAATCCTTTGGGTTGTATACAACCTATCTTGGCTGCTGGGGGGAAAAAAAGTGCTGCAGTGAACATGAAAGTGCAGCTATGTCTGAGATATTATTTCTTGTTCTTTAGATAGAAATTCAGAAGTGAAATTGGTACATTATGTGATAGTTCTGCTTTTAACTTTTGGAAGAACCCCCTAAGCTGCTTGTTTGTTTGTTTGTTTGTTTTGTCTTTTGAGGTAGGGTCTTACTCTAGCCCAGGCTGACCTAGAATTCACTACATGGTCTCCGGGTGGCCTCGAACTCACAGGGATCCTCCTACCTCTGCCTCCCGAGTGCTGGAATTAAAGGCGTGCGCCACCATGTCCGGCTCGCCCCTATACTGTTTTTGATGCTGACCACAACAATGTACATTCCCCCCAATACTGTCCCAGGGTCCCCTTGACATCCTTGCTAACATAATATTTTCATTACCTTTTTGGATTTTTCTTTTTTTTAACTCAATAAATTTCATCTTTTATTTGCTTGCTAGCAGAGAATGACGGGGGGGCGGGGAGGAAGAATGGGCACACAAGGGCCTCCAGCCACTGCAGACAAACTCCAGATGCATGCACCACTTCGTGCATCTGGCTTTACATGGGTACTGGGGAATCAGATCTGGGTCATTAGGCTTTGCAGGCAAGTGCCTTCACCACTGAGCCATCTTCCCAGCTCCCTTTTTGGTTATTTTTTAAAAATTATTTTAAAATTTTATTTATTTGAGAAAGAGAGAGAGGCAGAGAGTGAATGGGCATGCCAGGGCCTTCAGCCACTACAAACAAATTCCAGACACATGTGCCACCTTTGCATCTGGCTTATGTGTGTCCTGGAGAATCGAACTTGGATACTTGGGCTTTGCAGGTAAAGCACCTTAACTGCTAAGCCATCTCTCCAGCTTCCCTTTTGCTTGTTGGTAATAGCCATTCTAATGAGTGAAAGGACATCCTGCTGTTATATTTACTGGATGTTCTCTTGGGCACCTGGATTCTTTGGTGCCACATGGTTTTTCGTGTGTTTTGTAGAAATGCATATCAATAGTGCATTTCTTTTTCTTGCTGAGTAGTGGCCCCCGTGTGACTGTGATGCACTTTGTTTATCCATCCTGCGTGGACGGGCATTTGGCTTGTTTCCAGGTTCTGACTATTATTGGAAGGTTGCTATAAACATTCTTATGCAGACTTTCTGGAGACATCTGTCTTCTGTGCCTCTCAAGTAAATACCTAGAGGAAGAACTGATGGAGTAGACAGTCTACATTTGTAAGAATGTATGCTTATAAGAAGTTGAAAAAAAACTTTGCTACGTGGTGTATAAATTTTTTTATTCCTGCCAAAACATATAAAGATTCCAGCTGTTCCATATCTCCACCTACACCTGGTATTATGTTTTATACTTCTTTATTTATTTATTTATTTATTTATTTGAGAGGGACAGACACAGAGAGAAAGACAGATAGAGGGAGACAGAGAGAATAGGCGCGCCAGGGCTTCCAGCCTCTGCAAACGAACTCCAGACGCGTGCGCCCCCTTGTGCATCTGGCTAACGTGGGACCTGGGGAACCGAGCCTCGAACCGGGGTCCTTAGGCTTCACAGGCAAGCGCTTAACCGCTAAGCCATCTCTCCAGCCCATGTTTTATACTTCTTAACCTGTATGCTTGGTGTGAAACGATGTATTTCTTACTATGGTCCTCATTTATGTATTTGTGATGTGTCACTCATGAGTCCCTCAGGTACTTTTTGATCCTTTGTGTATCTTCCTATGAAGTGCTTGCACGAGTCCTTACCTGATTTGTGTATGTATGTGTGTTTCGATGCGTGTGTGTGGTGGTATCTGTGCATGTGTGTGCACATGCAAGTAGGTACATTTGCATGCAGGTCTTCTGTCCGTGTGTGCCCCTCATGTGCATCGGCATTGGTTGCTCTCCACCTGATTCATTCAAATAAGACCTTCCACTTGTACCCAGGGTGAGCCCAGAGCTCACCATTTTGGCTTCGTCTAGCCAGCCAGCCAGCTCACACCGCCCCACGGGCCACACAGTCCTGTGGGTGTTGGGGGTCTGAACTGAAGTCCTTGCTTTTGTGCGTCCAACACGTGGGCGCATGAGCCATCACTCCAGCCCCCCCTTACCTGATGTTTAATGTAGTGTTTGACTGTGGTGATCAAGTTGTCCGAACCCTTTAACGTATTTCAGATGAAGTCTTTTGTTAAGGAAACGTACTGAGAGTAATTTTGCACACTTGGTAAGTTGCCTTGGCATTTTCTTCAGGTTATTGTTGTTGTGGTTGAATAAAAGCCTTAGTTTCAGGAAGATCTACATGGAAATATTATTTTCTTTTATGATTAGAGTTTATATTAGTCAGAGTCCTCAAAAGAAAATCAATTACAGCTGGGCGTGGTGGCACACGCCTTTAATCCCAGCACTCGAGAGGCAGAGGTAAGAGGATTGCCGTGAGTTCGAGGCCACCCTGAGACACTCCATAGTGAATTCCAGGTCAGCCTGGGCTAGAGTGAGACCCTACCTCGAAAAACCAAAAAAAAAAAGAAAAAAAAGAAAAGAAAATCAATTACATATATATATATATTGTGTGCGTGCGTGCGTGCGTGTGTGTGTGTGTGTGTGTGTATATTTATATATATATATATATATATATATATATATATAAATATATTCAGGTTAACACGGAATTAACCATCATAGTGCCTTTAGTCCCCTAAGAAATCTCTGCCTATTGTAAGATGTTCTCTGGCTTATTTTCATTTACTCTTGATATGTGGTATATGATAAAAGTCTTCTAGAATCATTTCTTAAAATTATTTTAGAAAGAGACAGAGAGAATGGTGCTCCAGGGCCTTGGCTACTAAAATTGAACTCCAGATGCTTCCGCCACCTAGTGGGCATGTGTGACCTTGAGCTTGCTTCACCTTTGTGCATCTGGCTTATGTGGGATCTGGAGAGTGGAACATGGGTCCTTAGGTTTTGCAGGCAAGCGCCTTAACCATTAAACAATATGTCCAGCTCTAGCATCATTTTTTGAAACACTATCCTCTGCTCATTGAATTATATTGGTACCTTAAATAAAATTAATGGCATCTATATGTGAAATTTATCCCTGGACTTATGTTCCACTAATGTACTTATCAATTACATCAATGCCATACTGTCCTTGTTATTATAAAAGTATACATCTTTGGGCTGGAGAGATGGCTTAGCGGTTAAGCGCTTGCCTGTGAAGCCTAAGGACCCCGGTTCAAGGCTCGGTTCCCCAGGTCCCACGTTAGCCGGATGCACAAGGGGGCGCACGCGTCTGGAGTTCGTTTGCAGAGGCTGGAAGCCCTGGCGCGCCCATTCTCTCTCTCTACCTCTACCTGTCTTTCTCTCTGTGCCTGTCGCTCTCAAATAAATAAATAAATAATTAAAAATAAAATTAATGTTTAAAAAAAAGTATACATCTTTATGTTTATCATATATTTCTTTTTTTTAATTTACAAGTTCCATAATTATAGACAACAATCCATGGTAATTCCCTCCTTCACCCTTCTTTCCCATTTGCAATTCCACTCTCCATCATACATTTCCCCTCTCAATAAGTCTCTCTTTTATTTTTTATTTTATTTTATTTTTTAGAGATAAGGACACAGATTTATTTTTATTTATTTGAGACATAAAGAGGGAAAGAGGGAGAGAGAGAGAGTGAGAATGGGCATACCAGGGCCTCTAGCCACTGCAAACAAATTTCAGATGCATGTGCCAACTTGTGCATCTGGCTTATGTGGGACCTGGAGAATCGAACCTGGGTCCTTAGGCTTCACAGGCATGCCCCTTAGCCTCTAAGCCATCTCTTCAGCCCTCTCTTTTATTTTTATGTCATCATAGTTTCCTCCTATTATGATAGTTTTGTATAGGTAGTATCAGGCACTGAAAGGTCACGAACATACAGGCCATTTTGGGTCTAGAGGAACATGTTATAAGAAGTCCTACCCTTCCATTGGCTCTTACGTTCTTTCCACCACCTCTTCTGCAGTGGACCCTGAGCCTTGGAAGGTGTGATAGAGATATTGCAATGCTGAGCATTCCTCTGTCACTTCTTCTCAGCACTATGGTGACTTATGAGTCATCCCAAGTTCACCACCTTCTGAAAAGAGAAGCTTCTCTGACCAAAAGTGAGAGTAGCATTAATATATGGGTATGAACATTAATAGAAGTGCATACTGGGCAGTTTGGTGAGCATGGTATATGCATTTAGTCAGACAGCAGCAGGCATTACACCCCTGGGGCTCCATGACTACCCCTTTCATAGATTTTCAGTATCAAGTATGTATTCCCTCCCATGGAGCAGGCCTCCAGTCCAATTAGAGAGTGGTTGATTTCCCCCATAACAGACATGCCACTATTGTACCCATTGGCTCATTTGGCCTGGCTGGCCAAATTTAAGGCTTGCAGTACCCACTGTTGTTTATTTCCACTGATGACTTGTCTCTCTCCCATGGAGCTACATACAGCATAGCTTTTTCCAGCTTCTGCCAGATGGTCTACTTAGAGGGGTTTTCAGCAGGATGTTTATCATCTATTTCTACATTGCAAGTTACTTGAAATCTAGCAGTATTAAGCAACATGCACTTACCACCTCCTACCATTTTTTTTTTTTTTTGGTTTTTTTTTTTTTTTTTGGTTTTTCGAGGTAGAGTCTCACTCTGGTCCAGGCTGACCTGGAGTTAACTCTGTCATCTCAGGGTGGCCTTGAACTCATGGCAATCCTCCTACCTCTGCCTCCCGAGTGCTGGGATTAAAGGCATGCGCCACCACGCCCGGCTTCCTACCATTTTTGAGAGTTGGGGATATGAGGAAAACTAAGTTGCATGGTTAGATGTAAGTCTTGCAGAAAGTTACAGCTGCCTGAAGGCTTTGGTTCCCTGTCATATCTTCAAAGTGCTGATCTTGACAGAGGTAATATGATTTTATGTGGGCATTGGAGAATCAAACCTGGGTCAGCAGACTTAGTAAACAAGCACCTTTAATCACTGACCATCATCTCTCCAGCCCTCATTTACCTTTCTTGACTTACTATCTTATGTAGAACAAGGATCAACAAACATTTTATATAAGGTAAATGAATATGACTGGATTCTGCCACAACTTTATTTCCAAGGACAGGTGACCAGGCTGAATTTGGCTCATGTAAAGTTTAAATGAAGCCAGGCGTGGTGGTGCATGCCTTTAAATCTCAGCACTCAGGAAGCAGAGAGAGGAGGATCACTGTGAGTTTGAGGTCACCCTGAGACTACATAGTGAATTCCAGGTCAGCCTGGGCTAGAGGAAAACCCTACCTCAAAAAAATTAAAAAAAAAAAAAAAGGCTGGAGAAATGGCTTAGTGGTTAAGGCATTTGCCTGCGAAGCCAAAGGATCCCAGTTTAATTCTCCAGGACCCACGTAAACCAGATTCACAAGGGGCACATGCGTCTGGAGTTCGTTTGCAGTGGCTAGAGGCCCTGGCATGCCCGTTCTCTCTCTGTCTGCCTCTCTTCTATCTCTCTCTCTGCTTGTAAATTTTAAAAACTTTAAATATAAAAATATAAATATCTAGATAGATAGATAGATTGTTTGTTTTTCGAGATAGGGTCTCACTCTAGCTCAGGTTGATCTGGAATTCACTATGTAGTCTCAGGGTGACCTCGAACTCATGGCGATCCTCCTACCTCTGTCTCCCAAGTGCTGGGATTAAAGGTGTGTGTCACATGCCCAGCTTTATAAAAATATTTTTTAAAATAGCTATCATGGTTTATTGTCTATAATTATGGAAGCTGTCAATAAAAATTTTATTTTTTTAATTTTCTTTTTATTTACTTGAGAGAGGGAGAAAGAAGCAGAAAGAAAAGAGAGAGGAAGAGAACGAGCATGCTAGGGCCTCCAGCCACTACAAATGAATTCCAGAAGCATGTGCTATCTTGTGCAGCTGGCTTACGTGGGTCCAGGGGAATTGAACCAAGGTCCTTTGGCTTTTCAGGCAAATGCCTTAACCACTAAGCTGTGTCTCCAGCTCCCTCCCCCAAAAGTTTTAAATAAAATTTTTTAAAGTGTAAATGTACTATAGGCGTGTCAGGGCTTGACTATATTGCCAAGTTAAGAAAACTCCAGGCATGGTGGTGCACACCTTTAATCCCAGCACTCGGGAGGCAGAGGTAGGAGGATCGCCATGAGTTCAAGGCCACCCTGAGACTACATAGTGAATTCCAGGTCAGCCTGGGCTAGAATGAGACCCTACCTCAAAAAAAGAACAAAAAAAAAAAAAAAAAACTTAGAAAGTTGCAGTTATTCCAGCTTGTAGGAAACTAATGAGAAATGACAGCATATTAACATGTGACCAAATTGAACGCCTTTCCTCTACATGACATTATTGAGATAACTGGCAAAACCTGAGTGGGTGTGGAGATTGGTGGGTAGTCCTGTGTCAGTTTCTATGGCTGGCTGTCATTTAGTAACATGTCCTCATACACAGAAAATTCATACTCGAATTTTGTTAGCAGCTCACTCCCCAATAATTTGAGAAGAAAGTTCTTTCTGCTCTTCTGGTAAAATGCAAACATCTTATTTGATGAGGTCATATAGAGTACAGAGTAATTTCAGGTCTGTGGCATATGAGAGGGAAGGAGTCAGGAACCTTTAAAGCTACCTGAGCACCCTAAGGTGGGCACTGGATGAACAGCCAGGCTTTGCCTATATTTCTTACATGATTATTCCGCATGTGAATTTGACTTTAGCAGCTACTCAGTAACTGTGATTAGTGTCCTTGCTGTATATTACTGGTCACCCTGAACATTTGAAGTGAGTTATGAGATGTAATAAATAGTGCCCCAAAGTGCAAAAACCAAATTGCTTTCATACATATTTTATTTTCACAATCACTGAGAAGTTAGGAATGATGTTCACTTCCAAAAATTAGAAACCAAAGGCTATTAAAAGCAGAGCATTGGTGTCGGAACCCAAGGCAGGGCTCTGAAGTATGCCCTGGGCTCTTTCGCTTAACCACAGTAGACCTCGTTCCGACCCAATAGCTGTTGCTCTGTGTATTGCCTAAAATTGTAGAATCTCCCAGAATCAGAAAGCACCTTAGAAATTGTAGTTTAGGGGGTGGGGAGATGGTTCAGTGGATAAAAAGCACTTCCTATGCAAATATGAAGACTGGAGTTCACACCCCCAGCACCCCCCTAAATGCCAAGTAGGTGTGGCAGCCTGCTTGTAATCCCAGCACTCACGAGGTGGGGACAGAAATCATGGGGGAATCTAGCTAAACAAGCTGAATAGAGAAGTTCTGTGTTCAAGGGAGAATTCCTGCTGCAGTAAACAAAGGAAAAGATGATGAAGAAGACTCCTACCATCAACCTCTGGCCTCCACAGGCTTGCACACACACACACACACACACACACACACATGTGCCTGTGAGCCCACACACAAACACATGCACACCATACACCTACATATGCAAGACAAAAATCATAGCCCAGCTCCAGTCAGAGAGCTTAGGGTCTACACAGATATACCCCGTAGCGCAAAATGTACATTTTTTTAAAAAAATATTTTAGTTTTATTTATTTGACAGAGAAAGAGGGAGAGTATGGGTGTGCCAGGGCCTCCAGCCACTTCAGACGAATTCCAGACATGTGCACCCCCTTGTGCATGTGGCTAACATGGGTCCTGGGGAATCGAACCTGAGTCCTTTGTCTTTGCAGGCAAACATCTTAATCGCTAAGCCATCCCTCCAGCCCCCAAAATGTACGTTTTTAAGGTGACCTCATCTGATGTTAATAACCTGCTATGGAAACATGATGAGTCTGTCTGTAGGAAAGACACCCCAAACGTGGACACTCTAAATTAACGTTGTCACCAAGTATCATTTAGTTCTTCCTTACTTTTAAAGAGCAGTTCAGGGGTTTCCTCTAATCCTTGCTGTTGCCCTTTGATGGTACTTTTATAGAGTCTTCCTTTTTATTTTTAGTGTAAAATATTCATTAAAAATAAAATGCATCATTTCACCATTTTTATTTATTTTTATTTGACAAAGAAAGAGAGAAAGAGAGAGAGAATGGGTAGGCCCGGGCCTCAAACCACTGCCAATGAACCCCAGACGCATGCGCCCCCTTGTGCATCTGGCTTATGTGGGTCCTGAGGAATCAAACCTGGGTCCTTTGGCTTTGTAGGAAAACACCTTAACTGCTAAGCCATTCCTCCAGCCCAATATCACCATCATTAAATGCACATTTTGGTGGCATTCATATTACTACCATCCAGAATTTTTCATCTTCTTCTCCAACTGAAACTATGCTCTTTTAAAAATATATTTGAAGGCTGAAGAGATGGCTTAGCAGTTAAGGCGCTTGTGTGCAAAGCCAAAGGACCCAGGTTCAATTCCTCAGGATCCATGTAAGCCAGCTACACAAGGAGGTGAATGCATCTAGAGTTCGTTTGCAGTGGCTGAAGGCCCTGGCATGACCATTCTCTTTCTCTCTCAAAGAAAGAAAGAAAGAAAGAAAGAAAGAAAGAAAGAAAGAAAGAAAGAAAGAAAGAAAGAGAGAGAGAGAGAGAGAGAGAGAGAGAAGGAAGGAAGGAGGGAAAGAAAGAAGGAAAGAAGAAAAAATATTTTATTTATTTGAGAGAGGGAGAGATGGAGAGAGAGAGAATGTATGTTCCAGGGCCTCCAGTCTCTGCAGATGAATTCCAGAGGCATGTTTCACCTTGTACATCTGGCTTATGTGGGTCCTGGGGAATAGAACCAAGTCCTTTGGCTTTGCAGGCAAGTACCTTAACCACTAAGCTATCTCTCCATCCCTGTTTGTTTCTTTTTAATAGTTATCCTAATGGGTGTCTCATATTGAGTTTTGAACTCTTTCTCTTATCTTTTGAAAGAGTCTTACGTAACCCAGACGGACCTTGAATTCACTACATACCCTTGACCTTCAGATCCTCCTGCATCCACTTCCCAAGTGTTAGGATCACAGGTGTGCCACCACACTGGGTTGATTCAGAGCTTGAGGTTGAAGGCAAAGCTTCATCCCTACCCCTTGTGCTGATTTTTTTTTTTTGGTTTATTTTGTTGTTTTTTTATTTTTATTTTTTTTTGTTTTTCAAGGTAGGGTCTCACTCTAGCTCAGGCTGACCTGGAATTCACTAAGGAGTCCCAGGGTGGCCTCGAACTCACGGCGAGCCTCCTACCTCTGATTCCCGAGTGCTGGGACTAAAGGCGTGAGCCACCATGCCCAATTTCCTTGTGCTGATTTTGAAATGCCCACTGTTATGAGTCCAATTGTGTTGCTTCCAAAAACGACATCGTGGAGATAGGCTAAAGCCCTGACCTCTTAGTATCTCTTACATGACCTTGATGTGAAGTAAGGTTGCTACAGATGTAGTCTGTTCAGATCATGTCATACGGAGGCCCTAATTACCCCACACTGAACACCAATACCACAGCTGAAGAGGGCCCATAGGGAGCGGGGGGATAGGTCATAGTACAACCTATGTTAAAACCAGTTATTAATAAAAAGGGGGGAAAACATGTCCATTCACGATACCATCCATCACATACCTCTGGAACTTGTCACATCTCCACCTGCTTAAGCCACTAACATCTGCGCAGAATTCTCTTCCTCTCGGCACAAAAACAAAGGCATTTTTGATTGACATTGAACTGAGAGCACCAACCTTACTGCTGAAATGACGCAAACTTATAAAAGAAATAAATAAATAAAAGAGGAAGTGGGAAAATAGACCTCCCGAGTGCGTCATGCTTAGGGGTGGTGGTGGAAGGGACCGCCAGAGGAGGACTGAACTTCTCAGACTTACCTTGAACCTGTTCAATGAAACAATAAAAATTTCATTCTGACTATTAAAAGAAAAAAAGAAGAAAGAAAGAAAGAAAGCCTGGCGTGGTGGTGCACGTCTTTAATCCCAGAACTTAGGAGGCAGAGGTAAGAGGATCGCTGTGAGTTCGAGGCCACCCTGAGACTCCACAGTGAATTCCAGGTCAGCCTGGGCTACAGTGAGACCCTACCTCAAAAAAAAAAAAAAATTAGGTCATACTGGAGAACCCCTTATCCCATGTGACTGTCATCTTTACAAGAAGATGACATCCAAAAAATAGAGACATATAGGGAGAGGGCCATGTGGCGATGAAAGACGTAAGCTACAAGAGCTGCAAGCCAGGGCATGCCAAATATTGCCAGCGAACCACCAGAGGCCAGAAAACAGCAAGAAGGATGCTGCTATAGGTTTCAAAGGGAACATGGCCCTGCTGACCTTGACTTTTGACTAGCAATCTCTAGAGCCCTGAGACAATGTCTTCCTGTTCTTTCAAACCAGCGTGTCTATCGTCCTTAGTTACAGTAGCCTGTTGAAGTCACACTAGCTCAGGGTCTGACTCGTGCTTAGCACACACTACGACCTCCCCAGCTTGATATATCCATTTTATAACGACATTGTGACAGTCTTCCAGTGCTGGCCACTGTCCTAGGAACCTATGATGCTAACCTCTTTATTTTCTCTTAGTGGTGATGTTCTTTGGACTTCTTCAGAATAATTAATAATAATAATAATAATAATAATAATAATAATAATAATAATAATTGGATAATTGGGCTGGAGAGCTGCTCAGCAGTTAAGGCACTTGCCTGCAAAGCCTAAGGACCCCTGATCAATCCTCCATTACCCACCTAAAGCCAGATGCACAAGGTAGAATGTGTATCTGGAGTTCATGTGCAATGGCTAGAGGCTGTGGAGCACCCATTCTCTCTCTATCTACCTCTTTCTCTCTCACTAAAATATTTTATTTAGGGGCTGGAGGGATGGGTTAGTGGTTAATACATTTGCCTGTGAAACCAAAAGACTCATGTTTGACTCTCCAGATCCCACATTAGCCAGATGCACAAAGGTGAGGCATGCGCAAGGCCACACATGCCCACTAGTTGGTGCAGTTCAGTGGCTGAAGCCCTTGTACACCAATTCTCTCTCTCTCTAAAATACACACACACACACACACACACACACACACACACACACATCATTTAGGGGTTGGAGGGATGGTTTAGCAGTTAAGGCATTTGCCTGCAAAGCCAAAGAACCTAGGTTTGATTCCCCAGGACCCACAAAAGCCAGATGCAGAAGATGGTGCATGTGTCTGGAGTTTATTTACTGTGGCTGAAGAGCCTGGCACGCCCATTCTCTCTCTCTGCCTCTCTCTCTCTCTCTCATAAATAAAATAAATAAATAAATATTTAAACAAATATTTTATTTATCTGAGAGACAGCGACAGAGAGAAAGAGACTGACACAGAGAATGAGTATGGACATGCCAGGGCTTCTTGTCACTGCAAATGAACTCCAGATGCATGTGCCACTTAGTGCAACTGGTTTTATGTGGGTATTAGGGAACCGAACTTGGGCCATGAGTTCTTGCAGGCAAGCACCTTTAACCATGGAACAATCTCTCCAGCCATCCTTTTCTTCTTACATCACCTACTCTGTTCATAAATTTACAGAGAGTATTACATATTTCTGCCATATTTCTTTTTTTTTTTTTTTTTTTAGGGTCTCACTCTAGCCCAGGCTGACCTGGAATTCACTATGGAGTCTCAGGGTGGCCTTGAACTCACAGCGATCCTCCTACCTCTGCCTCCCAGTGCTGGGATTAAAGGCGTGCGCCACCACGCTCGGCTCCTGCCATGTTTCTAATTCCTCTCAGAACTTCAGAAAAGATCGCCCTCCAGTTTTAGCCTAGCTGTAGAACTTTCTCACATAAAACAGCACTTTCATTTCATAGCCCCATCGAGTTAGATGGAGACTGCAGTGTGTTAGATGATAGAATCTGTCATAACTCACATCTTTTCCTCCAACATGACATGCTACATACAATCTTGTGCATATTTTGACCCATTATGTTATGTGGGCCAGAGTGAATGTTTTATAAAATGGATGTTATTAACTTGATTAATTTTTACATGGAGTCTGGTGGTCCCTTGCTCGTAGATTAAAGCTATGTAACAACAACCCCAAAAGCCTTTCCAGGACTAGCGAGATGGCTCAACCATTTGTTTTGTTGTTGTTGTGGGTTTTTTTTTTTCAAGGTAAGGTCTCATTATATCCCAGGCAGACCTGGAATTCACTCTGTAGTTCGAGGCTGGCCTCGAACTCACAGTGTTCCTCCTACCTCTGCCTCCCTAGACATGTGCCACCACACCTGACTTAAAGGCGCTTACCTGAAAGCCTGAGGGCCCTGGGCTCGATTCCCCAGGACCCACGTAAAGTCAGATGCCCGAAGTGGTACTAGAGTTTGTTTGAAGGAGAAAGAGGCCCTGGCACACACCTATTCTCGATCTCTCTCCTAAAAAGGGGGAGGGGGAGAACCCTTTCCTGCGGCTTATCTGTCCCTTAGGAGACACAGCAATGAAGAAACTGAGCTTGGAGGGGGGAGGGGAGGAGCCCACGTGCAGGGACATCTGGGGTACAGAGCCAGGGTGTGGGTCCCTAGATGAAGTCCCTCTGGACACTGAGCCATGTGATGCGGCTGTCAGGGCTGCTTCTCAGCAGGCACCGCCCCAAGCCCGGTCCAGAGTCTCTCCATGAATCTGCGTTTTCATCCAGTACACCCCATGGTGAATGATTCTTTGGTCCACAACAATTTAAGAACCGCTGGTACAGGGTTCTTTGTTACAGTCATCCTTACCAAGCGCAAAAATGTGAAGGCCAGGCTGGAGAGATGGCTTAGCGGTTAAGCGCTTGCCTGTGAAGCCTAAGGACCCTGGTTCGAGGCTCGGTTCCCCAGGTCCCACGTTAGCCAGATGCACAAGGGGGCGCACGCGTCTGGAGTTCGTTTGCAGTGGCTGGAGGCCCTGGCGTGCCCATTCTCTCTCTCTCTTTCTCTCTATCTGCCTCTTTCTCTGTCTGTCACTTTCAAATAAATAAATAAAAATAAAAAACAAAAAAAATGTGAAGGCCTTCTGTCTAATAATCAAAACTAACACTGAGCCTAATTCCATTGATGTTCTGAGATAAAGATTGATTTATGGTCACCATGCTGTAGATCCAATAAGGAAGACAGAAGACGTTTGTTCTTATCAAAAGGGAGACTGGGCCAGCTAAAGTTCTCCACACACCTGAGTAAACAGAGATGCGTAGATACTAGTAGGGGTCGCCCATCTGGGGCAAGAAAGCAGGGCCTTGACCCCTATTTGAGATCTTTGAAAGACTGTGGCAGAACCCCCTGGCTCAGAACACTTAATCTAAGACCATGGTGTGGTCCAGAGGGAGCCTGGTTCCCCTCTCTGAGCCTGTTCCCAGCTCTCAGGACAGCCGTTATTACCTTCCTTCTCAGCTGAGACACAGCTCTTATTTCTAAGACTCTAGTACAAGTCTCAAGGGGTCACTGGGCAGAAAAGCACAGATGACTACCAGGCCAGGGACCCTGCCCAGCTGTCTTCTGGGTTGGTCTGACCTTATTAAGGGTGCTGGATCCTTTGAAGCCAAGCTGGCTTTTTAAACTGACTTCCTGAACTTGAGGAATAATTATTTTCATATGTGAAACTGGAAAAAGAAAAAGATGTAGGTAGTGACGACAATAAACAAATACAGGTCAAAACCAAAATTTTGTCTCTGCCAAAAGCATTTTTGCAAGATCTTCTCATATTTTCCATGCATCTTCACAGCAAAAGAGCTTAAGACAAGTTAACCAAGACAGAATAAATGGCACTTAAAATTTACTAAAATACAACTTGGAGCCCAAATTTGGTAATATGTAAAAACTCCAAAAGTACTGTTTCCCTCTTAGGTTTCCTGCAATCTGCAATCCACACTATGTCCTTACAAGTTAAAACTTTCCCTCTCTCTCTCTCTCTCTCTCTCTCCCTCTCTGTCTCTCTGTATCGCTCTGTGTGTGTGATGTCTTACTGAGTTAAAAGATGGTTATTCAGGCTGGAGAGATGGCTTAGTGGTTAATGCACTTGCCTGCAAAGCCAAAGGACCCAGAATCTATTCCCCAGGACCCATGTAAGTCAGATGCACAACAGGGCATACCTTTCTAGAGTTCATTTGCACTGGCTAGAGACCTTGGTGCACCCATTCTCTCTCATAACTAACTAACTAACTAAATAAGTAAATAAATAAATAATGATTATTTAATGCTGGCGCATGTCTATACAAATTATACATTTTTATTATTATTATACATTAGCATATTATTATTATACATTAGCATATTATGCTAATGTTATTTAGAATTGTTGGATGATTCAAGGCAAATGATTGGCTCAGATCTGACTTTCCCCAATTGACTATTTACAACCCAGCCTAGTCACTTAGTGCTCCCCTGAAGTGCGCGGTGGGCAAAGCTAGAAGCTCTTCAATGGACATCTATCCTAACAGAGCGGTGGCTTTTATTTGTGAAGTGACTAGCTGCTTGGGACAGTAGTCAGCTGCGCTAGTTGGATGAGGTCCTCTTGGTTCTCTCTCACACACCACACCGTCGTTCTGTCTAGGGGTAATAAGGTCAACTTTTCTGAAGTTGTTCTCTGTGGTGATGGACTAAAACTCACTCTTCTACTCTAGTAACTGTTTAAGGTACCAGTTCCAGGTTCTGTAACTCTCATGTTATTCCTTAGCAAAGAAAACACACAGAGAGACGCACATGTAATCAGTTCAACTGTGGTAAGGGCCCATTCCCGAGACTTAGACTCAGAGCTCTTCAGCCAGTGCAGTGATAGTATTTAAAGAAGCTGCTGGGCTGGAGAGATGGCTTAGCGGTTAAGGAGCTTGCCTGCAAAGCCTAAGGACCCATGTTTGACTCTCCAGATCCCACATAAGCCAGACGCACAAAGGGGAGGCAAGCGCAAGGTCGCACATGCCCACTAGGTGGCGCAAGTGGCTGGAGTTCAAGTTCAGTGGCTGAGGCCCTGGCATGCCAATTCTCTGTCTCTCTCTCACACACTCTCTCTAAAAATAAAAAGATAATAACAACACATTTAAAGATGCTGCACATGGGAACACCTAAGAGAGAGGCAGGTAGGGAAAAGAAGGAGCACAGCCAGGGTAAATACTGAGGACGAGAGGGTCTAAAAGCAAGTTTATCCAACAGAGCATTCTGTGAGGACAAAAATGGTCTAGAACCAAGGCACCCTGCACAGTGGGCTCCAATGACATGAAGATTTTGGAAGCTTGAATTTGTGGCTACTGTCAACTGAGGCACGGAATTTTCACTGAAAGAAGCAAATATGCCACTGACTATCCCACGGGACAGTGCAAGGTTGACAATGTCTCCAGCTGATTGTTGCCAGGTAAGTACAGGGCTGGCTCAGAAGTGCCCAGGCTTCTGACCTTCCTAGAGAAACTGGAAGTCTGGTTTTATTTTTATAAACTGGATTTTTTTTTTTTTTTTTTTTGAGAGCGACAGACAGAGAGAAAGACAGATAGAGGGACAGAGAGAGAATGGGCGCGCCAGGGCTTCCAGCCTCTGCAAACGAACTCCAGACGCATGCGCCCCCTTGTGCATCTGGCTAACATGGGACCTGGGGAACCGAGCCTCGAACCGGGGTCCTTGGGCTTCACAGGCAAGCGCTTAACCGCTAAGCCATCTCTCCAGCCCTATAAACTGGATTTTTTATGAGAATTTTTGTAAGATTTTTTTATTAGAACTTCATCATCTTGTACTGGAGAGATGGCTTAGCAGCTAAGGCACTTGCCAGCAAAGCCAAAGGACTCAGGTTTGCTTCCTCAGTACCCAGACTCACGAAGTGACACATGCATCTGGAGTTCTTTTGCAGTGGCTACAGGCCGTGGTTCATCCATTCTCGCCCTCTCTCTATAGATAGATAGATAGATAGATAGATAGATAGATAGATAGATAGACAGACAGATAGAGATATAGATATATAGATATCTGCCTCTTTCTCTCGCTCTCAAATAAATAAATAAAATATTTTTAAAAAAGAACATCATCAGCTGGGCGTGGTGGCTCATACCTTTAATCCCAAAACTCAGGAGGCAGAGGTAGGAGGATCGCCGTGAGTTCAAGGCCACCCTGAGACTACGTAGTGAATTCCAGGTCAGCCTCGGCTAGAGTGAAACCCTACTTCGAAAAAACAAAAAAAAAACAAACAACAAAAAAAAAGAATATCATCTTTGAAATATGATACCAGTCAAAGCAAATATATCTGTCATCCCATTTTTGGCCAATTGCCATTGACTTTGTCACTGTAGGGCCAGTCACCTCCACTGTTCCCTTCTCTCGGGCCCGGGGAATATTTTCATTGCCTTCATCAGCCAATTGCCACTTAGACCCTCTTCTCACAGTCCATGAAGTTGGCCACCCATGATGTCATACCTCTGGCCTCTGCCCTCTGTCTTCAGAATCCTCATTAACCTTGCCCCAAAAGTCCCCCTTTAGATGAGTCCCAGTGAGCTGCTGACCGCATAGCCTCTGAATCTCCCAAAACAATGGTGGCTATTGCCGATGCTCTCGGTTGCCCACCAGAACCAATTGCTGAAGATGGGAGGCTCTTCCTGGGCAAGACACTAGGAAATCGAGCTGGAAGGGAGTTGGGGGTCTCCTCCCCGGCACCATGGTGGGAAGTGCAATATAGCCTGGGGCCAAGAAAAGCTCCCCAAACCTACGGCTGCCTCCCTAGTGCTGGGATTAAAGGCGAGCGCCACCACGCCCTGCCTTTTTTATTTTTATTTATTTATTTATTTGTTTGTTTGTTTATTTTGAGATAGGGTCTCACTCAAGCCCAGGCTGACCTGGAGTTCACTCTGTAATCTCAGGGTGGCCTTGAACTCATGGCGATCCTCCTACCTAGGCCCCTGAGTGCTGGGATTAAAGGCTTGTGCGCCACCATACCACATTTCCCAAGCCCACCCGCTTCACTGTCTCCTTGGAAAAGCGCAGCAAGAATCCGAAGCCCATAGTCCCCAGTACTCTGCTTGCAAACAAATAGACACAATATTTTTATTTCATTTTATTTGAGAGCAAGAAAGGGAGAGAGAGAGAGAGAATGAGTGTGCTAGGGCCTCCAGCCACTGCAAATGAGCTCCAGATGCATGGGCCACCTTGTATAGCTTGCTTATGTGGGTCCTTCTTGGGGAATCGAACCTGGGTCCTTAGGCTGTGCAGACAAGCACCTGAACTGATAGCTAAGCCATTCTTCAGTCCCCCTTTTTTTTTGGTTATAAAAAATAAAGAGGGGCTGGAGAGATGGCTTAGCGGTTAAGCGCTTGCCTGAGAAGCCTAAGGACCCCGGTTCGAGGCTCGGTTCCCCAGGTCCCACGTTAGCCAGATGCACAGGGGGGCGCACGCATCTGGAGTTCGTTTGCAGAGGCTGGAAGCCCTGGCGCGCCCATTCTCTCTCTCCCTCTATCTGTCTTTCTCTCTGTGTCTGTCGCTCTCAAATAAATAAATGAAAATTAAAAAAAAAAATAAAGAGTCCAGCTCATGTTGATATCTGATCAGTGTTAATTAGCTAACCTGAATACCCATGCCTGTTTCCTCTAAGGAATCTCAACTTCTTCCTGCCTTTCTGATCATAGGCTCCATTAGAAGGAACAGATCCAAGAACAGAACAAGTGGAATTCTTGAATACTCCCTGGGGGGAGTGGGGGGTCTTGGTAGTCTCCACATAAAGAACTTCCTTAGACTCAGTTTGTTCTTCATGGGAAATAATTTACGTTTCTAAAAAAGATCAAAGTCTATTTTCTTTATACTTCCTGTGATTTTAAAATTCTTGTTACAGGCAAAGGTCACTTTTAATTTATGTATGGTATCTGAGTTTGTTTTGTTAAAATGGGTGTGGCTCTGAAAACATTAATCAGGCCTTGCATAGGGATGGGGGAAAAAAACCCCATGAGCCCCGTATTTTGGCGCACACCTTTAATCCCAGCATTTGGGAGGCAGAGGTAGGAGGATCGCTGTAAATTTGAAGCCAGCCTGAGACTACATAAGTGAATTCCAGGTCAGCCTGGGCTAGAGTGAGACCCTACCTCAAACAAACAAACAAATAAAACTCATGAAAAACTATCAAAGGGGGCTGGTGAGATTGCTCAGTGGTTAAGACAGTTATCTGCAATCTGGGGTTCAGTTCCCCAGTACTCACATAGAGCCAGATGCACAAAGAGGTACATGTAGCTGGAGCCCCTAGCATGTCCACTCTCTCTGTCTGACTCTCTTCTCTCTACCTCTCTCTGCTTGCAAATAAATAATACATAAATAGAGTAAAAGGAGCAAATCTGGGGACAAAAATGAAAACAGATAGTTGGTGGTATTTCCCTCCTCCTCTGGGGTTTTTCTTCTACATTATCTTTGACTCCTTATCAGCAAAGTTGGTAAACTGGACATTTGACTTAGATTTGATGTAATTTATTATGTTCCACTTATATGTTTTAAGCTATTTTTGTCTCTCAGATATCACCTTAAGCAGCACTTTGTTTAGGGATCCTTTCTCTATCCCCAAGACATAAATAATTATCACTGTTTCTTTTGCAGGGCAACAACATGTTGTGTTGAAAAGCTGATTTCTCTGGGAGAAAATCTTTGCTAACTATATATCTGACAGAGGATTAATATTTAGGATATACAAAGAATTCAAAAATTAAATAATAAGAAATCAAACAACCCAATTAAAAAAAATGGGCTATGGAACTAGAGAGAACTCAAAAGAAGAAATACAGATGGCACATAAACATCTAAAAAAAGTTCTACTGTTCTGCATCCCTAGTCAGGGAAATGCAGATTAAAACTACTTTCAGGGCTGGAGAGATGGCTTAGCAGTTAAGCGCTTGCCTGTGAAGCCTAAGGACCCCGGGTTTGAGGCTTGATTCTCCAGGACCAACATTAGCCAGATGCACAAGGGGGCAAATATGTCTGGAGTTCGTTTGCAGTGGCTGGAAGCCCTGGCGCACCCATTCTCTCTCCCTCTCTCTCTCTCTCTCTCCCTCTTTCTCTCTCTGCCACTCTCAAATAAATAAATAAAAATGAACAAAAAATTTTAAAACAAAACTACTTTCAGATTCCATTTCGCTCCTGCCAGATTGGCTAACATCATGAAAACAACTGACCATAAATGCTGGCAAGGATGCAGAAAAAGAGGAACCCTCCTACACTGTTGGTGGGAATGCAATCTGGTCCAGCCATTGTGGAAATCAGTGTGGAGGTTCCTGAGACAGCTAAAAATAGATCTACC
This sequence comes from Jaculus jaculus, assembly GCF_020740685.1. Taxonomy (NCBI): domain Eukaryota; kingdom Metazoa; phylum Chordata; class Mammalia; order Rodentia; family Dipodidae; genus Jaculus; species Jaculus jaculus. The sequence continues at coordinate 26,533,109 of NC_059112.1, read as the reverse complement.
ATATGACCCAGCTATAGCACTCCTAGGCATATATCCTAAGGACTCATCTTATTACCTTAGAGATACTTGCTCAAACATATTTATTGCCGCTCTATTCACAATAGCTGGGAAATGGAACCAGCCTAGACGTCTCTCAACAGATGAGTGGATAATGAAGATGTGGCACATTTACACAATGGAGTTCTACACAGAGGTAAAGAAAAATGACGTTATAACATTTGCAGGAAAATGGATGGATCTGGAAAGGATTATACAAAGTGAGATAACCCAGGCCCAGAAAGCCAAACATCACATGTTCTCTGACATAGATGGATCCCAGCTACAAATGATTGGACTTCCATGTGAGTAAGAATAAAACTAAGTAGCAGAAGCCAGTATGCTAGAAATGAGATAAAGCAAATAGAAAGGGAGGGAGGGGAGGACTTAATAGGATGGTATTGTACATATATAGGTAGAAGAACAGATCAAAATCTAAGAGGATATAAATAAATCAAATGCAAAACTACTTTTTTGTTACTTTTATTTATTTGAGAGCGACAGAGTGAGAAAGAGGCAGAGAAAGAGAGAGAGAGAGAGAGAGAGAGAGAGAGAGAGAGAGAGAGAGAGAGAATGGGCGCGCCAGGGCTTCAGCCCTGCAAACGAACTCCAGATGTGTGCGCCCCCTTGTGCATCTGGCTAACGTGGGTCCTGGGGAATTGATCCTCAAACCATGGTCCTTTGGCTTCACAGGCAAGCGCTTAACCGCTAAGCCATCTCTCCAGCCCCAAAACTACTTTTTTGGATAATGGAACACTCATATAGATTGTTGCTATAACATTTGGTTTCCCACAAGGAATAGATGGTAAGACCCTATTGCTGAAGACTCCACATACTTGGACTTCAAGGCCACTGAGAAATCCTGCTGGAACTGAGCTAATAATCGCCTCCATGTAGACCAGCTGACAGAAAGCTGGAAGAAGCCATTCTGCATGCAGTTCAATGGGAGAGAGAGAAATCACCAGTGAAGATACTCAGCAGTGAACACTGCAAGCCTTATAATTTGCCAGGCAGGCCAGATGAGCCAACAGGTACAACAGTGGCACATGTCATGATGGAAACCAGCTGCCCTCTAATTGGACAGCCCACTCCATGGGAGGGAATACATCCCTGATACTGAAAGCCTAAAACACGGTAGTCCTGAGCCCTAGGGGTGTAACATCTGCTGGTGTCTGGCTAAATGTATATTCTATGCTCACCAAACTGCCCAGTAAGCACTTCTCTAAATACCCATATATTAATGCTACTCTCACTTTTGGTAGAGAACCTTCTGTTTTCAGAAGGCAGTGACCTTGGGATGACTCAGAGGCACTATGGTGCTGAAAAGAAGTGAGAGAGGAGTGCTTAGCACTGAAAGATCTTGATCATACCTGCCAAGGCTCAGGGTCCATTGCAGAAGAGGTGGTGGAAAGAATGTAAGAGCCAAAGGAAGGGTAGGACTCCTTACAACGTGCTCCCTCCAGACACAAAATGGTCTGGGTATCCATGACTTCACAGTGCCTGACACTACCTACACAAGACCATCATAATAGGAGGAAAAGATGATGACATCAAAATAAGAGAGAGACTGATTGAGAGGGGGAGAGGATATGATGGAAAGTGGAGTTTCTAAGGGAACAGAGAGGGGAGGGAGGGAATTACCATGGGACATTGTCTACAAATATGGAAGTTGTCAATAAAACATAAATAAATAAAATAAAATTTTTTAAATGTAAATTGGTTTTTCTTTTTATTATTTGTTTCCTCCTTTTGTCAGTCCAAATGAACATTTTTGCCTCCAAACAATTAATCACTTGCTAGCCATTGTGCGTGTATATATATATATATCTAATTTTTTTAAAGCCAGGCATGGTGGCGCACACCTTTAATCCCAGCACTTGGGAGGCAGAGATAGGAGGATCACTGTAAATTCAAGTCTACTCTGAGACTATCGAGTGAATTCCAAGTCAGCCTGGCTAGAGTGAAAGCCTACGTCGAAATAATAATAAGTTTGAAAGGGCTGGGGAGATGGCTCAGAGGTTAAAAATGTTTGCTTCGGGCTGGAGAGATTGCTTAGCGGTTAAATGCTTACCTGTGAAGCCTAAGAACCCCGGTTCGAGGCTCGGTTCCCCAGGTCCCACGTTAGCCAGATGCACAAGGGGGCGCACGTGTCTGGAGTTCGTTTGCAGAGGCTGGAAGCCCTGGCGCGCCCATTCCCTCTCTCTCCCTCTATCTGTCTTTCTCTCTGTGTCTGTCGCTCTCAAATAAATAAATAAATTAATTTAAAAAAATGTTTGCTTCACAAGCCTGACCACTGGCATTCGGCTCCTCGGAACCCATGTGACAAGCCAACCAGACCTAACCAGCACACATGTTTGTAATCTCAAACACATCTATGGTAATGGGAGGCTGAGTCAGGAGAGCCCCAAAGCTTGCAGGTCAGCCAGTCTCCCATTGCAGAGGAAAATGACAAGAAAAAGACCCTGCCTCAAACAAGGTGGAAGGCTAGGATTGACACTCTGCGGCTGTCCTCTGCTCTCCGTGTGTTCATACACATGCACATGCATGCATGCACGCATGTACATACACACACACTTTTTTTTTTTTTCAGGGATGGATCTCACTCTAGCCCAGGCTGATCTGGAATTCACTATGGAGTCTCAGGGTGGCCTCGAACTCACGGTGCTCCTCCTACCTCTGCCTCCCGAGTGCTGGGACTAAAAGCATGCCACCATGCTAGGCTCACACTTTTTTTCTTTTCTTTTAATTTAACAAACATGAGGCTGGGCTGAGAGATGGCTTAGTGGTTAAGGTGCTTGCCTGCAAAGCCTGAGAACCCAGGTTCAGTTCTCAGAGTTACCCACGTAAACAAAATGCACAAGGTAGCACACACATCTGGAGTTCACTTGCAGTGGCTAGAGGCCCTGGCATACCCGTTCTTTCCATACATATCTGCCTCTCTCCCTCTCTCTCTCTCTCTCTCTCTTAAATAAATAAATATATTATTTTAAAAATAAGGTTGAGCCGGGTGTGATGGCGCACACCTTTAATCCCAGCACTCACGAGGCAGAGGAAGGAGGATCGCCATGAGTTCGAGGCCACCCTGAGACTACATAGTGAATTCCAGGTCAGCCTGAGCTAGAGTGAGATGCTACCTCAAAAACAAAAACAAAAACAAACAAAAATAAATAAATAAAAATAGGGTTGACAATATCACCACCCTTGTTGGCCCATTAGCTCATCTAGACACAGGTTTGATGCCCTCGGTGACAACGCCTGATGCCATCCCTAAGAAAAATAACCAGCCACTAAAAAGAAAGACCAAGGATAACATCTCAGTTTCTAAAGTGGGATGGAAAGTGAACTGTGTGAAAAACATAAACCAGAGCTGTTGGTGGCACCTCAAGGCCAGACATGGCTGGAAGACCACCCAGTATCAACCCAGGAAGAGAGGGCCAAGAAAGCTAAACCCAGCCCCCTGGGAACACCAATGTACCAGACACAATTTAGGGGAGAACAATTAAAAGCCACATGGGTAACAGTTTATGTTTAAGTTCTCTGGGTAGAGCCTGTACAAATGAATGGTTGTGTGCATACAAGTCATCTGAAAGGGATAAAGTTAAAACCAAGAATGGGGTGCACGGAAGCATGATCCCAGTTAATCAACTAGAGAGCTAAGGACATGTCTCCTTGAGAGAGTTGTCTTTTTTCTTTCTTCTTCCTCATTCTTTCATTTTCTTCCTTCTTCCCTCCTTACCTCCTCCTCCTCCTCCTTCTCTCTCTCTCTCATTTTCTTTTCTATGAAGTTCAGGCCGCCTTCAACTCATGACGCTTCTGCCTCAGCATCCCAAGGGCCAGGATTACAGGGATGTGTCACCATGCCTAGCTAAGTGTGCTCTTAAAAGAAAAATAAATAAGGGCTGGAGAAATGGCTTAATGGTAAGGCACTTGCCTGCAAAGCCAAAGGACCCAGGTTCAATTCCCTGGGACCCACCTTAGCCCGATGCACAAGGAGGCACATACATCTGGAGTTCATTTGCAGTGGCTGGAGACCCTGGTGCGCCTGTTCTCTCCCCCCGCCCCCCGCCTATTTCTCTCTCTCTCAAATAAACAATGAAATATTTAAAAAATAAAAATAAAAATGAATAAGCTAATCTAGGCTTCTTGACTAACACCCTTGGAATACTTTATTCTTTGTTTCCTGGAAATCTGAATGTGGAAACGTTATGTGGGCATATATGTATAGATGTGTATATACCCACATACTATATGTTCATAATCTACATATATGTTTACATGTATATGCTGTCAAGAACTTTTTATTGTTAAGTTATTTCATTTATTAAGATGTGCTGAGGATAGAACCCAGGGCAGCAGTTCAGGCACTTGCCTAAGAAGCCTAAAGACCCAGGTTCGACTCCCTAGACCCCACATAAGCCATATGCACAAGGTGGTACATGTGTCTGCAGTTCAGTTGCAGTGACTAGAGGCCCTGGCATGCCCATTCTCTCTCTCTCTCAAATAAATAATAAAATTAAAAATATCAAAACAAAAAAAAATATTTTTAAAGAAGTGAAGCTGGCGTGGTGGCACATACCTTTAATCCCAGCACTCGGGGGGCAGAGGTAGGAGGATCACCATGAGTTTGAGGCCACCCTGAGACTCCATAGTGAATTCCAGGTCACCCTGAGCTAAAGTGAGATCCTACTTTGAAAAACAAAACAAAACAACAGAAGTGAAAAGGGTAGGTGGAGAGATTGCTCAGTGGTTAAGGCACTTGCCTGCAAAGCCTAACCACCTGGGTTCAATTTCCCAGTACCCACATAAGCCCGATGCACATGATGGCACATGTGTCTGGAGTTTGTTTGCTGTGGCCTCAAGGCCTAGGCATGCTCGTTCTCTCCCTCCCCCTCTCTCAAATAGATGAATAAAAATTTTAAAAGAGAGATGGCTCAGCAGTTAAGGCACTTGCCTGCAATCCCTGAAGACCTGGGTTCAGTTCCCCGGTTCAGTTCCCCAGTATCCATGTAAAGCCAGATGCACAAAGTGGCGCATGCATCTGCAGTTTGTTTACAATGGCTAGAGGCCCTGGTGTGCCCATTCTCTCTCTCTCTCTCTCTCTCTCTCTCTCTCTCTCTCTCTCTCTCTGTTTGAAAGTAAAAAAATGGTGATTGTGCATCTGGCTTTAGGTGGGTACTAGAGAATCAAAGCAAGGCCGTCAGACTTTGCAAACAAGTGTCTTTTACTGCTGAGCCATCTCTCCCATAGCATCATTGCTTGTTTATTTGCTTTTCCAAGGTGGGGTCTCACTGTAGCTCAGGCTGACCTGCAATTCACTATGTAATCTCAGGGTGGCCTTGAACTCATGGAGATCCTCCCACCTCTGCACCCCCCCCCCCCACCGAGTTCTGGGATTAAAGGCATGCACCACCATGCCCGGCTATGTTTTTAAGGTCCATGTCAAAAAAAAAAAAAAAGTGAAATGGTCAATTTATACCTCTTAACTATAAGCATTAAATGAGACAATAAGCCACACCCTAGAAGACACAGAAAGTAACGATAGATTTGAGTCTGGGATCTTACAGATACATGGATCCTAAAGAGAAAGTGCTAGAATAAATGGGAGAAAAAGAAAGAGAAAGAAAGAGAGAGAGAGAGAGAAGAAAATAAAAGAAAAAGAAAAGAAGAGAAGAGGAAGCCTGAGGTGGAAGCAGGGTCTCTCTGGCTCATCACTGGCCACAGGGAGTCACTTTGATGTCAACTGCAGCTCTGGCCAGGGCGGGCCCGGGGCTCCGAGGCTTCGCTGTGCCAGGTCTCACGTGGGCGCGGCCCCACCACGGTGCCAGCGCTGTGGGTCTCGGACTGATGGCCGCAGGTGGTCGCTCCCTGTGCTGCCAAGGTCAAGTCTGAGCCTGGAGTGGTTATGGAGGGAGAGGCGGTTCTCTGTCGGGCCCACTGCTGGTTTTGCTTTTTGTTCTCTCCCTCCAGGGTCTTGTCAAATCTCACCCTGCTTGCCTCCTTTCAGCCTCTCTGTTTCTTTCTTACTTTTTGAATTTTTATTTATTTATCCTATGATTTTTGTTGTTGTTGTTGTTGTTGTTGTTGTTTTTCAAGGTAGAGTCTCACTCTAGCCCAGGCTGACCTGGAATTCGCTATGGAGTCTCATGGTGGCCTCGAACTCACGGTGATCCTCCTGCTTTTGCCTCCCGAGTACTGGGATTAAAGGCATGTGCCACCACGCCCAGCTCTAATTTGCATTATTTATTAGACAGAGAATGGGTGCACTTGGGCTTTCACTGCATGTCTGTTTCCATTTTTTTAAATTTTTATTTATTTGGGAAAGAAAGAATGGGTGTGCCAGGGCCTCCAGCCACTGCAAATGAACTTCAGATCCATGTGCTCCCATGGGCATCTGACTTCTGTGGGTTCTGGGGGGTTGAACCTGGTTACTTAGGCTTCATAGGCAAGTGATTTACCTGTAGAGTCATCTCTCCAGCCTGTCTCCAGTTTTGAATCTCACCTTATTTTTCTAGTAGGTAAGGGGGTTATTTCTCTTTACGTAATATGAGACCCATGAAAATGTTTTAATCTCTATTTTAAAAAAATTTATTTTGTTTGTTTTTAAAGGTAAGGTTTCACTCTAGTCCAGGCTGACCTGGAATTTACTATGTAGTCTCGGGCTGGCCTCGAACTCACGGTAATTCTCCTACCTCTGCCTCCCAAGTGCTGGGATTAAAGATGCATGCTACCATACCTGGCCTAAAAAATTATTTTATTTATTAATTTGAGAGAGAGAAAGAAACCAAGAGAATGGGTGCACAGATCCTCCTACCAGTACAAACTCCAGAAGCATGTGCCACTTTGTGCATTTGGCTTCATGTGGGTACTGGGGAATCAAACCCTGGTTGTCAAGCATTGCAAGCCAGCTCCTTTAACTGCTGAGCCATCTCTCCAGCCCCCTTGATCTTTTTTTTATTTCAACAACTTCCACGACTATAAACAATATCCCATGGTAATGCCCTCCCTCCCCCTACTTCTCCCCCCACAAAACTCCATTCTTCATCATATCCCCTCCCCCTCTCAATCATTGATGTCATCATCTTTTCCTACCATTATGATAGTCTTGTGTAAATAGTGTCAGGCACTGTGGGCTGGAGAGATGGCTTAGCGGTTAAGCACTTGCCTGTGAAGCCTAAGGACCCCGGTTCGAGGCTCGGTTCCCCAGGTCCCACATTAGCCAGATGCACAAGGGGGTGCAGGCATCTGGAGTTTGTTTGCAGTGGCTGGAAGCCCTGGCATGCCCATTCTCTCTCTCTACCTCTATCTGTCTTTCTCTCTGTGTCTGTCACTCTCAAATAAATAAAAAAAAAATGGACAAAAATATTTTTAAAAAAAAATAGTGTCAGGCACTGTGAGGTCATGGCTATCCAGGCCATTTTATGTCTGGAGGAGCACGTTGTAAGGAGTCCTACCCTTCCTTTGGCTCTTACATTCTTTCTGCCACCTCTTCTGCAACGGACCCTGAGCCTTGGCAGGTGTGATAGAGATCTTTCAGTGCTGAGCACTCCTCTGTCCCTTCTTCTCAGCACCATGATGCCTTCTGAGTCATTCTAAGGTCACCGCCATCTGAAAAGAGAAGGTTCTCTAGCCAAAAGCGAGAGTAGCATTAATATGCGGGTATTTAGCATTAATATATGGGTATTTACTGGGCAGTTTGGTGAGCATGGTATATACATTTAGCCAGACAGCAGCAGATGTTAAACCCCTAGGCCTCATGACTACCCCATTGTAGGTTTTCAGTATCAGACATGTTTTCTCTCCCATGGAGCAGACCTCCAGTCCAATTAGAGAGTGGTTGGTTTCCCCCACAACAGATATGCCACTATTGTACCCGTTGGATCATTTGGCCTGGCTGGCCAAATTTAAGGCTTGCAGTGTCCACTGTTGAGTATCTTCACTGGTAATTTCCCTTTCTTCTGTTGAACTGCATGTAGAATACCTTTTTCTAGTTTTATGTCAGCTGGTCTACATAGAGGAGGTTTTTAGCTCAGTTCCAGCAGGATTTTTTAGCCTTGCAGCCCAAGTATGCCCCGTCAATCTTTTTTAAAACCAAAGGAAGGGCTGGAGAGATGGCTTAGCAGTTAAGCACTTGCCTGTGAAGCCTAAGGACCCCAATTTGAGGCTCAATTCCCTAGGACCCACGTTAGCCAGATGCACAAGGGGGCACACGCATCTGGAGTTCGTTTGCAGTGGCTGGAAGCCCTGGCATGCCCATTCTCTCCCTCTCAATCTCTCTCTCTCTCTCTCTCTCTCTCTCTCTCTCTCTCTCTCCCTCTTTCTCTGTCTGTCACTCTCAAATAAATAAATAATAAAAAATTTTAAAACCAAAAGGAAAATTTAAACTTTTTGGTAGAAATAAAAATGGTTTCATATAGAATACCAGTATATTTGTTTTCATACCAACAGAGAAAGATAGCTTTTAAAATTCTGGAGGAAAGGCTCCCCAAAGTAAAAAATTGCCCCAGTCCCTGGGAAGCCCAGAGATGTGTTCCTATAATGTGGCCCAAATAGCACCTTTGATAAGGGTACTGCAGTGGGAAAGCATAAGAATTGCTATGGAATTTGGGGGTGCTTGTGAACCCCAAGTTTTGGATTCTTGTCCATCTATCAAAGAATTGATGAAACAGAATCCAAGAGGGTAAAATTATTAATTATGAGATTTATTTGGGGAAATAAGACTGGAACAGGTACACACACACACACACACACACACACACACACACACACAAGTGGAAATTTTTAAAGGGACACACCCACAAGAAGCAGGGCATGAGGATGTAAGCCTGGTGTCTGAACATGTGGAAGGCAGGGCCAGAGAGCCCATGCTAAAAGGTTTTAAAGGACACACACAGAGAGAGAGAGAGAGAGAGAGAGAGAGAGGGGAAGCAGAGCGTGAGGGCACAGAGGAACACGCACACCTATGTGGGGAGTGTTTGTAAGCCTTTCTCCTTTACATTAGAGAAAAACTAAGGTATGTTTATTCTCAGAAATACATCCTTGCTCTGCAGATGAAAAAGAAGAGAAGAAAATCTCAACTTAACAATAAGTCCAAAGCCTGGCATGGTGGCACACGCCTTTAATTCCAGCATTCAGGAGGCAGAGGTAGGAGGATCGCCATGAGTTCGAGGCCACCCTGAGACTCCATAGTGAATTCCAGGTCAGCCTGGGCTAGAGCGACACCCTACCTTAAAAAGAGAGAGAGAGACAGAGAGAGAAGAGAAGAGAAAAGGAAATAAAAGAAAAGGAAAGGAAAGAAAAAAGCTAAGACATCAGTTAAAGTTCCATTGCTTAGGAGAAATTCCCCCCCCACACACACACACACATACACCCCATGCCCATTTACCAGAAGGACTTACCAGAGCAGGAACCTGGGAGTCCGACATCAGGAGAATGAGCAACAAGACCCCCTTATGCACATCGTCTCTCCTTACAGGTCACTGGGGTGGGCTTTACCAGCAGGCGCAGGTGAGTAAGGGAGACAGCCCACTGTTTTGTTTGTTTTGTTTTTGTTTTGATTCAAGGGCTGGCCCAAGCGGGGCCAGCATACCTAGATATGTCTGATTGGGAAAGGAGAGGCCACTGTCACTGAGGGATGAGACTGGATGAGACACTGAATTCCAGTTCTGCCAAGGCAGGCTGTGTGACATTTCTTTGTTCCCTCTCTTTGAGACTTTCCCTACCTGAGTACTTATTTTAAAACTACCTCGGAAGCCGAGTGTGGTGGCGCATGCCTTTAATCCCAGCACTTGGGAAGCAGAGGTAGGAGGGTCGCCACAAGTTCAAGGCCACCCTGAGACTACATAGTGAATTCTAGGTCAGCCAGAACTAGAGTGAGACCCTACCTTGAAAAGCCAAAGGAAAAAAAAAAAAAACTACCTTGGGCTGAAGAGATGGCTTAGCAGTTAAGGCACTTGCCTGCAAAGCCTAATGACCCAGGTTCAATTCCCCAGTACCCATGTAAAGTCAGATGCACAAAGGAACACATATGTCTGGAGTTAATTTGCAGCAGCTGGAGGCCCTGGCATGCCCACTCACTATGTGTCCTCTCTCTCTTCTTGCAAATAAATAAAAATATTTTTTAAAGGGCTGGAGAGATGCCTTAGTGGTTAAGGTGCTTGCCTGTGAAGCCTAAGAACCCAGGTTCGATTCCCCAGTACCCACATAAGCCAGATGCACAAGGTGATGCATGCGTCTAGAGTTCATTTGCAGTGGCTAGAGGCCCTGGTATGCCTGATCTCTCTTTCTCTCTCTCCAATAAATAAACAAATAATATTAAAAGCAAAAACAGCTACCTTGCTTCTGTTTCTCCCTCAGAATCACCGAACCCACGTTCTAGACTATTTCTTCTTAGACAAGTTTTCATCCAGGAGATAATGAATTGATGGAAAACCAACTCATTAGCATTCTCTAGGACCCCAGAGTGGCTAGTAGACTGAACATCACACCTCCTCACTCTTTTTATTTCTATCAGACTAGGGGCCATCCTTTTTTTATGTACTCATTTCCACTTGCGAGGCAGAGGTAGGAGGATTGCCATGAGTTCAAGGCCACCCTGAGACTACACAGTGAATTCCAGGTCAGCTCTGGGATAGAGCGAGACCCTACCTCAAAACACAAACAAACAAAAAACTCATTTCAAGATACCCTCCAATTATAATTTAATGTGGGTGTTGCAGTGCTTTTCATATTGTTGGCAGAAAGCACTGGACCAAAAGCAGTTCATGGGAGGAAAGGGTTTATTTTAGCTTACAGACTCGAGGGGAAGCTCCATGGTGGCAGGGGAAATGATGGCATGAGCAGACGGTGGACGTCACCTCCTGCCCAACATCAGGTGAACAACAGCAAGAGAATGTGGCAGACACTGGCAAGGGGCAGCTAGCTATCTCACGCATAAGCCTGCCCCAAAGAACACCTCCTCCAACAGGCTCCAATGCCCAAATGGCCATCAGCTGGGAGCCTAGCATTAAGAACACATGAGTTTGAGCCAGATGCACACCTTTAATTCCAGCACTTGGGAGGCAGAGGTAAGAGGATCACTGAGTTCAAGGCCACCTTAAGATACATAGTGAATTCTAGGTCAGCCTGTGCTAGAGTGAAACCCTTCCTCAAAAATCCAAAATAAATAAATAATATTTTTAAAAACTGTCAGCCCACATTGTCTGCAAGGTATCTGGGTTTTATCTGAAATTAACAATATTCAAACATTTGGTAAGTAAGCTTTTCATTCCAGAATCATTTTAGGTTTATAGGACATATATATACACACACACACACACACACACACACACACACACACACACATATATATATAGAGAGAGAGAGAGAGAGAGTTCTTATGTACCTTATTACTCAATTTCCCCAAAGTTGACATGTAATGACAGGTACCTTTGTAAAAACTAAGAAACTTACATTGGTACATAAGTCTTAAATAAGCTTCATTTGCATTTCATCAGCTAGTTCAGTAATATTTGCTTTTGCTCTAGATTATGGTTGCAGTTTCCACATTGTATTTAGTTCCACTTATTCAAAAAAGCCCACTTATTTATTTATTTATTTATTTATTTATTTATTTATTTGAGGGAGAGAGAGAATGGGCACACCAGGGCCTCTAGCCACTCCTCCAGATGCATGTGCCATCTGATGTGCATCTGGCTTACATGGGACCTGGAGAATCGAACCTGGGTCCTTAGGCCATGCAGGCATGCGCCTTAACCACTAAGCCATCTCTCCAGCCTTAATTCCACTTTTTTTTTTTACCCACCCCAAAAAGATAAATTTATATGATTCTACCTCACACTTCAGGAATCAACCTAGCAATCAAAGGAAACAGGCCCCAGAGAGGCAATTGTGTTGGAGAAGCCTTCATCAGCACACATCCATTGCCAGCGCCAGCTACTAGCCTCATCTACGCTCAAGACACAGCCGTAGGTTTCTGATGTCTGTTCGTTTCTGTACCACGGTGTGAACTGTGAAGTACACACAGAATGGACAGTTACTGCTTAGCCAAGAAAGAAGAATCTAGAAACCTGCAAACATGCGGAGCAGGCACTTCCGGCCCAGAAATCTCTGAGTGATTGATTTCAGCGCCCATCCTGAGCTAACGCCGTCTTCAAATGCCTGCGTTAACATGCGTTTGCTAGGTCCACTATAATAAAGGGTCACATACGGGGTGGCTTAAACAACAGGAGGCAATTGTCTCGCGGCCCTGGCGGCTGGAAGTCTGGGATAGGGGTGTTGTCACCTTGAAATAGTTTTGTTGCAGGCACCTCTCTTTGGCTTGTAGATGTCTGTCTTCTTTTGTTTGTAAAGACCCTCTCTCCAAATGCGGTCACATCCAATTCAGTGTTGAAAAAAAAAAAAATTAGCAATAAAAAAAAATTAGCACTGGAATGTGGGGAAAACATATATGAGGTTGGGGGACAAAAATAGGAAGAGAGCTGGAGAGACGGCTTAGTGGCTAAGGCGCTTGCTGCATAAGCCAACGGACCCAGGTTGAATTCCCCAGTACCCACATAAGCCAGATACACAATGTGGCACATGCATCTGGAGTTTATTTGCAATGGCTAGAGGTGGCATGCTCATTCTCTCTCTCTCTCTCTCTCTCTCTCTCCTTCTCCCTCTTTCTTTCTCTCTCTCTCAAATAAGTAAATAAAATACTTTTCAAAAAAATAAGAAGAAAAAGAAAGAATAAAAATAGGAAAGATCAAGAGAAAGCTGGGTGTGGTGGCGCATGCTGTGAGTTCGAGGCCACCCTGAGACTACGTAGTGAATTCCAGGTCAGCCTGAGCTAGAGTGAGAGCCTACCTCGAAAAAAACAACAAAAAATAAATAATATTTAATAATAGTAAATGACATGTAAAGGTTAATAGTAAATAAAATGTTATTCATAATTAATAATTTACAAATAATATTTAATAATAAATAAATGAAAATAATAATAAAGCAAATTTAATAATAAATAAAAGATTATTTATTTATTTAAGAGGAAGAGGCAGAAAAGAGAGAGAGAGAATGGGCACACCAGGGCCTCTAGCTACTGCAAACAAACTCCAATTGCATGCGCCACCTTGTGCACCTGGCTTACCTGGGCAGTGGGGAATGGAACCTGGGTCCTTTGGCTTTGCAGGCAAATGCCTTAACTGCTAGAGCTTATCTCCGAGGCTGCGATCTTTCTTTGGAGAGTGTCGAGACTGAAAACAATCACAGCGTACAGGCATAGCTTGACAGGCGGGGGGGACTGAAAGAAAAGTTAGCTAATGAACAGGCTCAGGGCACAGGGGGCAGGAAGCCTAAGCCTTCAGAAACAGCATTGTGATAAGGAGGACACAGGCCGCCGGGGGAAAGCAATGAATGTGGAAGAGGCCAGGACAAAAGTAAGGAAGCTGCTGGGCCACAGGACTTCTTCTTGAGCCCAGAATGACGGGGCACCTGAAACAACAAACTCAAGAATGTGACCCGAGGACGGATGATGTATTTGTTTAGAGAGAGAGGCCCCAAGAGTTAAATTGGGGTGCTCGCTTTTTCTGATAGCAGAATTATACGATTCAATCCTATCCTGCTGGGGAAATTCTTTTTATAAATGTACTAAAGGGAACTGGCATGGATTTGAGAGTGGGAAGGGGGTGGGCCGGGCTCCATCTGATTTCTTGATGTGGGGAACAGAGAACAGGGGAGGCCAGCAAGGGGCCAGCCAGGGCCTCAGCCTGGCCCCAGCAAGGCCAGAGCTCCGCCCGCCAAAGCATCCGGATTCCAGGAGGCCAGCACAAAGGACCCTTCCCCCTGTCCCGTTCCCGGGATTGTGTGGCCCAGCCCTTTGATCAAGCCAGGCCATTATGTCCACAGACAACTGCTTTAAATATGAAGGTTTCAGGGCCAGCTTGACTCTCCTTGGTGCTCTGCCTCTGAAGAATTATGCCTAACCTCCTTAAGAATTCTTCCTGCTCTTTCCCGGCCAGGTCTGACACTGCCCCACCTTCACCAAGCGCTAGATGGACCTAGATGTTTCTGGTGCTGTGGCTTAAATGCGCCTTTATAAATTTCCACAATGGAAAGAGAAAGGTACTGGGGCCACTGGGAAGCTCTGAAACAATGAATGGGGCTGGGACTCGGGACTCCTGGGTTCCAGGTCCAGCTCCACATCTGCCTTGCTGAGTTCTTCGGTTGTTCAGCCTTTCTGCGTCAGAGTTTGTTCTTTTTTAGACATTGGGGGCGGGGCACTGGCGAGAGATGGTTCAGTGGTTAAAGGCGCTTCATGATGAGTTTGATTCTCCAGTATCCACGTAAAGCAGGTACGGAAAGTGACAGTCGGCTTGCACATACCCATCCCCCCTCCCTCCCTCAAATAAATAGATATTTTTTAAAAAAATTCAAAGGAAATGAATTTTTTTTCCAAGTAGGGTTTCACTCAAGCCCAGACTAACCTGGAATTCACTATGTAGTCTCAGGCTGGCCTTGAACTCACAGCAATCCTCCTACCTCTGCCTCCCTAGTGCTGGGATCAAAGGTGGTGCATGCACCACCACAGCCTGGCTTCAAAGAGAATGATTAAAAAAAAAAAAAAAGTAAATAAAATAATGAGCAATTTGCCAGGCATGGTGGCGCACGCCTTTAATCCCAGCACTCGGGAGGCAGAGGTAGGAGGATTGCTGTAAATTCAAGGCCAGCCTGAGACTACATAGTGAATTCCAGGTTAGTCTGGGCTGGAGTGAAACCCTACCTCAAAAAAAAAAAAAAAAAAAAAAAATTAGCAATTTGAGCCCAGGTATAGTGAGGCACACCTGCAATCCCAGCATTCCATGTAAAGAGGCAGGGAGATCTTGAGTTCAAAACCAGCGGGAGCTACATGAGTCCAGAGCTACAAACATAGCCAGACCTTGTCTCAGAAAAATAAATAAATGAAATTTAAACTTGACAAGGTCTGTTATCAGATTTTTAAAGCCCTGTCATTCCCTTGCTATTCTGTATTCCCTAGAAAGAATGTTCTACTTGACCCCACAGTGACATTAGGACTGCATATTTCATCAGCTTCAAGAAATAGCTAAATGGAACGAGGAAAATGAAGCGGCCCTTCCTTCAGAAACCATTTCAGGGGGGATCAGCATTCTCCATCACTCACCAGCTTGATAAGGAACGGAGGCCCAACAAGGCCAGGCTGTAATACTTTCCTGGTTTGTTTATAGAGAAAATATAATGACAATTCTCTTCTAGAAGGATCTATTTCTCTTGCCCTTTGCCCCACAGGCCACTTCTCTTCCCTTGTCAGAAGTCTGCTCCTTTACGGCAGTGAGAAGAAGACAAGAGGAATGGACCAGTTTAGGCACAGTTAGAAGTGCACATGAGCTGCTGTAAAATCCTGTTGATTTCATAAGCACAGCACGTTTGGATCTGAACCCGAAGGCAGCGGTGGTTAAGTAATGACCACGTTACCCACATCCATTGTTTATCATCATGACTGGTGATTGTCCGTGTCTTCCGTAACTGGACTCGGTGAAATGACTCTGCACGAGGCCTGTGTTGCAGAATAATGGGGAAATTCATGCTCATGGTCCTGTCTTATAGATTATATGGGAGAGGTTTCTAGATATCAGAATAATAGGGTTTATTTAATTATTTCCTTGATCATTGTTTTTAAATTTTAAAAACTGCTATTGCCAGACATGGTGGTGCACACCTTTAGCCCCAGCACTCAGGAGGCTGAGGTAAGAGGGTCTCTGTGAGTTCAAGCCAGCCTGAGACTACAGAGTGGATTTCAGGTCAGCCTGGTCTACAGTGAGACCCTAGCTCCAAAAAAAAATGCTGTCAAATAGGTTAGGCATCTTTTGTTGCTATAACAAATAGCCAAGAAAAATCAACGTACACACACACACACACACACACACACACACACACACATAAGAAGATATATATAAGATATATATATATAGGGCTGGAGAGATGGCTTAGCGGTTAAGCGCTTGCCTGTGAAGCCTAAGGACCCCCGTTCGAGGCTCGGTTCCCCAGGACCCACGTTAGCCAGATGCACAAGGGGGCGCACACATCTGGAGTTCATTTGCAGAGGCTGGAAGCCCTGGCGCACCCATTCTCTCTCTCTCTTCCTCTATCTGTCTTTCTCTCTGTGTCTGTCGCTCTCAAATAAATAAATAATTAATTAATTTTAAAAAAGATATATATATAGAGAGAGAGAGAGAGATTGATTGATTCTTTGGGCTCAACATTTGGAGGTCCCACTCCATGGTCAGTTGGCCCTGTTGTTTTGGGCCTGTCTTGAGGCAGAAAATCATGGCGGAATCACATGCTGGAGGAAAAAAAACAAAAAAGAAGAACGCTCACTTCATGGCCAGGAAAGGAAAAGGAAGAGACAGAATCCTACAATCCCCTTTGAGAGACAGCCCCAAAATGACCTAAAGGCCTCCTCCAAGACCTCCTCTTAAAAAGCTTCACATCCGGGCTGGAGCGATGGCTTAGTGGTTAAGGTGCATGCCTGCGAAGCCTAAGGACCCCAGCTCGATTCTCCAGGCCCCCGTAAACCAGCTGTACATGGTGGCACATGCATCTGGAGTTCGTTTGCAGTGGCTAGAGGCCCTGGTGCACCCAGTCTCAGTCTCTCTCTCTCTCTCACACACACCCACACACACACACACACACACACCCTTTCCCTCTCTCTGTCTCTAATAAACAAATGAATAAATAAAATAAGTTAAAAACAAAACAACAACAACAAAAAAACTTCACATCCCAAGAAGATCAAACTGGTACCCAAGCCCTTAATACACAGGCCACTGGAGACTAAACTGATCACTCAGCACTTCTTTTTTCCTTAATTTTTATTTATTTTATTTATTTCAGAAAGAGAAAGAGGCAGATAGAGAGAGAATGGGCACAATAGGGCCTTCTGCCACTGCAAACAATCTTCAGACACGTGCGCCCTCTTGTGCATCTGGCTTATGTGGGTCCTGGGGAATCAAACCTGGGTCCTTTGGCTTTACAGGCAAGTGCCTTAACTGCTAAGCTATCCCTCCAGCCCTCGCTGAGCACTTTTGTTTCCATAATACTGGAAATGAGTTAGAGAGACACTTTAGGGTTTCTGAGGAAATCTACAGCCTCTGGCTGTCTCCCAATAAGGACCTCATTTGAATCTCCAGATCTCACCCAGAATCAAGTCTGTCCATTCTCATGGCCCACTGCGTTATGACTCTGAGGTCTAAATCTGTCTGCTGACTTCCAGGTTCATCCTCTTGAGCCCATTTTATTGCACCAAACTTTTCCTTCCGGTGCTCTTCAGGGACACTATATTCAAGTGATTAAGACTTAATTCATATTTTTCCTCTCAAAAGCAGCCTTCATGACAGTCTTTATTCTAGGCTGCTGTGCTTCAAATGTGTGTCTCTGCAAAATTCACACTCAAGGCTTTGCCATGAAGGCACTTGCCTGCAAAGCCAAAGGACTCTTGTTCAAATCCCCAGGACCCACGTAAGTCAGATTCACAAGGTGGTACATGTGTCTGGAGCTCATTTGCAGTGGCTGGAGGCTCTGGTGTGCCCATTCTCTCTCTCTCAAATAAATAAATGCTAACATTTAAAAAATTCATACTCAAACCTAAAACACAGAAGGCCAATGAAACAGGGCTAAGAGATAAAAGCTTCAGGACGTGGCTGGGCCTTCAAGGATAGGGTTATAACGCATTATGAAAAGACAAGGAGTGAGGAGGGACTGGCTAGATCCTTTTGTCTTTCTGCCACTTTTGCCATATGAGGAAACACTGTGCCCCACCTCTGGAGTATGCCAACAAGAGATGCCCTCTCAGAAACAGAGACCCCTCTCTTCCCAGACACTTGAGCCCACCAGGGACTTCCGGCCTCCAGAACCGTAACAAGCGCAGCTCCATTATTATTAATTGCTCAGGCTAAGGTATTTTGTTAACAGTTTTCCCTTGCAGTATCCTTCCAGTCCATCCTCGAGGTTGAAACTAATTGCTGTCACCCTGGTTTGTACCCCCCCCCCCATTTTTCCTGAGGTAGGGTCTCTCACCCAGGCTGACCTGGAACTCACTCTGTAGTCCCAGGCTGACCTCGAACTCACGGCAGTCCTCCTGCCTCTGCCTCCCAAGTGCTGGGATTAAAGGGGTGCGCCCCATGCCTGGATTATGAGGTCTGTAGTCTTAACCTCCCTTCTGCCAGTGACCCTGCAAATCACTTCCTGATGACTGAATTCACTCTGCAGAAATCAGGGAAGTGCCCCGATTTCCTCCCAGTAGAGCACTGATTGATCTCTACAGAGAAGGATGAAAATTCAAGTCGGGCATGGTGGCGCACACCTTTAATGCCAGCACTCAGGAGGCAGGTGTAGGAGAATTCACTGTGAGTTCGAGGCCATCCTGAGACTACATAGCGAATTCCAAGTCAGCCTGGGCTAGAGCAAGACCCTACCTCAGAAAGAAAGAGAGAGAGAGAGAGAGAGAGAGAGAGAGAGAGAGAGAGAGGGAAAGAAAGAAAGAAAGAAAGAAAGAAAGAAAGAAAGAAAGAAAGAAAGAAAGAAAGGGGGAAAGAAAGGAGAGAGGGAGGGAAGGGACGGGAAGGAAGGAAGGGAGAGAGAGAGAGAGAAAGGGCTGGAGAGATGGTTTAGCAGTTAAAGCATTTGCCTGCGAAGCCTAAGGACCCAGGTTCGATTCTCCAGGTCCCACATAAACCAGATACACAAGGTAGTACATGCATCTGGAGTTCGTTTGCAGTGGCTGTAGGCCCTGGTGTGCCCATTCTCTCTCTCTCAAATAAATAAATAAATAAATAAATAAATAAATAAATAGAGACTGCAGAATCCTGAAGCCAACATTCAGCCCCATAGTGCCACACCAGAGCTGGACCCCCCACCCCACCGGGGCGACTCAACGCCGGCTCACCCAACTGTCACTCTAAGAGAGAACTTATTTCCACGACTAGTAGATTTCAGCAGAACCTAGCATAGGAAAGCTCCGAGTCGGAAGCCCAGGTCACCTGGCCCTCGATGCCTTGGTCCTCCTCACCAAGCGCGTTGTCTTGGCCGCGCTGTCTAGTCCTTACAACTTTGCTATTTGATTCATGAAACAGGACTCGGATGAGATGAAACAAGACAGGAAAAGCATTGAGAGCCGTTCCTGTCTCACTGCAAGCAATCAGCAGTTCCAAGCGTCGTCACTCCTTGCTAAAGTCATTGATTGCTTCAGTGCTCAGAAACACGAGTTCCTTGTGAAAAGCCATAAAATCATGCCCAGTTGGAAAAGGCCAACAAACCAGACAAAAGGGGCGCAGTGGGTAAAGTGCTTGCCACGGAAGCACGAGGACCTGAGTTCTGGTCCCGAGCACCTGCGTAAGAGCGCTGGCCATCGTGGCATGTGTCTCCTTGTCCTGTGTGACACGGTTCTAGGGGGCGGGGACAACAAAACCCCGGACACACTGGCTAGCTAGTCTAGCTCCAGGTTCTGGCTAAAAGAATGAATTGGGGGCTGGAGAGGTGGCTCAGAAGTGAAAGGGGCTTACATGCAAAGCCTGACAGCTTGGGTTTAATTCCCCAGTGCCCACATAAAGTCAGATGCACAGAGTGACACATGTGTCTGAATTTCCTTTGTAGTGGCTAGAGGGCCTGGTATGCCTAAACTCTCTCTCTCATAAATATATATCTTTTTATATATATATACATATACATATACATATACATATACATATACATATACATATACATATATATATGTTTTGTTTTGTTTTGTTTTGTTTTGTTTTGTTTTTCGAGGTAGGGTCTCACTCTAGCTCAGGCTGACCTGGAATTCACTATGTAGTCTCAGGGTGGCCTCGAACTCACAGTGATCCTCCTACCTCTGCCTCCCGAGTGCTGGGATTAAAGGCACATGCCATCACGCCCAGCAAATAAAAAATATGTTTAAAAATTAAAAGAATAAGGCTGGAGAAATGGCTTAGCGGTTAAGGCATTTGCCTGTGAAGCCAAAGGGCCCAGGTTCAATTTCCCAGGACCCACGGCCAGATGCACAAGGGGCACATGCATCTGGAGTTTGTTTGCAGTGGCTAGAGGCCCTGGAGTACCCATTCTCTCTCTACTTACAAATAAATAAATTAAAATTTTTTTTTTAATTTAAAAGAATAAGTTGGGGAGTGATTGAGGAAGACACTGACAACCATCTTGGACCTCTAATGGGCACACATACCCACTGTGCCCATACACATATGAACACGCACGCACACGCACACACACACACACACACACACACACACACACACATACACATACACACAAATAAAAAAAGTGAGCAAGAGAAAAGTGATTAAGGAGGCAAGAAAGTCCATCTTCTGCCCATCTCTGCAAAACGTTTTCCAAAAACTCTCCTTTTTTTTTTTAATTTTTTTGGGGCAGGGTCTCAGTCTAACTCAGGCTAACCTGGAACTATAGTCCAGGCTGCCCTTAAACTCATGACTCATAGTGACCCTCCTACCTCAGCCTCCCAAGTGCTGGGATTAAAGGTGTACTCCACCATGCTCAGCAACCCCCAAACTTCCACTTATTAAACTTTTTATTAGCTAGGCGTGGTGGCACACGCCTTTAATCCCGGCACTTGGGAGGCAGAGGTAGGAAGATCACTGAGTTTGAGGCCACCCTGAGACTACATAGTGAATTCCAGGTCGGCCTGTGCTAGAATGAGACCCTACCTCAAAAAACCCCAAAAAATAAAATAAAAACTTTTTATTGATAACCTCTCTCTATATAGACAATATATCATCATCATAATCCCTTCCCACCTTCATCCCTTTACCTGCTCCTAAATTCCCCCTCCACTGAATCTCTTCTTTCCAAGTAGTCTCTCTTCTATTTTGATGTCATCATTTTCCCCTCTTATTAATGCAGGTCTTGTGTAGGTGGCATCAGCCACTGTGAGGTCATGAATATCAAGGCCACTTTGTGTCTGGAAGATGGCATTGTAAGCTCTTACATTCCTTACATTGGCTCTTACATTCCTTCCACCGCCTCTTCGACAGTGGTCCCTGGGCCTTGGAGGCTATGATAGAGACATCTCACTTAATGCTGAACACTCCAACGTCACTTCTCAGAACTTTGTTGAGTTCTGAGTCTCCCCAGTTGGGCCCACCATCTGAAGAGAGAAGCTTCTCTAACCAACAGTGACAGCAACATTTAAATATGGGCAGAAACCTCTTTGATCCACAAGCAAAGATATGTCTATTCTCAGAAATATATCCTTGCCCTACAGATGCAAAACAAGAGAAGGAAACTGCCACATAATATTAAGTCCAGAAGATAGAACATGAATATTAATACAGAGAGAATAGGATAGTTTGGGCTGGGCATGGTGGACCACGTCTTTAATCCCAGCATCTGGGAGGCAGAGGTAGGAGGATCGCCATGAGTTTGAGGACTCCTTGGGACTACATAATGAATTCCAGGTTAGCATGGGCTAGATAGAGTGAGACCCTATCTTGAAAAACCAAAATAATAGTAATAATAATAATAATAGTTTGCAAAGCAGCCACCTTAATCACATGAATTATTGCACACAATAGCCAAAAATGTCAAGATCAGCCCCTCGTTGAGATTTGAGTCATTACCCTGAAGTAATTAAAGCGTCACTAATATCCTACATCAGAGCCAGCCGGTCCTACCTGGAATAATACGATTAAGAGCTTGCTAGGCGAGGTGAACTTTGCTTAGGCCTTCGGGGGAGTGAAGGGACCCAGGGAGACAATGGCAGGCATCCATCCCTGGCTTACAAGCACCAGTCCTGCGGCTGACTTTCAGAAATCCAATACAGGATGAGTCCCTTATGGATTTCCAGGCCATTCTGAAAAGCTGGCACTAAACTGTGAGTCCCATTGATTTCCTGTTCCTCTGAGTCTGAATTCAACGGTAGAGGCCCACGCTCTATCTAAAATGTCATTGAAAAGCCAAAAAAGAAGACAGTGTGCTGATGACCACTTTTTAGACTCTGGATTGCTTTTTCCTAGAGGTTTTGTGCCCACCCCCCACCATCACCCGCCCCAGAATATCAAATTATTTCCTCTCCAAGGACCTTACTCTTCAGTAATTTGGCTTGTATATATCTTTGAAATGATTATAAAATAGGACCTTATATGCTACAGGCATCAAAAATACATGAGGGCTGGAGAGATGGCTTAGCAGTTAGGGTGCTTGCCTGCAAAGCCAAAGGACCCGGGTTCAATCCCCCAATACCCACAGAAAGCCAGATGCACAAGGTGGCACATGCGTCTGAAGTTCATCTGTGGTGGCTGCATGGCCGGGCATGCCCTCTGAAATAATTAAGTAAATAAAATAATAAAAAATGCATTTTTTTTCCTAGTAGTTGTGTGGGTGTTTGGTGGTGGTACTGAGAAGGTATGCAGTTTATACATAAAACCATGAAACAAGGCTGGAGAGATGGTATGGTGGTTTGAATAGATGGCCCCCAATATATTCAGTTCTTTATTGTTTGTAATTTGCATCTGCTGGCTACCTGGCTGGAGGCAGTGTCACTGAGTAGATCTTGAGGTGTGGTGGAGGGTTTCAGATTTCAATCTAAAGATATGCAAAGTGTGCCTAGCTGGAGTTCCTGAAGTGTGCTGTGGCTTTTGACCTTTAGGCTTGTGCTTCTCTCTGTCTGCTTGGGCCTGTGAAGGCAGGCCAGCTTCTTCTGCCATTATGGAACTTCCCCTGGGTATGTAAGCTTCAATAAATCCCTTCCTCCATAACTGTGCCTGGTCTGAAAGTTCATCTCAGTGAACCTGCAGCTGTCTGCTACAGCTGGCTTAGCAGTTAAGGCACTTGCCAGCTAAGCCCAAGGACCCATGTTTGACTCTCTACGTCCCACATAAGCCAGACACAAGAAGGTGATGCAAGCACAGAAGATCACGCATGTGCACAAGGTGGTGCACGTGTCTGGTGTTCGATTGCAGTGGGCGGAGTCCCTGGCATGCCAATTCTCTGCTCTCTCATACAAACAATTGCCAAAAAGAAACCCAGAAAAAATAATATGAGAGCTGGGTATGGTGGCACACACCTTTAATCGCAGCACTTGGGAAGCAGAGGCAGGAGGACTGATATGAGTTCAAGACTACCCTGAGAGACTACATGGTAAATTCCAGGTCAGCCTGGGTTAGAGCAAAACCCTGCCAGAAAAAAAAAAAAAAAAGAGGGAAAGAAAGAAAGAAAGAAATCTCTACAAAAGTACCTGGCACTGTGATGGTCAACTTTCATAGCCAGTGGACAAAGATAAGTTTATGGACTTTGAATGAATTATGTGCCATTAGCCTCTGATTGGTTTAACTAGAGTCCTAGCTTCATTCTGACGAATAGCACCAAATTGGCAAAAAAAATCTGGCGTTCACCAGGCAGAAAAGTCCTGAGCATAATATGAGCAGTGAGGCATCTAAAAGGCCAGACATGTTAGATTCCCTATGTTGCAGGTTTTTGGCACCTGGGTTGGATTGTGTTTCCATAAGTTGTGTAAGTTAAAACTCCCACCTCCTGTATTTGGAAAATAGAACCTTTAAGGAGATGATTAATTTATTAATTTTATATTTATTTATTTACTAGAGAGAGAGAGAGAGAGACAAATAGAGAGAGAGAATGGGCATGCCTAGACCTCTAGCCACTGCAAATGAACTCCAGACGCATGCACCACCTTGTGTATCTGGCTTATATTGGTACGTTTGGGGGGGGAATCGAGCCTGGGTCCTTTAGGCTTTGCAAGCAAGTGCCTTAACTGCTAGGGTCTCTCTCCAACCTGATTATACATTTAAAATGAGGCCATGAGAATGATCCTAGCCCAGTAGGACCTGTGTCCTCATAAGAAGTGGAGACTTGGACAAGCAGACACACCAAGGATGAACACTGATGGAGGAAAGGATGTGTAAGAACAGAGCAAGGAAAGAGGTCCAGAGAAAAGCAGATCTTGAACCACAGCCACGGCGCATGCGCCAGCATACTAGCGCACTGAATTCGGGGAGGACGCGCTCTAGCAGTTGAGAGTGTTCCATGGTGGCAAGCTAGTGGCTTTTCCATGCGTGCGAGAGCATGATGGGAAGGGGAGGACCCTTGCATTTGAGAATGCACTCTGTGAGACAGACCAGCAATGAGACAGATGGGCTGGTAAAGAGATTTACTCACCTTCTTAATGAACAAAGTGAGGCTTAGCCAGTGAAGCAAGTCTTAGTTTTCCAAGGAATGCCTGGGGGTTTCTGCCTGCAAGGCAGACACCATCAATCTCCTCTGGATGCCCTGACAGGAAGAAAGAGCTTGGGTCAAAGTCAGGAAGGCTGGTGCAGAGGGCTGGTCATTGTTGCCGAAACCAAAACATGTGCCTCAGTCCCTGAATAGGGGTTACAGTGATGGCTCTGCTGCCCACTAGCTGGAAGATATTGAAAAAAAAAAAAAATCACTTGGGTTCACGGACTGTGGTTGTGGGTCATTGAAATGCCACACTAGAACGGAGGGGGAAGCCTGTTCCTTCCCAGCTAGCCCTTATAGTGCCGTAAAATGCTACAGGAGCTGCTGGGGAACAATGGTCACAACAGCATGAATGAGCAGGGGACCCTTCAAGCTACAAAATCAACCAGCCAGCCAGGCATGGTGGCGCGCACCTTTAATCCCAGCACTCGGGAGGCAGAGGTAGGAGGATCGTGGTGAGTTCAAAGCCACCCTGAGACTTCATAGTGAATTCTAGGTCATCCTGGGCTAGAGTGAGATGCTGCCTCAAAAAATAAAATAAAATGAAAAGAAAAGATACATATACACTAACAACTCTCCAATAACTATGCACATCCCTTTTACTCTAAGTTGCTCTCACTCTTGGTTGGAGAACCTGTTTTATTTTACAGGTGGCAGAGAAAACTCAGGAGATTCGACATCCACCAGCATAGCAAGAAAAGATATATGACTGCCACCTACCACCAGACATGCCACCTCTACCACATCTGCAAGGACCCACCAGCAGTAGCAGAGGAAGTGGCAACCCAACTGCTGCTCCCACCGCTAGCCTGACAACCAGCTCCAGCGAAAGACAACACACACTGTGGTTGATCAAAATACATCAGATCAGAAACCCAGAGGCTACAGAGAATTTAACACTAAACCAGTATGCCAACAGACCCACCAAAGCTCAGGGACCTTTTTGGAAGAGGGGTCACAAGACTGTAAGAGCCAGAGGGTGAGTAGAAATATCCCAAGGCATAGTTATCCCCTCTCCCACCTCAAATACCGACTGAGACGTTATGTGCCCAACAGTGAACACCAATAACCCCACGAAAGAGATCTCTCAGGGAAAGTGGGTCCTGGGGAAAGGAGATATAAGACTACAACCTTTGAGCTGGAAAGATGGCTTAGCTGTTAAGGTACTTGACTGCAAAGCCAAAGGACCCAGGTTCAATTTCCCAAGACCCACATAGGCCAGATGCACAAGGGGACACATGTGTCTGGAGTTTGTTTGCAGTGGCTTATGGCCCTGGCATGTCCATTCTCTATCTGCCCCCTTCTCTCTCTCTCAAAAAAAAAAAAATATTTTTAACCCCCCTCCCCCCCAAAAAAAACAGCCAGGCATGGTGGCACACACCTTTAATCCCAGCACTCGGGAGGCAGAGGTAGAGGATTACCATGTGTTCAAGGCCACCCTGAGACTATGTAGTGAATTCCAGGTCAGCCTGACCTAGAATGAAACCCTACCTCAAAAAAAAAAAAAAAAAAAAAAAAAAAGAAGAAGAAGAAGAAGAAAGAAGAGAAAAGAAAAAAGAAAGAAATCACCTATGTTAGTAGTCTCCTTTCCTTTACCTGTGACATAGTAAAACCATTTAAGACTTTATAAAATATTTTAGAAAATTAGATGAACTTGAGATAATTATCATAGAATGCGGTAGGTTTCTCCAGAGATCATATGCACGTACATCACTGCAAAAGCCTGACTCATACATACATACATATATACATACATACATACGTACATACATACATACATATGGAGCAAGACTGATCTTAAATAATTGGTAGATGTGCTTACAGGAGGTCTGAGGAATCCATAATCTGACAGAGGAAACCCACAAGTTATAAATAAACCCAAGTCCTACAGAGCCAGAAATTGCTGACCTTGGCACTGAAGTCTACAGGCCATTGTCTAGAAAAGCTGGAGAGGGAGGTCAGCCTTTCATGCTACATATGCCTCCAACATTTGTGGTGGTTTGATTCAGGTGTTCCCCATAAACTTCGGTGTTCTGAATGCTAGGTTCCCAGCTAACGGAGAGTTGGGAATTAGCGCCTTCTGGAGAGAGTGTTTTGTTGGGGGCAGGCTTATGGGTGTTATAGCCAGTTTCCCCATGCCAGTGTTTGGCACACTCTCCTGTTGCTATGGACCACCTTATATTGGCCAGGGGGTGATGTCCACCCTCTGCTCATGCCATTGTTTTCCCTGCCATCACAGAGCTTCCCCCTTGAGCCCGTAAGACAAAAACAAACAAACAAACAAACAAAAAAAAACACTTTTTTTTCCCCAGAAGCTGCTCTTGGTTGGGTGATTTCTACCAGCAATGCGAACCGGACTGCAACAGTAAAGTGGTACCGAGGAGTGGGATTGCTGCTAGACACCTGACTGTGTGGCTTTGGCCTTTTGGAGCTGATTTTCAAGAGGAATGTGGGAGGACTTGAAACCTTGGCCTAAGAGATGCCTTGTAGTGCTGTAAATACAACTTGATGGACTATTCTGGTCAGAGTTGAAAGACCTGAATGCAGTAAGAACTATGGACTGTGAGGTTTGGCTTGTGAGGATGAGAAAGAGCTTTGTTTGGACTGGGCTAGAAGCAGTTTGAGAGGTTTGCTGTCATGGCTGTGTCCTGAGAAGTTGTGCAGGGTTGCTTTGCGTAGAAATGAACTGGTGTGAGCAGAGGGATGTGGCACTGCTGCCCATTCAGCTGCAAACTGAGAGATTACTACTGTTGAGATTGGGCCAGCTGACCTGCACTGGGGCAACTGGAAGAATGTAGACTCTTTTGAAGGGGCCTGAGTGCTCAAGGAGTGTCCTGTTCTTCAAAGTCTGCTTTATTCCCCCCACCCCCGCCAACCTGGATTAACAAATTGGCACCCCGCCGAGTATTGTGGAGTATAAGAAATACAGGAAAGAGAGGGTCATTGAGTTTGTAACATGGTCTTGTGTTTTGGAAATGGCCATGGCAGTGTGAAGCAGGTTTGTTGGATGCCTGCATGGAGACCCTACGAGCCCATAAGAATGAAACCAGTGGAGATGCCAGGAGTAAAGCTGTCAGCCCTGATGAAGTTTTCCAGGACTGTGAGTAGCCTAGCTGGAGGGGCGGAGTTAGAACTCCAGAGACTTATTCCTGGTTAGAATTATGGGCCTTGGAGATTTGTCACTGAGTAGAGTTGTTGGACTTGCAGCTACAGAGTTTGATATTTGTCTTGGTTGTTTAAAATCTTATATTGGCTGAATATTTCTTTACTATGCCCAATGCCATTTTTTAAAAAATACTTTATATTTACTTATTTACTTGAGAGGGAAAGAGAGAGAGAAAGTGCACTTCAGGGCCTTCAGCCACTGCAAAAAAACTCCAGATGCATGCTCCACCTAGTGCATCTGGTTTATGTGAGTCCTAGGGAATAAAACCTGGGTCCTTTGGCAAGAGGCTTAACCACTAGGAAATTTCTCCAGTCCCCCCCCCAATACCATATTTTGCAGTGTGACTGCTTATTGCTATTATGGGTTTGGGGGGGATTTTTTTGGTATAATGGCTCAGTTAAAAGACCTTGGACTATGGGGATATTTGAACATCATTGGAATTGATAAAAGAAAAAAAAAACTATGGGGACTTTTAAAGTTGAATGAATGCATTGCATTTTACATCATTTGTGGATATCAACTTATGAGGGCTAGGAGCAGAATGTGATAGTGTGATTCAGGTGTCCCCCATAAACTTAGGTGTTCTGAATGCTAGGTTCCCAGCTGATGGAGATTTGAGAATTAACACCTCCTGGAGGGAGTGTATTGTTGGGGGCACGCTTATGGGTGTTATAGCCAGTTTTCCCACGCCAGTGTTTGGCACACTCTCCTGGTCCACCTTATGTTGGCCAGGGGGTGATGTCCACCTTCTGCTCAGGCCATTGTTCTCCCTGCCATCACGGAGTTTCCCCCTCGAGCCTATGAGCCAAAATACCCCCTTTTTTTCCCTACAAGCTGCTCTTGGTTGGGTAATTTCTACCAGCACTGTGAACCTGACTGCAACAAATATTTTGGGTGAAGTCTAACCATATCACGAAAGACAATCCTGTCTTTCTTAAAGTCACTGATCTAAATCTAAGTTTCACTGGACAACAACAGCAGCAAGCTGAATCACGTTTGACCAGGTCTCTCGCAGCAGCCCAGCCAAATGGACACAGAAGATTCCACCATGGGCGTGGTGGCGCACGCTTTTAATCCCAGCACTCGGGAGGCAGAGGTAGGAGGATCACTGTGAGCATGAGGCCACCCTGAGACTACAGAGTGAATTCCAAAAGGTCAGCCTGAGCTAGAGTGAGGCCCTACGTTGGAAAAAAAAAAAAAGATTCAATCATCATAGTAAGACCCTATTGCTGAAGACTCCATATTCCTGGGCTGCGGGTCACTGAGAAATCAAGTTGGAACTGAGCTGGAAACCTCTGTTGACTAACTGTCAGGATGCCAGAAAGAGCTATGCAGCCTGTTGGGGGAGAAACATCATCAACTGTCTTTTTTTTTTTAATGTTTATTTATTTATTTGAAAGTGACAGACAGAGAAAGATAGAGCGTGCCAGGGCCTCCAGCCACTGCAAACAAACTCCAGATGCATGTGCCCCCTTGTGCATCTGGCTAATGTGGGTCCTGGGGAATCGAGCCTCAAACTGGGGTCCTTAGGCTTCACAGGCAAGTGCTTATCCACTAAGCCATCTCTCCAGCCTTCATCAACTATCTTAAGTAGCAGTGGACACTGCATGATTTTCAGCTGGCCAGCAAGCCAAATGTACCAACTGGTACAATGGTGGCACGTCTGTTATAGGGGAAACCAACAGCTCTCTGATTGGACTCAAGACCTGCTCCATGGGAGGAACTTCACGCCAATACTGAAAACCTAATTAAAAGCCTGTGACTTTGGAGGTCACATAAGCCCTAGAGGGGAAACTACTACCGTTGTCTCGCTAAAGGGATACATTATGTTCACTAACCTGCTCTCTAAATACTTATATCGAGCCGATATTAATGCTATACTCTCACTTTTGGTTAGAGAAGCTTCTCTTTTCAAAGGATGGTGACCCAAAACTCACCAAAGTGCTGAGAAGAGAAAGTGGAGGATTCAGCACTGAATGAGACATCTCCATTACACCTTCCAAGGCTCAGGAACCATGCAGAAGGGATGGAAAGAATGTCAGAGCCCAAGGAAGGGGAGGAGCACTTACAGTGTGGCCTTGACATTCACGACCTCCCAGTGGCTGATGCTACCTACATAAGGCCCGCATAAGAGGAGGAAAAAAGCGATGGGCTCAAACTAGAGAGACTACGGCCAGGCATGGTGGTGCACGCCTTTAATCCTGGCACTTGGGAGGCAGAGGTAGGAGGATCACCATGAGTTTGAGACCAGCCTGAGACTCCATAGAAAATTCCAGGTCAGCCTGGACTAGAGTGGGACCCTACCTTGAAACCCCACCCCCCCAAAAAAAAAGATTAGTTGGAAAGAAGGGATTCAGTGGAGGGGATTAGGAACATGGTTTATTGTCTATATTTGTGGGGGTTGTCAATAAAAGTTTTAAAAAAAGATTAACCATCACACAGTGCTTGGCACATAATAAGTGCTCAGGAGATGCTGGCTATGTTTACTTAAATTGTTCTTATAAAAATGGGGGGGTGCCGGACATGGTGGGGTACGCCTTTAATCCCAGCACTCAGGAGGCAGAGGTAGGAGGATCGCTGTGAGTTTGAGGCCTCCCTGAGACTACATAGTGAATTCCAGGTCAGCCTGGGCTAGAGTGAGACCCTACTTCAAAAAAAAAAAAAAAAAGGGAGGAGGGCTGGAGAGATGGCTTAGTGGTTAAGATGTTTGCCTGCAAAGCTTAAGGACCCAGGCTCGATTCCCCAGTATCCATGTAAGCCAGCCTCAGATGGTGCATGTGTCTGGAATTCATATACAGCTGGAGGCCCTGGCCCATCCATTCTTTCTGTCTGTCTCCCTTCTCCCTCCCTCCCTCCCTCCCTCCCTCTCTCTCTCTCTCTCTCTGCTTGCAAATAAATACATTTTCTTTTAAATGGGACATGCTTTCTCTTGTGGACGCAACTATAGTCAAACACAATTGGCATAGTCAGGGTTAAAGGGAGAGAGAGACACACAGTCTAAGGGGAAAGAGACAGAACTAGACACACTATTATTAAGCCAAACCATTATTGGAAACCCTTTCTCTCTCAGAAAGTGCAAAGGACTGAGGGCTGGATAAATAATAGCTGTATTGTACTCTGCCTGGGAAAGAGATGATTGATGTCATAATTACCAGATGTGTTTGAAAGGGACCTTTACTGCCTTGACTATTGCAAATGGTGTTCTTTCCCTGAGATGTCAGATGCGGTCAAACCTTCACTTCAAACTCTTCCCTCGGGGCATGCTTTGAGCAAAAGCTTCTCATCCCAGGCCTCAGTGACTTCCACTGCAGCAACAGTTGGTGGGGGGGGGTCTCAATTTCCTACCTCCAGAGATGCAAAAGGGGCCACCCCAGAAGGTCAAAGATGGGGCCAAGTAGTCAGCACTCTGGGCCTCCAACTTCTCTAAATGGTTGTCTTCCACTGAAGAGTCCATTCATTTCTGGAGTTTTCTGAGTTTTAAAAAAAGATAATAGCTTGGGGGCTGGAGAGATGGCTTAGTGGTTTGGGCGCTTGCCTGTGAAGCCTAAGGACTCAGGTTGGCACATAAGGCAATGCACAAGGTGGTACATGTATCTGGAATTCATTTGCAGTGGTTTGAGGTCCTGGCTTGCCCATTCTCTCTCTCTGTCTCTCCTTCTCTCTCAAATAAATATTTTAAAAGATGATATTTACAATTTTGTTTTTATTCTTTTCCTTCATAATTGACAATATTTGTATTTATAAGGTATATTATTATAAGTTGATGCATGCATACAATGTGTAAAGATTTAATCAAGGTTCGGTTTCTACCTCTGCAGGCATTTCTCTGTACTGAGAACTTCGCTAGTTACGCTGTAATGTAAAACAAATTGCTGCAGACTGTAGATCCCTTACTGTACTGTGGAACATTACAACTAGTTCTCCCATAGAACTGAATTTGGTACTGAGCTACATCCCTACCTCTGCTTCTAGTCAGGTCTTATTGAACCTAACATCTCAGGGCTTCAGAGATGGCTTAGTGGTTAAGGCTCTTGCCTGCGAAGCCTAAGGACCCAGGTTCAACTCCCTAGTACCCACATAAGCCAGATGCACAAGGTGGTGCTTGGGTCTGGAGTTTCCAGTGAGTGGCTACGGGCCTTGGCATTACTTGAAGTTCCTGAAGTGTGCTTGCTGAGGGGGCTGGTGGTGGTGGCTTTTGGCTTTTCTCTTCACATGGGCAAGGCAGCCAGCGTCTTCGGCCATTGTGGAACATCTCCTCTAAATGTAAGCTTCAAAGCAATTCCCTTCTTGCATAACTGTGCCTGGCTTGGAAGTTCATCCCAGTGACCTGAAGCTGACTGCTACATCTCTCTCAAATAAATAAATGAAATGTTTTAACCTAACATGGCCTTCTAAGAAGTCTCAACTTTTCCTTCACTCACCCTAAGCGTCGAGAACAATGATATCACAGATCTGAACCATTGCTAATGCTGTCTTTAGCCTAAGGCACGCGCAAGTAAGAATCACAGTGGGAACATTTGTACATGGACAACTGCAGGCCGCCCCAATGTATCATATAGTCCATTGAACACATAGCTCAGGCTGGGTAAAGCCAGCTGCAAGGATTCCCCTCGGCCACCCCTCATCTCCCCACCCTAATGCACACCAACCACAAAAGCACAAACAGCTCTTGGGGAGTGTTGGTGGCCTGCTTCCTACCATTCGTGGCTTTTTTAGAATTAAGGAACAAAGGAGCCATCATTTACGAAAATCACACACATGTCCATAAAAACCTAACCTTTGGCATGATCCGGAGCTTTGGACACTAGCAAACGCATGCCCAAGCATCCCAGGTGTGGTGGTTTGATTCAGGTGTTCTTCCCCCCATAAACAGGTGTGCTGAATGGCAGATTCCCAGCTGATGGAGATTTGGGAATTAACGCCTCCTGGAGGCAGTGTATTGTTGGGGGTGGGCTTATGGGTGTTATAGCCAGTTTCCCCATGCCAGTGTTTGGCACACTTTTCCTGTTGCTGTTGTCCACCTTATGTGGGCCAGGGGGTGATGTCCACCCTCTGCTCATGCCATCATTTTCCCCTGCCATTGTGGAGCTTCCCCTCGAGCCTGTAAGCCAAAATAAACCTCTCTTTCCCACCAGCTGCTCTTGGTCGGGTGATTTCTACCAGCAATGCGAACCAGACTGCCACACCGGGTGACTGAGTCAGGCTGGGAACTGGCCCACACGGGTGCCCAGCCCGAGTGGCAAAGGCAAAGGCCCCACCCTGGCTGCCCTCTGCTGCCAGGCACCTCTGCTCTGATGGGGTATGTCTACCTGATGGGCTCCAGGTGACTGACAGTGACAGTTGCTTCCAGCTAGCTGCAAATTTGAGAATGCAGAAAGGAACTGCTTAACTCGTGACTGGAGTGGACCCATTCACTTTGCATGTCTTTGGGCTGTCAATAAAAAGTGAAAATTCCACCTTTTCTTGCTTAGGAATCTTGATTTGGAGCCCCGCATTTGTGATACATAAAGGACAGCAGAAGCGAAGAGTATAAATGTGGATATTATAGGCATATGGCTCTGCAGGAGCACCAGTGCCCAAAACAATGGGGAGACGTCAAGACTCTTCTTGCCAGAGCCTACAAAGGGTCTGCTGCCTTCCAGAAGAATTCAATGCCTTCATGGCAGTGGTTAGGGGGGAATCCAGCAAATCCGTCTTTGTTAATCATTGATTTCACTGCAATGATACAAAAATGCAGAAGCACAAAAGCATGAAGGGTATAGAAGGGGAAAAAGTGCATCAGAAAGATAGTCTGGAGATCTAGCTCAGCTGGTAGGATGCCTGCGTAGCATTCAAGAAGCATTGAAGCCTTGGGTTCGATCCTCAACACCCCATAAAACTGGGCTAAGGTGGTACGTGCTTACAATCGCATCAGTGGGAAGGTGGAGGCAGGAGGATCAGAAGTTCAAGGCCCTCCTCAGCTGCACAGAGAGTTTGAAGCCAGCCTAGGTTATATGAGACCCTGACAAGCAGAAGGAGGAGGAGGAAAAGGGGACATTTGCTGAGCGAGAAGGAAGCCTTGGGTCTGTGGAGCTGTGGAAAACTAGGGCATGCTTGACTTGCCCAAAAGGGACTCCTCATATGTTGATGGCTTTTCGCTAAGTGCTATGAACTTCCCAGTTTGTAAAGTAATTTAAAATGTGATTTTTTTTTTCTATATGACACTTCCTGTTATAAGAAAGGGACAGGGGCCGGGCGTGGTGGCTCATGCCTTTTAATCCCAGCACTCGGGAGGCAGAGGTATGAGGGTTGCCGTGAGTTCGAAGCCACCCTGAGGCTCTATGGTGAATTCCAGGTCAGCCTGAGGCAGAGGAAAAAAAAAATAAGAAGATGAAAGGGACAGGGAGATGGTTTGGTGGGTAAAATGCTTGCCACGGAAAGCACAAGGACCTCAGTTTAGATCCTTGGCGCCCATATAAAATGCCAGGCGTACCAGTGAGCGCCTGCGATCCCAGCACTCGGGAGGTGGAGGCAGGAGAGCCTTAGAGCTGGCTAGCTACCTAGTGTCGCCAATCTGGTGAGCTCTGGCTCACTGCGAGACCCTGTCCCCCCAAATAAAGTAGAGAGCAGTTAAAGAAAATACCTGCTGTCTACCTCTGGCCTCCACACACATGTGCACTCACACATGCACAAACATGCACAGACACATACATTCATATGCGAAGAAAAAGAAAATTTCTGAGGTCTCAACATTTTTTTTGTTTTGTTTTGTTTTGTTTGTTTCTCAAGGTAGGGTCTTGCTGTAGCCCAGGCTGACCTGGAATCTACTACATAGTCTCAGGGTAGCCTCAAACTCACAGTGATCCGACTACCTCTACCTCCCAAGTGCTGGGATTAAACCACCATACCTGGCTTAAACATTTTTTAATTTTTATTTATTTAGTTATCTATTTATTTGAGAGAGACAGACAGAGAATGGATGCACCAGGGCCTCTAGC
Source organism: Jaculus jaculus (assembly GCF_020740685.1). Classification (NCBI taxonomy): domain Eukaryota; kingdom Metazoa; phylum Chordata; class Mammalia; order Rodentia; family Dipodidae; genus Jaculus; species Jaculus jaculus. Next base: position 26,498,675 of record NC_059112.1, on the reverse strand, counting down.
CACTACAGACAAACTCCAGACCCGTGTGCCAGCCACTTTGTGCAGCTGGTTTATGTGGGTCCTGGGAAATTGAACCTGGGTCCTTTGGCTTTGCAGGCAAGTGCCTTAACCACTAAGCCATCTCTTTAGCCCCCTCTAAACATTTTTAAATCAGACTATCTGACAGGAAGTTTGCATTCTAAAATTCTGACACACAGCAGGAAGAAGTGGATGTCACTTTATCAAATACAGAGCTGTGCAGAGTCATAAGAAGAGCTGTAGAAATCAGATTATCTTCTATTAGTTTAGATTGCACTGTATTAAAGGCTGCGTGTGTACTGGGGAAATCAAACCTGGGCCATCAGGCTTTAGCCCTGAACCATCTCTCTGGCACTCAACTTTCTTTCTTCCTCTTTTTTTTAATCTTTAAAATATTTTATTTTATTTTATTTATTTGAGAGAAAGAGGCAGATAGAGAGAGAAATAATAGGCATGCCAGGGCCTCTAGCTGCTGCAAACATACTCCAGACACAGCTACAACCTTGTGTATATGGCTTACAAGGATCCTGGAGAATTGAACCTGAGTCATTATGTTTTGCAGGCAAGTGCCTTAATTGCTAAGCCAACCCTCCAGCCTTTTTTTTTAAATTATTTAATTTTTTTTTTTTTTGAGCAAGAGAGAAAGAGAATTGGCACGCCAAGGCCTCAGCCACTGAAATCTATCTCCAGACACTTGCGCCACCTAGTTGGCATGTGCGACCTTGTGCTTGCCTTACCTTTGTGTGTCTGGCTTACATGGGATCTGGAGAGTTGAACATGGGTCCTTCGGCTTCGCAGACAAGCACCTGAACTGCTAAGCCATCTCTCCAGCCCCTAACACTCAACTTTCAAGTTCACTTGGTATGTCAATATCTAGTAACAGTAGAAGAAAGAACATGGACATTTCTCCAGGATAGATCTGGGTCTCCCACATTGTGCTCACATTCTAAGGAAAGGTGGAAATTAAGTTCTCATTGTGTGCCAAGAAAGCAGGAAAAACAGATGAGTGACCAGATGGTAACCACCAACACATACAGAGAGGCCGGAAGTAAGCTGGACAGTAGGAAAAACTTACATTAGGCCAAGCATGGATCTCTGTGAGTTCGAAGCCAGCCTGGGATTACAGAGAATTCCAGGACAACCTGGGCTACAATGAAAACATACCTGGAAAAAACAAACAAACAACCCCAATTGCTCAGGCAATAAAACCACAGATTAATCACTGGGACCTCATGAAATTACAAAGGTTTTGCACTGCAAAGGACACAGTGAAAAAAGCAAAGAGGCAACCTACAGAATGGGAAAAAATCTTTGCCAGCTATATATCTGATAGAGGATTAATATCTAGGATATACAAAGAACTCAACAAGTTAAATAATAAGGAATCAAACAAGCCAATCAAAAAATGGGCTATGGAACTAAACAGAGAGTTCTCAAAGGAAGAAATACGAATGGCATATAAGCATCTAAAAAAATGTTCTATGTCACTAGTCATCAGGGAAATGCAGATTAAAACTACATTGAGATTCCATCTCACTCCTGTCAGATTGGCCACCATCATGAAAACAAATGATCATAAATGTTGGCGGGGATGTGGAAAAAAAGGAACCCTTCTACACTGCTGGTGGGAATGCAATCTGGTCCAGCCATTGTGGAAAACAGTGTGAAGGTTCCTAAAACAGCTAGAGATCGATCTACCATATGACCCAGCTATAGCACTCCTAGGCATATATCCAAAGGACTCATCTCATTTCCTTAGAAGTACATGCTCAACCATGTTTATTGCTGCTCAATTTATAATAGCTGGGAAATGGAACCAGCCTAGATGTCCCTCAACAGATGAGTGGATAATGAAGATGTGGCACATTTATACAATGGAGTTCTACTCAGCGGTAAAGAAAAATGAAGTTATGAAATTTGCAGAAAAATGGATGGACCTGGAAAGATTATACTAAGTCAGGTAACCCAGGCCCAGAAAGCCAAGCGCCACATGTTCTCTCTCATATGTGGATCCTAGCTACAGATGATTGCGCTTCTGCGTGAGAATGAAAATACTTAGTAGCAGAGGCCAGTAAGGTAAAAAGGAGACATAAAGGGTAGAGAAAGGAAGGGAGGAAGATACTTAATAGGTTGATATTGTATATATGTAATTACAATGAGTGTAATGGGGAGGTAATATGATGGAGAATGGAATTTCAAATGGGAAAGTGTGGGGGTGGGGAGGGAGGGAATTACCATGGGATATATTTTATAATCATGGAAAATGTTAATAAAAATTAAAAAACAAACAAACAAGCAAGCAAGCTAACAACAACAAAACGCTTAGATTAGGCACATTAGCTATTAGGACACTTCAGAAATGAAGTCAAGTTTTCTAGAGTGACTTACACATTTAACACTTAAAGGAAATTTTTATGGTATATGTTAATATTCCACATACTTTTTTGTTTTAAAATTTTTTTAATTTTTATTTATTTATTTGAGAGCAACAGAGAGAGAACGAGGCAGAGAAAGAGAGAGAATGGGCACGCCAGGGCTTCCAGCCACTGCAAACAAACTCCAGATGCATGTGCCCCTTTGTGCATGTGGCTAACGTGGGACCTGGGGAACCGAGCCTCAAATCGGGGTCCTTAGGCTTCACAGGCAAGTGTTTAACCGCTAAGCCATCTCTCCAGCCCCACATACTTTTTTTTTTTATTATGGACAACTTCCATAATTATAGATAATAAACCATGATAAGTCCCTGCCTCCCTGCTTTCCCCTTCACAACTCCACTCTCCATCATACCCCTTCCTTCTCTCAATCAGTCTCTCTTTTATTTTGATGTCATGATCTTTTCCTCCTCTTATGATGGTCTTGTGTAGGTAGTGTCAGGCACTGTGAGGTCATGGCTATCCAGGCCATTTTGTGTCTGGAGGAGCATGTTGTATGGAGTCCTACCCTTCCTTTGGCTCTTACATTCTTTCCACCACCTCTTCCACAATAGACCGTGAGCCTTAGAAGGTGTGATAGAGATGCTTCAGTGCTGAGCACTCCTCTGTCACTTCTTCTCAGCACTATGGTGCCACTATCTAAAAAGAGAAGCTTCTATAGCCGGGCGTGGTGGCGCACGCCTTTAATCCCAGCACTCGGGAGGCAGAGGTAGGAGGATCGCCGAGAGTTCAAGGCCACCCTGAGACTACATAGTGAATTCCAGGTCAGCCTGAGCCAGAGTGAGACCCTACCTCGAAAAACCAAAAAAAAAAAAAAAAAAAAAGAGAAGCTTCTTTCAAAGCCACCCTTAGATTACATAGTGAATTCCAGGTCAGCCTGAGCTAGAGTGAAACCCTACCTGGATAAAACAAATAAAAAAAGAAGCTCCTCTAACCAAAAGTGAGAGTAGCATTAATATATGGGTATGAACATTAAGAGAAGTGCTAACCAGGCAGTTTGGTGAGCATAGTATATACATTTAGCCAAACAACAGCAGGCGTTATACCCCTAGAGCTCATGACTCTCCCTAGCATAGGTTTTTCAATATGAGGCATGCATTCCCTCCCATGAAACAGACCTCCATTCCAATTAGAGAGCAGTTGGTTTCCCCCATAACAAACATGCCACTATTGCACCCATTGCCTCATTTGGCCTGGCTGGTCAAACTTAAGGCTCGCAGTGTCCACTGTTATTTCCACTGATGACTGCTCTTTCATGGAGCTGCATGCTGCATAGCTTTTTCCAGCTTTCAGTCAGCTGGTCTTCATGGAGGAGATTTTCAGCTCAGCTTTAGGAAGATTTCTCAGTGACCTTGCAGCCCAAGTATGTGGAGTCTTCAGCAATAGGGTCTTACCATCTATTCCTGGTGGGAAACCAAGGGCCTCGGCAGTGGCCTGTAATGTTTTGGGGGCATCAGGGACCTCCCTGGCCATCAACTCACTGGAAAGTATACCATTCCTGGCACTGAAATTTTTCTAGTAACAATATATAGCTCCTGAGTGTTCCATTGTCTAAAAAAGTAGGTTTTCATATGATTTATTCATACCCTCTTAGATTTTGATTAGCCTTCCCTCCACCTTTCCTTTACTCAGTCTCTTCCCCTGACCTCACTTAGGCCTTTTCACCCCCATTAATCTGTTTTTCTACTTACATATATACAATACCATCCCTTTTAGTCATCCTCTCTCCTATCTCCCTTATAGCCCCTTTCTATCTTACTTATGCTACCAAGTTACATATTTATTTTATCCATTAACTGTCATTTACTTATATAAAAACACAGTACTATTAAGGTACTATATTTTATTCTGTTAAAAAAATACTCTTACATTTTGAATACTGACTCTTTTCTTTCTTTCTTTCTTTGTATTTTAATTTTTGGTTTTTTGAGGTAGGGTCTCTCTCTGGTCCAGGCTGACCTGGAATTAACTATGTAGTTTCAGAGTGGCCTCAAACTCAGAGATCCTCCTACCTCTGTTTCTGGAATTAAAGGCATATGCCACCATGCCTAGCACATTTTTCTTTTAATTTAGTTATTTTAAAAAATAGTTATTTATTTGTTTACTTGACAGTGAGAAAGAGGCAGAGAGAGAGAGAGAGAATTGGCACACCAGGACCTCCAGCCATTGCAAACGAACTCCAGATGCATGTGCCCCCTTGTGCATCTGGCTCACATGGGTCCTGGAGAACCAAACCGGGATCCTTTGGCTTTTCAGGTAAATGCCTTAACTACTAAGCCATCTCTCCAGCTCACTTTTTTCTTTTTTATTTATTTGAGAGAGAGAAAGAGATCTCCTCTTGGCACATAGAGAGAGAGAGAGAAAATGGACACACCAGGGCCTCCAGCTGCTACAAATTCCAGATGCATGCACCACCTTGTACATCTGGCTTACGTAGGTCCTGGGGTATTGAACCTGGGTCCATTGGCTTTGCAAGCAAGTGCCTTAACCACTAAGCCATCTCTACAGCCCCTAACCTGATACATTCCCATCAAAAGCACATGTGATGGAGGAAATTTTTAAGTTTTTTTGTTTGTTTGTTTTTGTTTTTTTCAAGATAGGGTCTCCCTCTAGCCCAGGCTGACCTGGAATTCACTATGTAGTCTCAGGTGGCCTCGAACTCACTGTGATCCTCCTACTTCTGCTAGGATTAAAGACATGTGCCACCACACCCCGCTATAAACTGTTTTCTAAAGCAGCTTTAATGGTGCTTAGTAGGAGGAACATGAACTCTGCCACTAATTGCTCTAAGACACTGGGCCAGTTTTAACTTGTCTGAGATTTTAGATTCCCTTCCTATCAAAGGGAGATTTTGAAAATATACCACTTTTCGTGTCATTCGAGAATCTGAGAACATGAAGTCCAGCGACATGGCTAACTGGTCTCCAGTAAGGCAAGTCCATGTGCAGGGCACTCAAGCCTTCCTGCGTAGGTAGCTCTTTCAGCCCACGAGACCTCAGAGCCAGGAATTGTCTTTGCTTTCCTGCAGTCTTATTGCTCTCCACTGAACGCTCAGCACCAGGCAAACCATCCTCCCACATGGACAGTTCTTCAGACCTTAGAACACAGCCCTCTGTCTTGAATCTTCTGTCTGTCTGGTGTCTCTACCTTCAAATTCCTCAATGCTTTCCTCTGAAAACCTGTTTTGTTTTGTTTTTTTTTCCTTTTTTATTTATTTGATAGCGTGTATGTATCAGAGAGAGAGAGAGAGAAAGAGGGAGAGAAAGAAAGAGAAAATGGATGCACCAGGACCTCTAGCCACTGCAAATGAACCCCAGCCACATGCACCACCTTGTGTTTCTAGCTTACGTGGATACTGAGGAATCAAACCTAGGTCCTTAGGTTTCACAGGCCAGCACCTTAGCCACTAAGCTATCTCTACAGCCCTTTGTGGTTTTCCTTTTTTTTGTTATTTGAGAGAGGGGGGAAAAAAAAAAAAAAACTGTGCTTTGTCTCCATGCCTTCCACTGTGTTAATTGGCAACAAGAACATTGCATTCCAAGAATGCGGTAGCAACATACTCTGTCATGTTTGAGAACTATATGGGTCACGGTAGGGCATCAGCTGTGCTGCTGTTAACAAAAATATTTCAAATAGAAGTGCTGAGATGAGGAAAAAAGCATAGAGGATGGAGAGATGGCTCAGCAGTTAGAGATGCTTGCTTGAAAAGACTGACGGCCCAGGGTTCAAATCCCCAGTACCCACGTAAAGCCAGAAGCACAAAGTAGCTCATGAATCTAGAGTTTGCAGTGGTAACTGGCATGCCCATATATTCTTTCTCTTTTGGTACTTGAAAGTAAATAAATAAATAAAATTTTATAGAAGAAGAAAAAAAACATGATTCAGAGACAGGAATGTGGTCTAGACAAACTGTGTGGTTTATTCAGATACCCAAATTTCCTTTACTTTAGAGTTTTCTGTTCTTTAGGATGTCATCTGTTTGGTTATAGCTGTCTCACCAAGGCCACGCGGCCTTGCTCACAGGAGAAAGAACAGGCAGTGTGCAAGAAGAGCATTCTTTTTTTTTTATTAATTTTTTCCATTTATTTTTATTTACTTATTTGAGAGAAACAGACACAGAAAGAGGCAGAGAGAGAGAGAGAGAGAGAGAATGGGCGCGCCAGGGCCTCCAGCCACTGCAAATGAACTCCAGATGCGTGCGCCCCCTTGTGCATCTGGCTAACGTGGGACCTGGGGAATCGAGCCTCAAACCGGGGTCCTTAGGCTTCACAGGCAAGCGCCTAACTGCTAAGCCATCTCTCCAGCCCGAGAATAGCATTCTTACACAGAAGTCATCAATGTTCTTTTTTTTATAAATTTTTTTATTTATTTGAGAGCAACAGACAGAGAGAGAAGAGGGAGATAGAGAATGGGCGTGTCAGGGCGTCCAGCCACTGCAAACGAACTCCAGATGCATGCGCCCCCTTGTGCATCTGGCTAACATGGGTCCTGGGGAATTGAGCCTCGAACCGGGGTCCTTAGGCTTCACAGGCAAGTGCTTAACCACTAAGCCATCTCTCCAGCCCCATCAACGTTCTTAACATGCGTAATGAACACTCGTGCCGGGGTCTCCAGCCACTGCAAGTCCAGATGCACCACCCCGTGCATCTGGCCCCATGTAGTTCTGAGGAATCAAGTCAGGGTTGTTAGGCTTTGCAGGCAGGCACCTTAATCACTGAGCCATCTCCTCAGGCCCAGTTTTAAGTTTTTTCAAAGTGCTGCATTTTGCTGTGCACACCTTTAATCCCAGCACATGGGAGACAGAGGTGGGAGGATTGCTGTGAGTTTGAGGTCAAGCAGAGATTATATAATGAATTTCAGGTCAGCCTGGGCAAGTGTGAGACCCTACTTTGAGAAACCAAACAATAAATAAATAAAGTGCTGCATATTATAATTATGAACAAATCTAGTGGAAATAGCATTTTCCAGGGAGAGAGTGAGACATGTCTATGAAATGAAAAAAAAAAAATAAAAACAGAGAGGTTGGTGGAACCAAACAACTTTCTTTACTCCAATTTTGGTTAATCTACTCTCAGAGGAACAAGCAACTTAATCTAGATGTTCCCAAAGTGTCAACAAATGAAAAAAAAAATTAGGAAAAATAAACATTTGGATTTGGAGTGGATTGGGAATAATTATTGTGAAATATACTGTGCCACACTGGTTTCTGGGGTTTTAAGATTTCATTTTCATGATTCATTGGTCACAAATCATTGAAAATTCCAAGCAGTAAAAGATGCCTTCGGCTAAATACATAAATACCCTCAGCATTTTAAAAATATTTTATTTATTTATTTGAGAGAGGAAGAGAAAGAGACAGAGAGAATGGGCATGCTGGGGCCTTCCAGCCACTGCAAACAAACTCAAGACATTTGTGCCCCCTTGTGCATCTGGCTTACATGGGTCCTGGGGAATCCAACCTGGGTCCTTAGGCTTCGTAGGCAAATGCCATAACCACTAAGCCATTTTCCCAGCCCCCACCCCCCATTTTTTTGAGTTAGGGTCTCACTCTAGCCCAGGCTGACCTGGAATTCACCACGTATTCTCAAAGTGGGCCTTGAACTCACAGTGATCCTCCTACCTCTGCCCCCCGAGTGCTGGGATTAAAGGCGTGAACCACCATGCCCGGCTATTTCCACATTTTCATAATATTGTTCACCTTGCTTTATGGAAGGAGAGATTGCGCCCCCTTCCCCTTTCTCTTTTTTAAAATATTTTATTTATTTATGTCTAAGGAGGAAGAGAAGCTGGGCATGGTGGCGTACACCTTTAATCCCAGCACTCGGGAGGCAGAGGTAGGAGGATCACTGTGAGTTCGAAGCCACTTTGAGACTACGTAGTAAATTCCAGGTCAGCCTGGGCCAGAGTGAGACCCTTCCTGGAGAAACCAAAAATATAATAAATAAATAAAAATCTTTAAAGAGAAAGAGAGAGAGAAAAGGGCTGGAGAGATGCTATAGTGGTTAAGGCTCCAGGTCCCATGTAAGCCAGACACACAGTGATGCAAGCACGCAATGTCACACACGTGCATAAGGGGGTACATGCATCTGGAGTTCATTTGCAGTGTGGCTGAAGGCCCTGGTACGCCCATTCTCTCTCCCCCTCTCTCTCTCTTTCTTTCTCTCTCTCAAATAATTTTTTTGTTTGTTTGTTTTTGGAGGCAGGGTCTCACTCTAGCCCAGGCTGACCTGGAATTCACTATGGAGTCTCAGGGTGGCCTCGAACTCACGGCAATCCTCCTACCTCTGCTTCCCGAGTCTTGGGATTAAAGGTGTGCACCACCATGCCCAGCTTCAAATAATTTTTTTTAAAAGAAAGATCAGAACTTTTTAAAAGTCGATCACTGAGCATTGCTGAGAAAGAGCTGAGTGTACATCTGTCCTGAGAGATTTGCTCCACCCTGCACCTCTCCACACACACACACACACACACACACACAAGAATTGTCAGCAACCACCTTCTGGAGCTAGCTTTGAAGTTCTCTGCACACCTGGGCAGGTACAAAGAAAGGAGGCTGCCTTCCACACCCAGGCTCTAAATCCACAATGCACCCTGGCAGCTAAGACGTGTCCTCCAGCGACTTGTGTAAAAGTTAAACCCAAGCCTGATCTAATCTCCTGAAGTGCTTAACCCTTGTCCGGATTTAGCACGTACTCTCTGTGCTGGGGCAAGGGAAGGGTCTGCCTTCAGAAACGTACTCCGTGTAGGCAAATGGGCCTTTGGGACAGGTGCTTTCTAAACACGAGAGACCCGGTCTGGCTGTCTCTTAGGCTTCGTTCTGGGGCAGTGTAGACACTGACAGAACCTGGGAGGACAGGGTCAATTTCTTCACCTAGCATTATCTTTTAAAAAAAAAAAAAAAAAAGCATAGCTTTAGTTAAGGCCTTTGCCTGCAAAGCCAAAAGACCAAGGTTCGATTCCCCTGGGAGCCACGTTAGCCAGATGCACAAGGGGGCGCACGCGTGTGGAGTTCGTTTGCTGTCTCTCTCCCTCTTTCTCTCTCACTCTCAAATAAATAAATAAAAAATAAAATTTTTAAAAAAAAAAAAGCATAGTTTTAAGACTTCTTTGTCTCCAACATCCTCCACCCCGAGCCTCCATCCTGTAGGAAACACTGGAGGCTGGCCGTGTTTCTTCATGTCAGTGCTAGACTGGAACTGGGTTGGGCTGAAGAGCATTAGCAGGTCCGGGTTAAAGAGCTGGCCTTGCTGGCAGGGCACGGGCAAGGGAGGGACCCACAAGTGAACTTGACTGTGAGCCAGATACATGCTCCCGGCAGGAAGTGGCTCACAGGCTGGCCGCTGGGGTGGGACCAGGCCCCGGCTCGGGCAGCCCAGGCCTTGCAGGTGCAGGCAGGGAAGTGCCTGCACCTGGCTCAGGAGGGCGTGCCGCAGGAAACCACAGGGAGCACCTGGTTCTGATCCATGCCACGCCCAGGCCCCATCGCTGAACTCCCTGCTCTTGCCTTAGCCTCCAAGGCTCTTTCTTCCCAGCCTGCTTCTCAGCCTGGCCTTGATCTTGCGATTTCCACTTTGCCACCATTCCCTGACCTGCCTTCCAACCTCATCCTCGGTGTCTTAAGACCAATCCTATTCCGGTTCCACAGAGGACTCTTCAGGAACCTAGCCCACTCTTGGCTCCTAAATTAGCAGAAGTCTTTCCTCTTTTGGCCCCAAATCTACAATTTTTCAAACTCGAAATGGTAATAGGCACTTCCTTGATTGCAAGAATCCCATTTTAGGGCTGGAGAGATGGCTTAGCGGTTAAGCGCTTGGCCTGTGAAGCCTAAGGACCCCGGTTCGAGGCTCTGCTCCCCAGGACCCACGTTAGCCAGATGCACAAAGGGGGCACACACATCTGGAGTTCGTTTGCAGTGGCTGGAGGCCCTGGCGCGCCCATTCTCTCTCTCCTTCTCTCTGCCTCTTTCTGTCTGTCTCTCTCTAATAAATAAATAAATTTAAGAAAAAGAAAAAAGAATCCCATTTTATTTTAAAAGAATGCATTGGGCTGGAGAGATAGCTTACAGGTTAAGGTGATTGCCTGTGAAGCCTGAGGACTCATGTTCGACTTTCCAGGTCCCGTGTCAGCCAGACACACAAGGTGGGGCACACGTCTGGAGTTCTATAGTAGTGGTGGAAGCCCTGGCTCTGGTCTTTGTTATATACAAGACACTTAGCCTTGACCCTCAGAGAACTGATAACTCAATGATAGATCCCCAGAAGACAATAGGGAACACCTTCCCGTGGTCTACATGCCCTTTCCTGGTCCCTACCCTAGTGAGTTGGCTTGTACTGTATGTTAGATAGCCTAAGAGATCAGCCCCAGAGTCCTTTCTCCTGAGCCCCAAGTTGGTTTCCACTGCACCTCCATACACAGCCTATCTTACTGGGCCTGCATGGAGATGTGGACTTGGGCAAGAGATGGCCAAGAGAAATCCAAGAGTATGTCACATTTCCTTATAAACAGCAACTCCTATCCTACGTTCTGGTCCTACATGGTACAATCTTTGAAAACCCGTTCTCTATCATGTAGTCTCCAAGCTTTGAGGGTGGAATTTCTCTCCACAGAATAAAACAAACAAACAAACAACAACAAAAAACAACAACAAAAAAAAAAAAAAAAACAGATGCAGGGCTGGAGAGATGATTTAGCAGTTAAGGGTCTTGGCTGAGAAGCCTAGGGACCCAGGTCTGATTCCCCAGAATCCACTTAAGGCAGGTGCACATGATGGTGCATGTGTCTGGAGTTCATTTGCAGTGGCTAGAGACTCTGGCATGCTCATTCTCTCTCTCTCATAAATACATAAATAATATTTTAAAAACCATATACAAGCCAGGCATGGTGATGCACACCTTTAATCCCAGGATTTGGGAGGCAGAGGTAGGAGGATCGCTGTGAGTCCGAGGCCACCCTGAGACTACATGGTGAATTCCAAGTCAGCCTGAGGTAGAGTGAGACCCTACCTCGAAAAACCAAACACACACACACAAATAATAATAATAAATAAATAAAAACACCATATACACAAACAATTTGCATGTGAGTTCAAGATACTCATTGAGCTCCTAAACCGCCTCCAGGAACCCTGAACTAAGACCTTGCCTCCTGTAATGGAATGCATGTGACATGAAAGAAGAAGAAGGACTATTTTGGGGGCTGAAGGGGACCAGCAAGAGCACAGCAAAGGAGACAGGAGAGGGTCATGGAGGTCGGGCATGAAAATGCCACCTTGAAAGCCATTAGTAGCTCATGCCTTTAATCCTAGTAATCGGGAGGCTGAGGTAGGAGGATCACTGAGTTTGAGACCAGCCTGAGACTACATAGTGAATTCCAGGTCAGCCTGGGCTAGAGGAAGACCCTACATCAAAAAAAAAAAAAAAAAAAAAAAAAAAAGGAGGGGCTGAAGAGATGGCTTAGCGGTTAAGCGCTTGCCTATGAAGTCTAAGGACACCGGTTCGAGGCTCGGTTCCCCAGGTCCCACGTTAGTCAGATGCACAAGGGGGCGCATGCGTCTGGAGTTCGTTTGCAGTGGCTGGAAGCCCTGGCGTGCCCATTCTCTCTCTCTCTCTCCCTCTCTGTCACTTTCAAATAAATAAATAAAAATCAACCAAAATTTTTTTTTATTGTTTATTTATTTGAGAGCAATAGAGAGGGAAAGAGGCAAACAGACAGAGAGAGAGAGAATGGGCGCACCACGGACTCCAGCCACTGCAAACGAACTCCAAATGCGTTGCGCCCCCTTGTGCATCTGGCTAACGTGGGTCCTGGGGAACCGAGCCTCAAACCAGGGTCCTTAGGCTTCACAGGCAAGCGCTTAACCGCTAAGCCATCTCTCCAGCCCCCCAAAATTATTTTTTAAAAGGCAAACAATTAATAAAAATGAAGAACTGCCTCTGAGGTTAGTAGTTGTCTCTGTCCTGGATAAACTGACTTTTGGACGCCATCTCCAGGCCTTTCCTATCCATTTTAATCCAGTACCCTTTTCCAGAAGTTGTCTTGGCTGCCTGCGGCAATCCCTTCCACTCCCAGTCCACATTGCCACACCTACATCATCACCGGCATCTGCCTTGTCAGCCACATCGCTCCACCTGGGCGCTCCCTTCACCCTACACCCATCTTTGGAGATATAATAGTACAGGGACTTTAAGCTTTATTGCCTTGAAGCTTAAAGGAGCCAATGAAACGAAAAGAATACAAAATTACCTCACCATTATAAATCTAAAACATATACTTTGTTTTGGAGGGGGGATTCGAGGTAGGGTCTCACTCTAGCCCAGGCTGACCTAGAACTCACTCTGTATTCCCACACTAGCCTCGAACTCACAAAGATCCTTCTACCTCTGCCTCCTGAGTGCTGGGATTAAAGGCGTGTGTCGCCATGGCCAGCTAAAACATATTCTATAATGTTTTTATTTATTTATTGGCAAACAGAGAAAGACGGGGGGGGGGGGGCGGGGAGAGAATGGGCACGTCAGGGCCTCTAGCCACTGCAAACAAACTCCAGAGGCATGTGCCACCTTGGGCATGTGGCTTTAAGCGAGTACTATGGAATCAAACTCGAGTGGTTAGGTTGTGCAAACAAGCGCCTTAACCACTGAGCCATCTGTCGAGCCCTAAAACAAATTTAACTAGGCATATATAAAATATATATATATCTCCTTCCATAGCCTTGGAAATGCCTACGCAAAGCAAGGGGCCTATGGCTTACGTCTCATTGGCTCTATGTTAATGCCATCTCTGTATGAACTTATAGGAGGAAACCTCAAGCTGACTCTCTGGGAAAACCCTTGCTCAGAGATTCACTATTTATTAATAATTTTTTGTTTATTATTTATTTATTTGAGAGTGATAGAGAAAGGAGAGAGAGAATGGGCGCCCCAGGGCCTCCAGCCACTGCAAACGAACTCCAGACACTGCGCCCCCTTGTGCATCTGGCTAACGTGGGTCCTGGGGAACCGAGCCTTGAACCGGGGTCCTTAGGCTTCACAGGCAAGCGCTTAACCGCTAAGCCATCTCTCCAGCTCGAGACTCACTATTTATTTAGAAGATTGGAGGAAATGTTGGGGGCACATATATAGTGTGTGTAGTGTCATGTATGCACATGTGTGCAGATGCATGTGCCCCAAGCAAACATGTGAAGGCCAGAGGAGAATGTCCGTGTCTTTGCCTATTGCTCTTCTATGTTGTTCCTTGAGACAGTCTCTCACTGTACGCAGAGCTCCCGTTTTCCCTAAGACTGGCTGACCGCCGAGCCCCGGCAATTCTCCTGCCTCTCTGCTCCCCGCAGGACTGAGGTTACCGGCGTGCGTGGCTTTTTGTTGTTGTTGTTTGGTTTTTTATTTTGGTTTTTCGAGGTAGGGTCTCACTCTAGCCCAGGCTGACCTGGAATTCACTATGGAGTCTCAGGGTGGCCTCGAACTCACAGCGATCCTCCTACCTCTGCCTCCTAGAGTGCTGGGATTAAAGGCATGTGCCACCATGCCCGGCTGTCATACTCAGCTTTTTATGTGTGTTTTTGGGCTCAACCTCAGGCAGTCTCAGCCCTTCATGCTTGCATAACAACACTCCCCTGCTGAGCCATCTCCCCAACCCAAAGGAGGAATTTTTTATAAGCATCTCAAAGCTTCCTTAGCTTCATATTCTCAGAAAACCTGCACCTGCTCGGGAATACAAGAGTAATAACTTATTTTGATTAAGAGTTTTAATTAATGCCTCACCACTTAATTAAGAAGGATCCCTTGGAGTGAGAGCCCAGGTAAATATTCTTGTATTAATCCTCTCTGTCAGGTGTCAGGAAGAGATGAGACAGGCAGTTGGGATGCATGTTGATTTTCATTCTTCCAAGAGGTTATTAAGACAATGTCAGGTGCTAATTTCTTCCCATAAAACCGTGTCATTGTCTAGGAGGCGAGGTGCCCTTGCTCCGGGGTTCTTTTTTGGTTTTCATTATGCCATTCATTTTAATCCAGCAGCACTCAATGACTGAGTGGCTACTAAACATCATTTTAGGCACCCTGGTGACAGTTTCCCAGGGAACATCCGTCCCAGTTCAGTGTTAAGTAGAGGACAGGACAGTGAGGGAATGTGTGTCTTGTCCATGCACCCCACTCCCCCCACACAGACACACCATGCCTGAATCCCTCTCTGCAGCCTCCTTAGAATGTTGGTTATCTGTCCAATCCCTTGCAATATCTGTTCAATGCCTTCTTCCTGAAGGTGCCACCAGAGATGCCCATTTTCTTGCCACTGTATCTATCCCCAGGACCCACACGGACCAGCCTAAAGTAGGAAGCCAGTGACCCTTTGATGAATGGGTTGATGGATGAGGAGAGGAGGCAGGGAGGGAGCAAGAGAGAGAGAGAGAGAGAGAGAGAGAGAGAGAAAGGGAGGAAGAAGAGGTGACAGGCCAGAAAACACCCACTTCCCTCCCAAATCTGACCTTTGAACGCATGCACATTTCTCCTCCTCCTCACTGGCCTTCGGGGTCACTGGAGCACTTGTGTGGCTCTGCACAGTGACTGCTGGGAAGGAAAAGCTTGTCTGTGTGGAGCCTGCTGGGAAATGGTGATGATTCCAGGATTTTTGTCCCTTGTCTAGAATTCTACGCCACTGGGAGTCAGCCGTCCAGAGCAGAGGACGTGGTCAGGCTTCCTAGCACCAGGAATATTCCATCCCCCCACCCGCTTCCCAGTCTTCCTCAGTACTTGGCCTCTAAAAGCACTGACACCCCATCTTTACGAGTAACCATGGACAAATTCCTCATTCTCTTTGGCCAAATCCAGGTGGCAGTCCTGTGAAGACTTTTTCTCTAATAAACATAAAAAAGGAAACGCGAGAAGTTTCCCAGAACACAAGGGGATGAGCTTAGGAAGTATATTTTGCTGATCCATGTCTGAAGTGGGAATGATACCATAGCTTATCAGGTAAACTCTCAAAAAAAAAAAAAAAATTCAGGCCAGGCATGGTATCTCACACCTTTAAACCCTGTACTCAGGTGGCAGAGGTAGGAGGATCAAGGTAAATTCGAGGCCACCCTGAGATTACATTCTAGGTCAGCCTGGGCTAGAGCGAGACCCCACCTTGAAAAACCAAAAAAAAAAAAAAAAAAATTCTCACTGGGGAGATGGCTTAGAAGTTAAAGCGTTTGCTTACAAAGCCTAAGGACCCAGGTTCAGCTCCCCAGAATCCATGTAAGCCAGATGCACATGGTGGCACATGTGTTTGGAGTTCATTTGCAATGGCTAGAAGCCCTGGCACACCCATTCCCTCTGCCCCCCCCAGACAAATAAATAAATAACAATAAAACATCTTTTTTTTTAAATTTTTTATTTATTTATTTGAGAGTGACAGACACAGAGAGAAAGACAGATAGAGGGAGAGGGAGAGAGAATGGGCGCGCCAGGGCTTCCAGCCTCTGCAAACGAACTCCAGACGCGTGCACCCCCTTGTGCATCTGGCTAACGTGGGACCTGGGGAACCGAGCCTCGAACCGGGGTCCTTAGGCTTCACAGGCAAGCGCTTAACCACTAAGCCATCTCTCCAGCCCTAAAATATCTTTTAAAAATAATTTCCCTCCTAGGCTCAGGGACCTTTGTGGAAGAGGTGGCCGAAAGAATTTAAGGACGCAAAGAAGGGGAGCAGTGCTTTGCAATATCGACTTCCAGACACAAAGTGACCTCACAGCGGCCGATGCTACCTACACAAGACCTTAGTGACAGGAGGACAAACGATGATGACATCAAAACAGAAAAGCGGCGGGTTGGAAGGAAGAAGGAGTCAATGGAGGCGGGATTTGAGAGGGGGGAAGGGAAGGTGGTGGGAGGGGATTGTGATGATGGTATATTGTTTATATTTATGGAAGTTGTCAATAAAATTATTTTAAATTGGACTGGAGAGATAGCTCAGTGGGTAAAGTGGTTGCATGCAAAGCCTGATGGCCTGGGTTCCATTCCCCAACACCCACATAAAGCCAGATGCACAAAGTGGTGCATGCATCTGCAGTTTGTTTGCAGGGGCAGGAGACCCTGGTGTACCCATTCTCTCTCTCCCTCTCTCTGCTTGCAGATGAATAACATCTTTTATAACATTTTTAATATTTTATTTATTTATTATTAGAGAGGGAGAGAGGAAGACGCAGAGAGAGAAAGAGAGAATGGGTGCACCAGGACCTCCAACCACTGCAAACGAACTCCAGACGCATGCATCCCCTTGTGCATCTGGCTTACATGGGTCCTGGGGAATCGAACTGGGATCCTTAGACTTCACAGACAAATGCCTTAACCACTAAGCCATTTCCCCAGGCCCAAATAACATTTTTTAAGTTAAAAAAATAAAAATATTTTGTGTGTGCGGGTGCAAATGTGTGCATGCCGCAGCCTCACGTGGACGTCAGAGGACGCTGTCAGGTATTGTTCCTGTGCAGTCTTCCTTCTTTGCTTGGGCTCACTGTAAGCTCCAAGCTTCTGAGTTCTGGAACATTCTCCTGCCTCTGCCTCCATCTCACCATCATCCTGTTGAGATTACAGAAGAGCACAGCTTCCAGCTTTTCACATGGAGCCTGGAGATGAAACCCAGTTACCCAGGCGTGAGAGATAAGGGTTTTGTTCACTGAGCCACCTCCCTAGTCCTTATCAGGTAAACTCATAACTTTGTTCCTTTACCCTGCCTAAGGAGACCAGATTCTGATCTAATATATTCAAAGTTTTCCCCAGAATAGATCTGGGGATCAAGTCTTCTAGCTCCAGGAGAGCTCAAATAACTATCAGAGCCTGGTCCTTGAGCCTTCTGCTGACCCTGAACTCTTTTCTCTGGCTCTGAGCAATGACAAATTCTCTCATTCCCACGTAGGGGCAGTGTCATGAGTGATGGCCCCGTGTGTCTGTGTATAGCACTGTCCTCAGAAGGGCCTCGTGCTTGGGGACAAATGCTCTATAGCCACTGTGTTGAAATTCTTAGTAACGTCATCTTCTGATTTGTCGTTTTGGTGCGAAGCCTGGCAATGAGGGACGCCCAGGAGTGGAGGGGACCTGGTCCCACTCATGACACTGGCCTGCCTCCCAAATTAAGGTTCCCTCCAGAAAGGGCTGGCATCGACACAGGAAGTGCTAGGGGTCAAATGTGTGTTCCTGCAGTGCCATGGGGCCCAGTGTAGGCATAGGCATTTCTGTCCCAGACTGCAGCACAAACCTACACTGGGCAGGTGACCCAACAGGACAAGCCTGTTACACCCACCAGCATCAACTGTGTAGTGGAGTCAGCAGTGGCCTGGGCGTGGCTTATCTTGCCCTGGCCGTGGAGGGTGAGTTGTCTGGCAGCAAAGGCAGGGAGGATCCGGGAACAGATGGGCTTTGCTCATGGGGTCTATGGCAAGGAAAGCTCTTCACATGACTTTATTTGTTTGTTTGTTTAATTTATACAAGAGAGAGGCAGACAGAGGGAGAGAATGGGCCCACCAGGGCCTCTAACCACCACAAGGAAACTCCAGATGCCTGCACCACCTTGCACATCTGGCTTTACATGGGCATTGGAGAATCAAACCTGGGTCCTCTGGCTTTGCCAGCAAGCACCCTAACTGCTACCGCTCCAGCCCTATTTCACATGACTTTAAATAGCAAAGTTAAAACAAAGCAAAACACCACGATGCGCTAAGAGACTCCAGAAGGAAACAGCCTTACATTTGATAATGTTAATATACTCTTGTCCTACTTTTTGAACATGGGATCTGCATTTTTATTTTATTCTGTGTCCTGCTTGTCCTGCTTGTAACCACCCTTCCTGTACTGATGCTTGGTCTTGAGGTTAAGGAAACATCCTCTCTTGCCCACAGGAAGTCTTTCCTCTTGGGCTTCAAGAAAGCCTCTAGTGACCAGGCAGAAGCCTTCACCGCTGCTGTAGATCTTACGTAGCGTCAGGTACTGAATTCCTCTGGCCTACTGGAGTGTCCAGAGCACACTTTGTAGCCAGAAATGGCTATCATGTTTAGTTTGGTGTGGTAGGGTGTGTGTGTGTATAGAGAGAGAGAGATGGTTTATTTGCAAGCAGAGATAGAAGAGAGATAGAGAGAATGGGCACGCCAGGGCTCCTAGCCCCTACAGATGATCTCCAGACACATGCGCCACCTTGTGCATCTTCCTGGGGGAATTGAACCCAGGTCCTTAGGCTTAGCAGGCAAACACCTTAACCACTGAGCCATCTCTCCAGCCCAAGTTTGTTTTGGAGATATGGTCTCACTGTGTTGCCTGGGCTGTTCTTACGTCTCCTGCCTCATAGGCTCTACGCTGGGATCTTGCTCTCCGTTCACTTGGTGGTCCAGCATCTATAGAAGCTGATCATAGTCAGCCAACCCTGTCTTTGCGTTGCCCGAATCTCCTCTCCACCCCTTCACCGCTTCAGTCCTTCCTGAGGGAAGCCTCCAGTGAACAGCACTTTTGCAGAGCAAACATGATTGACATCCCTTCAAGCAAATGAAAGACCAAGGCCACCCTGCCTTGAGTTAGCAGGGCCACACACTTCTCCAGCCTTCTCTTGACTGCTTGCTGGCTCGGGTTCCCAATGCAGGACCGAATAATAATGACACTTTAATCCATATTAACAGTTACAGGCGTGGGCCTGGAAAGACTGCTCAGCCATTAAAGGTGCTTGCTTGCACAGCCTCATGGCCCAGGTTCAATTCCCAGAACCCATGTAAAGCCAGATGCACGCAGTGGCACATGTGTCTGGAGTCTGCCTGCAGTGGCAAGAGGGCCTGCTTTTCTCTCTCTCTCTTTCTCTCTCCTTGCAGATAAATAAATAATTTTTTAAAATAAGAGCTATAGGCCTGGAGAGATGGTTCAACAGTTATGGCATTCGCCCGCAATGTCTAATGACCCTGGCTATATTCCCCAGTGCCCACGTAAGCCAGATGCCCAAGGTGGCGCATGCATCTGGAGTTCATTTGCAGTGGCTGGAGGCCCTGCCATGCCCATTCTCTCTCTCTATCAGACTCTCTCTCTCAAGTGAATAAATAAGTTAAATTAAATAAATAAGTTATTGGTATTTTTATGAAGAAAATAAAGAGGCATGGTTTATCACAACTGAGAAGTAAAATATAATATATGATTTTTAAAATTATGTATGTATATAGTCTATACAAATATCAATGTTAATACAGATGTCTATAAATGCAATATTTCTTACATTGGTCTGAATGTATATACTCATTTAATAAGCACGACAGTTCTTTGAAGTAGGTGCCATGCTATTATCCTCATTTTTCTTTTCTTTTCTCCTAGGAGGGACTTGAGGTAGGGTCTTATTTTAGCCCAGGTTGACCTGGAACTCGCTAGATAGTCTCGGGCTGGCCTCAAACTCAAAGCAATCCTCCTATCTCTGCCTCCCAAATGCTGGGATTGAAGGCGTGCACCACCACCCTCAGTCAGCTTTTCTTGTTTTTTAAGACAAGGTCTCATGTTGCCCAGGCTGGCCTCGAACTTGTTACATAACAGAAGACGACGCGGAGCTTGATCTCCCTGCCTCTCCGTCCCCAGTGCTGAGATTACAGACATGCACCACCATGCCCACTTATGCAGTTCCGGGCATCCAGGCTGCATGCATGTTGAGCAAGCACTTTAGCCACTGGGCTGTGTGTCCCTAGCCCCGACAGTGTGGTCCTGAGTGTCACACCCAGGACCTTGTGTCTACTAGCAAACACTCTGCCACTGCTGTATGTCCCCAGTCCTCCCTGCCCCTCTTCCTGAGTAAAGCGTAGGCACAGAGGGGTAAAACGACAGGTCCAAGTCACAGAGTTAGAGCCGGGGTTCAAACCCAGGTTTAGTCTCTGCCTTCATCAGAGCACTTTGTGGTAGAAAAGTTCATGCAGAAGAGGGAAGGAGCCACACAGGCGTCAGAAGCAAAAGGAGAGAGGGACAGGCACTCCAGAATGAGACGCTCCAGGGTGGGGCCCCGCCATCTGTTTGAACAAGCCTAGATGAGCTGCACGCGCATGTTTGGGGATTCCTTAGCACAGATGAGGTGCTCAGAAAAAGCCAGGCGCAGCCTTAGCTGCGGGGCCCAAAGACCTTCACGGAAAGGTTTGACTCCGCCCAAGTCCTGCCCAGGCTTCCTGAGATGAGCTCTCAGGGATCTCCACCCGGGCTACCTAGAGATGTCTGTTTTCCAGCACGTCCAGTCCTAGCAGGCTCTCCCTTATCTCCCCAGACCAGTTGGCCCTGAGCAGGGAGGTCCTGGCCCTGGGGAGCTGTCCGCTGGGCCTGCGGTCTCCCTTGGGGCACAGCCTCTTTGGTGTGATCACACCCTTCCCAGGTCCTGTCTTGGAGGAAGAGTTCTTACCTTGGAGCAAGGCTGGTGCTTTCTTTCCTAAGGCTTTGCTGAGAAAATGTGTCTCTCTGACCTAAACCTCCCTCGGGCCTCGGGTGCAGGCCCAGGGGACCAGGGCTACTGTCCTCAACAGAGTTCCTTCTTTGTGTGTACCTAAGGCCTTTGTACATAATCTTTATAGAATAAATGGATGTGACATTGACTTTTAATTTTTTTAAGCGATTTGGGAGAGACGTTAAGTTGGGCCCTTACATTAACATAATCCATTCATCTAGACATTGTTGTCAAATATCTATTTGGAACTAGTAAGCTTTTTGTACTGTTTAAAATGAGGGTGGTGGCTTCACCATTAGCATGTTTTTCAAACACTTGGTCCCCAACTGGTGGCACTGTTTGGGGAGGTTATGGAACCTTTAGGAGATAGGGCCTCGCTGGAGGGGGGGGCTCACTGAAGAGGGATCTGGAGGGGTTTAACCCACACTTACTTCCCACTAAATTCACTCTGCTTCCTGTTTCACAGAATGTAAGGAACAAACCATGCTGAGTTTCCATCTCCCCAGACAGAGCATCCTGCGACCACGCCTTCCCTTCCATGACAGACTATTCCTGGAATTGTTCCTTGAGTTGCTTCTGTCAGGCATTTATTTGGTCACCATGACATAAAAGTAGATACACTCACTTGATTGTCGGTATGATTTTGGCAACATGAACAAGCCGACAGATACAATGGGAACTCAGCGACGTCTAGATGTCCACTCTGTTAGTTACGTCCTTACCGCTGTGACCACGCATGCAAGTTAAGGAGGGAAAGGGTTTACTTTGGCTTGTAGTTTCATCAAGACAGGAAAGGCATGATGCCAAGAGTGAGGCCCTACCTTGAAAAACAAAAACAAGCAAACAGAAATAAAGCCTATTATCACTCCTACCTCCTATAGCCAACCTTCTGGAAGGTATCCCAAATGGAGACAGAATGAACCAGAGACTATATGCTCTCACAATGGACTAAGCCATCCACATCAAGACTGGATGCAGGGCCAATTTCAGGGTTGCCACTTTGAAATTTTTAGTACTTTTTTGAGGAAGAAGCACTGTATTTTCATTTTGTACCAGTGCCACGAATTATCCTGCTAATGTCCTTCTGAGATGCCTGAGTCATGAGGGAGGAAAAATTATGAATCAGCAGGAGTTTCTTATCAAGATCTTTCCTAGCTCCCCTATGTCCCATGTTCTTCACCTGAACACCACCTACCACGTGAAGTAGCCCCCCATGTCACCAGCACCCTGTCTCTTAATCACTAAGAGTTTGGACTCAAAGAGAACTGGAGCCAGACAGACTCCAAACCCTGCTCAAAAATGGATCAGTCATGGGCTGAAGAGATGGCTTAGCATTTAAGGTGCTTGCCTGCGAAGCTTAAGGACCCATGTTCTCCTCTCTAGATCCCACATAAGCCAGACACACAAAGGTGAGGCAAGCGCAAGGTCACACATGACCACTAGGTGGTGCAAGTGTCTGGATTTTTTTTTAAAGATACTTAGGGCTGGAGAGATGGCTCACTGGTTAATGTGCTTGCCTGTGAAGTCTATGGACCCAGGTTCAACTCCCCCGTTCCCACGTGAATCTGATACACAAGGTGGTGTATGTGTCTGGAGTTTATTTCAGTGGCTGGAGGCCCTGGTGTGCCCATTCTTTCTCTCTCTCTCTCTCAAATAAGTAAATAAATAATAAATATTTTAAAAGATACTTTAAAAAGGGTACTTTCTGATGTAGTCACCCCATGGTGTTATAGAACACAAGAACTTACTCCTCCCCAATCTAATCATATTGTGGTATCCTCCATCTGTCTGTCTGTCTGTCTATCTATCTATCTATCTATCTATCTATCTATCTATCTATCTTGTTGCAGTCAGGTCCGCATTGCTGGTAGAAATCACCCAACCAAGAGCAGCTTGTGGGGAAAAAAAAAGGTTTATTTTGGCTTACAGACTCAAGGGGAAGCTCCATGATGGCAGGGGAAATGATGGCATGAGCAGAGGCTGGACATCACCCCCTGGACAACATAAAGTGGACAATATCAACAGGAGAGTGTGACAAACATTGGCAAGGGGAAATTGGTTATAACACCCATAAGTCGGACCCTGAACAATACACTGCCTCCAGAAGGTGTTAATTCCCAAATCTCCATTAGCTGGGAACCTAGCATTCAGAACACCTAAGTTTATGGGAACACCTGAAGCAAACCACCACATATATACATATATAATATCTAAATATATAAATATACATTTGTATAATATATATTTAGATATATAATTTTTAAAAATATTTATTTATTTGAGAGAGAGAGAGAGAGAGATAAGGAGGCAGCTATAGATAGAATGAGTACACCAGGGCCTCAAGCCACTGTGAAGTCCAGGCACATGCACCACCTTGTGCATCTGGCTGTCTGTGAATACTGGGGGAATCAAATCTGGGTCATCTGGCTTTGCCAGCAAGCACCTTACTGCTAAGCCATCTCTCTAGTCTCTTTATATATATATAATTTTATTAACTGAAATGCATATATCATTGGTTTTCAAGGCAGGGTTTCACTCTAGCCCAGGCTGACTTGGATCTCACTCTGTAGTCCCAAGCAGGCCTTGAGCTCACAGTGATCTTTCTACCTCTGCCTCCTGAGTGCTGGAATTAAAGGCTTGTGCCACACCACACACAGCCCCTTGATTGACATCTATATCTATATCTTTTTTTGTTGTTGTTGTTTGTCAAGGTAGGGTCTCACTCTAGCCCAGGCTGACCTGGAATTCACTATGGAGTCTCAGGGTGGCCTCGAACTCATGGCAATCCTCCTACCTCTGCCTCCCAAGTGCTGGGATTAAAGGCGTGCACCACCATGCCCAGCTATATATCTATATCTTGAGATATATATATATATAGTTTTTATTTATTTGAGAGTGACAGACAGAGAGAGAGAGAGAATGGGTATGCCAGGGCTTCCAGCCACTGCAAACGAACTCCAGATGCATGCGTCCCCTATGCATATGGCTAATGTGGGTCCTAGGGAATCGAGCCTCGAACCGGGGTCCTTAAGCTTCACAGGCAAGCACTTAACTGCTAAGCCATCTCTCCAGCACCCCTTGATATATTTTATAAAGAACAAAACAGGCGAAATGAGGAATCTCCTGGCACGCCTGATAAACAATCAAGGAGACGAAAGAATGTCGATCACCGTGATTGGTCATTGACATATACATGGATTAAATTATCACACTGTATCCAGTATGTACAATCCTTGAGTGTTGCTTACAAATTTTTTTTAAAAAGTCAATTTTATTAATTAAAAGAAATCGGGCTGGGCGTGGTGGTGCACACTTTTAATCCCAGCACTTGGGAGGCAGAGGTGGGGGGATCACTGAGAGTTTGAGGCCACCCTGAGACAATATAGTGAGTTCCAGGTCAGCCTGGACTAGCGTGAGACCCTACCTCGGAAAACCAAAAAGAAATTGGGCTGGGGAGATGGCTCAGCAATGAAAAGTGCTTGCTAGCAAAGTCTGCTGGTCGGGGGTTCAATTCCCCAGACGGGAGTAAAACCAGATGCAGCAGAGCGGTGCACACATCTGGCTCTGGTATTCATTTGCAGCAGCAGCAAGACGCCATGGTGCACTGATATGTTCTCTGTCTCTCTCTCATGATGAAATTACATGTATGTATTTTTTTAATATTTTCCTTTAAAGACAGAAATCATCCCCTCACTGTTGGTCGCAGCAGGATTTCCGATGTCTGGTTTTCTCATGCTCTCCCTGCTGGCCGGGGAAACTACTGGCAAGACGGAGTCTTGGTGAGAAGGTTCAGGCTGCTTCCTTCCAGGAAGTTACTTACCTGGAGAGTCAGGCAGCCGAGGTTCCCGATGCACTGGGCAGCCACACATTACACTTGTTAATCTCTTGTTCATCCCTTGCTGATGACATTATTTAGGGTGAGTCTCCCAGGATGTTTGTGTGGGTGGTATGATCCCAGATTATACAATCTCCAGTGATTGGTAAGAACATTTTCAAAGGCACCACGAAGCTCTTTAGACATAAATACAGCCCAAGTCTCACAGCTCCTTGGTGCTGAACAGTACTTTGATAACAGCATGACGGCAAGGGTTTTCAAAAGTGTCCAAATTCCAACATCCGGGTGCCACAGGGAAAGAAACCAGTTAACACCCTGGTGCTGATGATTAGACATCTTGGTGATGTCACTTCCCTGAGCCGTCTCCAGAAGATGAGCGACTCAGAGCCAGCCTAGCCACATCTTGATTCCTGCCCAACTCCACCTTACTGTCCCCAAATCAAAAACTGAAAATTTCCTGGAGTAGCCCATCCAGAGCGCAAGCCTTGCAGGAGAGGGGGAGCCCTGTTTTTACTGTCGCAGCCAAACTCCCACGTCCTAGAGGTGGCAGCTGCCCTGCGCCCTCCAGATCAGCCTAGGAACTTTCTAGAGAAAGAGTGGTGTTGCAGTCAGGACCATATTACTTCTAGAAATCACTCGACCAAGAGCAGCTTTTGGGAAAAACAGGTTTATTTTGGCTTACAGACTCGAGGGGAAGCTCCAAGATGGCAGGGGAAACGATGGCATGAGCAGAGGGTGGACATCACTTCATGGCCAACATCACATAGACAACAGCAACAGGAGAGCGTGCCAAACACTGGCAAGGGGAAACTGGCTATAACACCCATAAGCCCGCCCCCAACAATACACTGCCTCCAGGAGGTGTTGATTCTCAAATCTCCATTTAGCTGGGAACCTAGCATTCAGAACACCTAAGTTTATGGGGGACACCTGACTCAAACCACCACAAGTGGGAAAGAAGGAATGCGTGAACACCGGAGTCATATGTTAGATTAGGGAGCTTTAGAGGCAAGCAGTTGATATTGTTCCCTCATTGACAGACTTTTGCTCAAAGACACACTTCTAAGTTGGCACGGAGTACCCCAGAGAAGCTCCATGAGTGTTCCATGGGACCGACCAATATGGTCAATTTTATTAATTAAAAGAAATTGGGCTGGGCGTGATGGTGCACGCTTTTTTTTTTTTAATTTTTATTTTATTTATTTATTTGAGAGAGACAGACACAGAGAGAAAGACAGATAGAGGGAGAGAGAGAGAATGGGCGCACCAGGGCTTCCAGCCTCTGCAAACGAACTCCAGACACGTGCGCCCCCTTGTGCGTCTGCCTAACGTCAGGCCTGGGGAACCGAGCCTCGAACCGGGGTCCTTAGGCTTCACAGGCAAGCGCTTAACCGCTAAGCCATCTCTCCAGCCCTGGTGCACGCTTTTAAGCCCAGCACTTGGGAGGCAGAGGTAGGGGGATCACTGAGAGTTTGAGGCCACCCTGAGACTATATAGTGAGTTCCAGGTCAGCCTGGACTAACATGAGACCCTACCTTGGAAAACCAAAAAGAAATTGGGCTGGGGAGACGGCTCAGCAATGAAAAGTGCTTTCTCCCTTCCCAACCCAGAGCCATCTCTTCTTTATTTTCAAAATAATTTTAATTATTTATTTGTGAGAAAGAGGCAGAGAGAGAGAATAGGTGCGCCAGGGCCTCCTGCCACTGCAAATGAACTCCAGACGCGTGTGCTACCTTGTTCATCTGGCTTACATGGGTCCTGGGGAATTGAACCCAGATCCTTTGGCTTTGCAGGCAAGTACCTGAACTGCTAAGCCATCTCTCCAGCCTCCCATTTTAAAAATATTTTATTGGTTTACTTATTTATTTGCAGGGAGGGAGAGAGAATGGGCATGCCAGGGCTTCTTGCCACTCAAATGAAATCCAGATACATATGCCACCTTGTGCATCTGGCTTTACATGGGTCCTGGGGAATTGAACCCAGGGCATTAGGCCTTTCAGGAAAGTGCCTTAACCACTGAGCCATCTCTCCAGCCCACCCAGAGCTGTTTCTATCTTGCTCATTTTGAGCAGTGACATTTTTAATGGGAGCCAAATGGCTGATATAGATGTGTGTGTGTGTATGTATATATGTATGTATGTATAGCCAAAAGCAGATTTCATCTAGAAAAAAACAGCACAAAGGAATCCTCTGTAAGACCCCTGCTTTCCCTTGGCCCCTCCCTGGGGCTCGGCCCGGATTGAGAAAGTGCTGACATCTCTACCTCTGTTTTGCCTGGTTTCCCACTTTGCCTCAGGACCTTGGCTACAAGAGGGCAAAGTTTACATTTACCATGAGACAGGTTATAAAACAAGGAAGTCTTCTTTTTCATGTTGAGCATTTGCTTGGCAGAGAATCGGCCCAAACCTTGTCTTCCCACAAACACACAGTGGAGTCGTTAATTAATTACCCCATAGAGGCCAAAACAAGGTGAGGAACGAGTACAGATTCAGCAGATAATCTACTGGCCAGAAGAGGTTTAATTCTGCCTAGATCTCTTTCCATTCAGCCCTTCAGAGTCAATTCTAACCTGCAAGCAAGTCATAAAACAGATTGCTTCGACAGATTTAAAAAAATGAGCACCGAAGATATTATGCACCACCTGTGTGATGTGACGTGAGCGCTCCACTGCTGGCCAGATTTCACGCAGGCTAGCGTCACGATCATCAGCGAGGTCAAGCATTAAGGGGACCCACTGTGCGCTGGGACAAACCATGTGGGGGCCACCACTCCCCGCTCTCTGTGAAGAGGCAGATCGACGGGCCTCTTCCTACAAAGTGCAAACTGAGAACGCTTAGGGATAGCTTATTGCCAGGTTTGCTGTGTGTGGTTCTCAACCTTGTTAAAGTCGAGTCACTTAGCCCAGGGAATTGAGCAGGAAGCAGCCAAGCCAAGGAAAAGACTTGCTTTAGAGAGACTGTCTCCACCAGGCCCAGCCCAGCCCAGCCTCAGGCCAGGCTTGGCCCCAACTCCACCTCATCAAGCTACTTTTATCTTCGGGGGAGACGCAGAGCACACCCTGCCTGAGCCTCCTGTTAGGACCTATCACTCCCTGGGACTAAGTTGTCCACTGCTGGGACTTGCCTTTTGTGGCTATAAGGATAAAATTAATCATAGCAGCTGTGCCTTCATGTGTCACCAAGCACTTAGTTGATCTTGATGGCAATAACGACAAAGGCAAAACTTGTTATCAATAAACCTGAAATGCCCAAGGATGTTTCTCCAAGCTTCAGCAAGCTGTGGCTTTTACCTAATCATGCTAGCTGGGATCACATGAAGACCATACTGTTTAATTTTTAAATGGTAACAATGACAATTAACAAGTATAGAATGACTTGTCTATCTATCAAGAATTATACGTGTTTCTGACCATTACTTACTTAAGTTTTTTTGGGGGGGGTCATGGTAAGGTCTCAGTCTAGCTCAGGTTGACCCAGAATTCACTATGTAGTCTCAGGGTGGCCTCGAATTCTCAGCGATCCTCCTACCTCTGCCTCCTGAGTGCTGGGATTAAAGGTGTGTGCCACCACGCCCGGCTACTTAAGTTTTTTTTAGTTAAGCTTGCTTGCAAGTTCTATAAGTTCATATTGTTAAACACAACATACTTGCTTTGAACTTAGCATAGCATATTATAATGTTCCTACAAGTTAAAGGTATTTCTGAGGTATTTTAAAAAATATTTTCATTTGTTTTCTTTCATTTACTTATTTGAGGTGGAGAGAGAGAGGAAGAGGCAGATAGAGAGAGAGAATGGAGCACCCCAGGGCTTCCAGCCACTACAAACGAACTCCAGATGCATGTACCACCTTGTATATCTGGCTTATGTGGGTACTGGGGAATTGAACCTGGGTCCTTATGAAATGGGGTATTAGGAGTTCAGGAATAGTCCTTGAACCCCAAACACTACATTCGTGTTTCCATTTAACCAAAGAATTGGACAAACCAAAGTGAGAAGGATAATTATCAAATAATTATATTTATTTAGGAAAGTACAAAATCTAGAGAAGGAAAATAGATACATTCACATGGTTCAAGAACCCATGGGACTTGAAAGAAACATGAAAAAGAGATTTAGAGAGAATAAAAGAGAAAGTACAAAGAGGTCCTGCCATGTGGAAGGCAGGAGGTGGTAAAGAGCCCATGCAGGAGAAAGTGAGAGCGTCTCCCCTTGTCTCTGCTTACCACAGGGAAGCTTATCAGAACCTCAAAGTTCAGGAGCTGGCCAAGAGAGCTTGCTCTCCTCTGGTAAATGCATTTATAACCTTATGGTGGTGGGCCTTGCCTTCCAGCTCAGATAAAACCAGAATGAGAGTTGATTGGTCTGGGCCAGGGGCTGGCTCATGAAGAGGCCAGCCATGATGCTGAACTGGGGGCTGCACTTGACCAGCCATAATGTCAGGATGAGATTTAAATTCTAGGAGAGGGCACCTCCCTCCAAGGAGGGGTTCAGATTATTTGTGAAAAAACAAATCTAGTGAAGAGATAAGAAGACTGCAAGGATAGACCCAAAGACACTCCTGCTTTTGATTTTCAGTGGCCCAGTCACCCTAACCTACTTAACAAAGCTACCTCAGTCCCTCTCACTAAGGCTTCACTGGCAAGTGCCTTAACCGCTAAGCCATCTCTCCAGTCACAAACTGCTTTCTATACACCTAGAAGAGCTGGACTAAAGATCTGCCCCCAGTGATACCTCTTCTAGCAGGGCTGTTGGAGACTCAAGTTGCAAAGTCAATCTTAATCAAAAATACTCAGGCTATGGGGGACATACATTTATATTCAAACCACCACATTCCGCCCTGACCCCCATAGACTTATGATAATCTCACAAATGCTCAGTGCAACTTCAAAGGTCCCCATGGTCTTCACCAATTTTAACATTGTTCAAAAGTCCCAAGTCTCATCTAAGATTTAAGACTGTGCCTTAATTGTGAGTCTTGTAAAATCACAAGTCACATATTTCCAACACACAATGTTACAGAGTAAACATTTCCATTGTAAAAAAAAAAAAAAGGCATAACCAGGAGAGACTGGACCAAATACAAAATCAATAACCAATAGGCAAATAACATACATCTGCAGTTAAAGTCCAGCATCCAAAACCAGTGATGAAAGTCTCTGGATTTTCAACGACACCCCTTCAGCTGGGTTGGTCATAGCCCAGGGAACATTTCATCCAGAATCATCAGCTCTCCATGGCAACAATTCCACAGTCCTGGTATATCGAAATATGTTTGGATCTACACTGCAAACCATGGTTCATTTTCATAGCCCCATACAATGGTCTTACTGCCTCACATTGCCATATCTCTGTCACTCCTAGAACTATTTCATCTTCATACAATGGCCTTACTGGGCCTCCACACAAGGATTTCAACCCTGCCTCACTTTGCCCAGGGACAATTTCCAAAAATCCAAACCACATTGCACTTCATGACCTGCTTCCCTACATTTATTTTTCTTTTTTTAATATTTTATTTATTTATTTATTTATTTGAGAGAGAATAGGCACACCAGGGCCTTTAACCACTGTAAACAAACTCCAGACACATGTGCCACCTTGTGCATATGGCTTACATGGGTACTGAGAAATTGAACCTGGGTCCCTAGGCTTCGTAGGCAAGCCCTTTAACCACTAAGCCATCTCTCCAGCTCCTCCCTACATTTTTCATGTACCCAAAATCAGTACCAAGTACGAGGCATAGCCAAATTTGTCAATTTAGAGAGAGAATGAACTTTAGCCTTGAAGAGTATCAAACTTCTCACAAATTTTTCCTTCAAGTCACCTCCTTTCAATGGCTCTCACACAGGGCATTTCCATTGTTTTAATGCAAATCAGTTCATCCACCCTTAATGGGGACAATCTACTAAAAAATTGCAGTTATAAGTAACCTAAAACCAGTCTCTGTGCCAGTACCTTCAAACTTTCTTGAATTTTTCCTACAATTACCTGTGTATCTTCTACATTTTTTTCAGTTTTATTATACCTTCTGCCAAGCACACCAGTCCATTACTTTTAAAGTCAACCTTGATCAGACCCCCTGGGCATGAGTAGAAGTATTCAACCAGCTTCTTTGCCAGCAGCCAAGTTCCAACGAAGTCAGCTCTTTCTCCTTCAAAAGTCCATAAGCCAAGCCTTCACAGTCCACAATTCTCTTTGCATTTGACATCTGCAGATTCTCACCAAGTAGTCCAGCAAGCTCTGCTTACAGCTCTGCAAGGCTTCTCCAGCCCAAAGGACCAAGTCCTTCTATAGTCCTCCTGCAAACACATTTCAAAAGAAACAAAAACCACATGGTCAGAGTCATCACAGCAGTGACCCCATTTCTGAGTACCAGATTTCTGTTGCAGTTACTTTTGTTTTTTACATAGCACTCGATTTTTATTTGCATATTATTTGTTTACATTGCATTTAGTATTATAAGTAGTTTAAATCATATAGGTAATTTGCATAGGATGGATGCAAATAGTAGATCATTTTATTTAGGGGCTTTAAGCATTCACTGGAATCGATATGTGCAGGGTTGTGTCTTTTGATTTCAACCTACATACCACCTATCCTGAGGAATTATTATGTAATACACTCTTAAGAATTTCCATTTTTGTAAAAAAAAAAAAAAGGCTACTCATAAATGTGGAGACCATGTGAGCAATATATACTTCACAGTAGGTTTCATTAAGATATTTGTGAAGTACTTTTTCCAATAAAAGAATAAAATATGAAAGTATGAGAATCAAGGTAAATAATTTCACAACAGGTAAGTCATGAAAGATGGCTTAGGAAGCTGCTACTGTGGAAGTGTAAGGCCTCTTTGCCTGGTAGACATGAACATGGACACCAAGTGTGTTCTACACGGCCATTCCTCTTCCAGCAATGGACACATTCAAACACAGTGATCACAGGACAACATTTTCCCCTTACGTTTGTCACTCCCTGTAACTCCCTTTGACCTTTATTCCAGTCACTTCAATGAGTCCTTTCCTAACTACTCAACTTTATTTTGCTGTACTTTATTATAATTTAGTGCCAAATATTTTATAGATTTATTTTTGTTGCCTGATCCTCCCACTAAAATTGCAACTAGGACTCAACCATAATTATTTTCCTTTTTTTTCTCAATTTTTATTAACATTTTCCATGATTATAAAAAATATCCCATGGTAATACCCTCCCTCTCTCCCTCTTTCCCCTTTGAAATTCCATTCTCCATCATATCCCCTCCCCATCTCAATCAGGCCTACCTTGCAAACTGCAGTTACTTTTTATCACTGGGACAAAAATCAGACCAGAAGCAGCTTAAGGAGGAAAGCGTTTGTTTATTTGAGAGAGAAATGGGCATACCAGGGCCTCTAGCCACTGCAAATGAACTCCAGGAACATGTGCCACTATTTGCATCTGGCTTATAAGGGATCTGGGGAATCGAACCTTGGCTTTCACGGGCAAGCACCTTAACTGCTAAACCAGCTTCACCAGCCCAGGAAAGGGTTTATTGTGGTCAGCTTCATGTTTCTGGGCTGAACCTCCAGACCAGACACAGTTTACGGGAGGAATGGGATTTATTCCAGGCTTACAGATCCAGGGGACATTCCATAATGGCAAAAGAGGCTGGCCCCCTTTCACAGATCCAGGTGGGGTGGGGGGGAACCCACCTACCATCAGGACCACCAAAGCAAGCACACAGTGGGAACCCCAGGCAGAGCTCAAGAACTCTGCATACCTTTGGCTGGATTTCAGAATTGCCCTAGAAACACCTTAGAGCTGGACCCCATGATCTGCCCTCAGTGACACGCTCCCCTGTTGCAGGAGTGTCTACCTTCTAGGGTAGAAACTGCAAACTCAATTTTTAATTATACCTGAGTCTCTTAAGGGACATAGATTCAAACTACCACAGGTTTATTTCAGGCTTACAGAGTCCAGGAGAAACACCATCAGTGGCAGAAGACACTAGCTCACTTCCGCACATCCACAGCAGAGAGACAGGGACACCAACCAGCACGCACAAGCAGCCAGAGCTCCATTTACTCTCTACATATGTGGTAGGGTTGGACTGAAGCCCCGCCTCTGTTGCAGTCAGGTTCGCATTGCTGGCAGAAAACCCCTGACCAAGAGCAACTTGTGGGGGGAAAAAGGACTTGTTTTGGCTTACAGACTTGAGGGAAAGCTCTATGATGGCAGGCGAAAATGAAAGCATGAACAGAGGGTGGACATCAGTTCCTCACCAACATCAGGTGAACCACAGCCTGACTATAACACCCATAAGCCCACCCCCAACAATACACTGCCTCCAGGAGATGTTAATTCCCCAATCAGTTCCATCAGCTGGGAACCTAGCATTCAGAATACCTTAGTTTATGGGGGACACCTGAATCAAACCACCACATTCTGCCCCTGACCCCCATAAACTCATAACCACACACGATGTGAAATGCAATATGTTCAGTCCAACTTAAAAGTCCCCATAGTTTTATTTTTTTAATCAATGCTAATGATGTTCAAACATTCCCATAGTCTGAGATCTTTTAACTGAGCCATAATACCAAAGACCCAAAACCCCACAATGACACAGAATAAATATTCACACTGCAGAAGATGGCACTGGACATAGCAAAGAAATATTCAACCAATTCAATATTTAAAACAACCAGGCCAACATCAGACTCTGTAGCTCTGAGTCCAGCAACTCCAGCCAGTGGCAAATCTCCAAGTCCGATAATTCTAACCAGCAACAAGTCTCTGGCATTCCAATTTCGTCCCCCAGCTAGGCTACTCACAGTCCTGGAAAACTTCACCCGGAACCAGCAGCTCCTCAGCAGCCATCTCGTGGTCCCAGCATCTCCACTGGGTCTCCACTGCAATCCATGCTTCATCCTCATGGCTCCATCAGGTCTCCATGCAGGCATCCAGCAAACCTGCCTCACACTGTCCGTGGCCATTTCCAAAACACAGGACTGTGTTGCAAATTCAATGATCCTATCTTTCCTGCATTTCTTATATTCCATAATACCAGGTGGGGTGCCAATTTGTTAATCCAGAGGGGAATAAAGGAGACTTTGAAGAATAGGATACTCCTTGAGCACTCAGGCCCCTTCAAGAGACTGCATTCTGTCTATTGTCCCAATGCAAATCAGTTTAACCAATCTCAAAGGTTGTAATCTCTCATACAATTGCAGCTGAATGTGTAGAAGTTTTGGCCCAAAGATTTCATTTTTTTCTGTGCTACATCCCTCTGCTTATACCAGTCCATTTCTATGCAATGCAATCCTGCATAAATTCTCCATACACGGACATAACAGCAAGTCTCTCACACAACCTGCTTCCAGCCCAGTCCAGGCAAAGGTCTTTTTCACCCTCACAAGCCAAACCTCACAGTCCTTAGTTCTTACTGCATTCAGGTCTTTCAATTCTGACCACAATAGTCCATCAGGCTGTACTTAAAGTACTACAAGGCTGCAAGGTGTCTCTTAGGCCAAAGTTTCAAATCCTTCTACATTCTTCTCCAAAAGGCCAAAGCCACACAGTCAGGTTTCAATCAGTAATGAAACCACCTCCTCAGTACCAACTTTACTGTTCCAGTCATGTTTGCATTACTGGCAGAAAACACCTGACCAAGAGCAGCTTGTGGGGGGCAGGGAAGGGCAGGAGTTTATTTTGGCTTACATACTAAGGGGAAGCTCCAGGATGGCAGGGGGAAATGACAGCATGAGCAGAGGGTGGGCATCACCCCCTGGCCAACACTAGACAGACACCATCAGCAGAGGAATGTGCCAAACACTGGCAAAGGAAAACTCACTATAATACCCATAAGCCCACCACCAACAATACATTGCTTCCAGGAGGCGTTAGTTCCCAAATCTCCATCAGCTGGGAACCTAGCACTCAGAACACCTAAGTTTATGGGGGACCCCTGAATCAAACCACCACAGCCCCAGTGGTACACTTCTAGCAGGTACCACAAACTAGAGACTTAAGTAGGAAGTTTAATCTTAATCAAAAGGTCCTGCGCTAGAGAGATGGCTTAGTGGTTAAGCGCTTGCCTGTGAAGCCTAAGGACCCTGGTTCGAGGCTCGGTTCCCCAGGTCCCACATTAGCCAGATGCACAAGGGGGTGCATGCATCTGGAGTTCGTTTGCAGTGGCTGGAGGCCCTGGCACACTCATTCTCTGCCTCTCTTTCTCTCTCTCTCTCTCTGTCTCTTCTTCTGTCACTCTCAAATAAATAAGTAAAAGTTAAGAAAAACAAAACAACTTTACAAAAAATGTCCTATGGGAAGGCCAGGCATGGTGGTGTACACCTTGTAGCCCAGGGCTCAGGAGGCAGAGGCAGGAGGATCATTGTGAGTTTGAGGCCACTCTGAGACTACATGTGAATACCAGGTCAGCCTGGGCTAGAGTGAGACCTTACCTCCAAAAACAACAACAAAAAGAAAGAAAGAGAGAGAGAGAGAAAGAGAAAGGAGGGAAGGAGGGAGGGAAGGAGGGAGGGAGGGAGGAGGAAGGAAGGAAGGAAAAGAAGAAGAAGAAGAGGGAGAAGAAGAAAGCCCTATGGGGTACATACATTCATATTCAAACCATCACAGTGCCCTTTCCATAGGCTTCTCCTTTGGAGATCTCCCTCTCTCTTCTTTCTCCCTTGGATACTAATTCTCCCTAAAATAAACCTCATACTTCATATGTACCCTTATCTATGTCTGTTTTATCAATTCTTTAGGGTAAGGACCCAAAAGTTGGGGTTTCTGGGCCTGGGAATCACCTGCATAATACCCTCCTGGACCCCAAAATCCTGCATCAATATCTATGAGGGACTATCTTGATTAGGTCAGTTAAGGTTTGAACACCCAGTTTAACTGTGGATGGCACATTCCATGGGCTGGGTTTTTGGATAATATAAAAGAGAGAGCCGGGCATGGTGGCATTCAGGAGGCAGAGGTAGGAGGATCTCCATGAGTTCGAGGCCACCCTGAGACTACATAGTGATTTCCAGGTCAGCCTGGGCTAGAGTGAGATCCTACCTCAAAAACTGGAAGAAAAAAAAAAATAGAGAGAGAGACAGAGAGAGAGCAGGATAAGCATTCAGCGTTTATAGTTCTCTGCTTCCTCACTGGGCTGAGTGTAACCACCTATATGATAGACTGTCAACTGGAGCTGTAAATGGAAATACACCTTCTTCCCTTAAACTGATTTTTAAAAATATATTTTATTTATTTATTTTATTTGAGAGAGGGAGAATGGGTGCACCGAGGCCTCCAGCCACTGCAAACAAACTCCAGACTCACGCCACCTCGTGCATCTGGCTTACGTGGGAACTAGGAAATCGAACCTGGGTCCTTAGGTTTCGCAAGCAAGCACCTTCACTGCTGAGCCAGCTCTCCAGCCCTAAACTGATTTTTGGTCAGGTGTTTTGTCACAGCAATGAGAAGTTGACTAACACAGTGATGGACTCTGTCCCTTCAAACTGTATGCCAAAATAAACTGTCCCTTCCTTGAAGTCGCTTTTGTCAGGCACTTTGTCACAGTAATCGAGAATGATTGATTGCCCTCTCTTTTTAGGTTATGACCTACAGAACCATGTAATGTCTACACATGAGAAAAAAATACCTGAAATTAAACTGTTAGGACAAGACTTAAAAAATCTGAACAATGTCCCACAATTACAACATAGTCTGTTACACGCAGCAGGACACACACATTGCGGATTTATCGATGGCAACATTCTGAGAAAAGGGTGTCAGGACTGCTTGGGGATTTTGTTGAGGCCCTGTGCTGGGTGACTTATAAACAACAGACATTTACTTCTCACACTACAGTCTGGGAAGTCCCGGATGTAGATGCCAACAGATTCGGCTTTGGAGCCTTGGCAGTATTGTCCTCACATGCCCAAAGGGAAGACTCTGGCCAGTCTCGTTAGGCCCTTCGAAGGGTACATCCTCACGACCTAAAATCGCCTCCCACGAGTTCCTATCCTAATGCAATCACTTGCGAGTCAGCATTTTGGCATGCAGAGTCTGGAACGACACAAACATTCGTAGCAGAGCTGGCTTTTATGGTTTAATATCCGCCCCCCCCCCAAAAAAAAGTACAGCAGAAAATCGAGATTAAAAATATTTTTGCCAGGCATTGGTGGTGCACGCCTTGGATCCCAGCATTTGGTAGGTAGAGGTACAAGGATCGTCATGAGTTTGAGGTCAGCCTGGGACTACAGAATGAGTGTCAGATCAGTCTGGGCTAGAGTGAGACCCTATCTTGAAAAAAATAAAAGCTTTTTTTTTTTTTTTTTTTTGGCATGCATGTATATGTTTGTGTGTGTGTGTTGTGGTGTATGGTACATGCATGTGTGTATGTGTGTTGTGGTGTATGTATGGTGTGCGCACCTGTGTGTTCAGGATGCTGGTGCCTCATGTGCATATGTGCAGAGGTCAGGAAAGAAAGTTCTTCCCTCTATCAATCCTCTGCTTTACTTCCTAACATGGAGTCTCTCACTGAATTTGAAGCTACCATTTTTTTTTTTCTGTCAGACTAGCTGACCAGCAAGCCCCAGAGAGTCCATGGTGTCCACTCCCAATACAAGACTGGGGTCACAGGTGTGCATGGCCACCCCCAGCTGTTTAGCCTAGGTGGTAGCATTTGAACTCAAGCCCTCTCAGGCCCTATGCTTGCAAAGCAAGTGCTCTTACCCACCAGCCACTGCCCACCCTTGATTTTATTTTGAGGTGGTAGATTCTCTTCCTTAAATAAAAATCTTCATAAGATAGGCTGGAGAGATGGTTTAATGGTTAAGATGCTTGCTTGCACAGCCAAAAGGACCCAAGTTCAATTCCCCAGGACCCATGTAAGCCAGATGTGTCTGGAGCTCATTTGAGGCGGCTGGAGGCCCTGGGGGGCCCTTTCTCTTTCACTCTCTCTCTCCTCCCCCCGACTTTCCTCTCTCAAATAAATAAATAAAAATCTTCATAAAATAAATCCACTATCCAGTCGCCAACATTAGTGTCATGAAGAAAAGTTAAAGGAACAGCCCTCTTCTCCCGGCTAATTCTCATAAACCTCACAGTTAACCCTTAGTAAAATAAGAGGTCCACTTCTTTTTAATAAAATCTCCATAACTGTTAGGAAACTAGAGGAGTTAGGATAGCAGTTTCAAAAAAGCCAGGCTCGGGCAGGAGAGATGGCTTAGCGGTTAAGTGCTTGCCTGTGAAGCCTAAGCGGTTTGAGGTTCAATTCCCCAGGACCCACGTAAGCCAGATGCACAAGGGGGCGTATGTGTCTGGAGTTCGTTTGCAGTGGCTGGAGGCCCTGGTGCACCCATTCTCTCTCTATCTGCCTCTTTCTCTCTCTGTCTGTCACTCTCAAATAAATAAATAAAAATGAACAAAAAAAAAGTTTTTTCAAAAAAAAGCCAGGCTCATGTCTTTAATCCCAGTGATCCTCCTACCTTGGCCACCACACTCACAGGCCATATTCATATATATATATATATATATATATATATATATATATATATATATATTTATTTATTTATTTATTTATTTGACAGAGAAAGAGAGAAAGGGAGAGGAAGTGAGAGAGAATGGGCTCACAAGGGTCTCCAGCCACTGCAAAAAAACTCCAGATGCATGCGTCCCCTCGTGCATCTGGCTAATGTGGGTCCTGAAGAATCGAACCTGGGTCCTTTGGCTTTGCAGGCAAATGCCTTAACCACTAAACCATTCCTCCAGCCCTTTTTTTTTAAGTTTTAAATATATTTTATTTATTTATTTATTTGACAAAGAGGAAGAGGGAGAGAGGGAGAGAGAGAATGGCTCACCAGCCATAGTCTTAATAGATTTCCTTCCCGTCTTTCCTCCACATACATAAGAGTTTCATAAGTTCTTAGTTTTGTTTTCTCCATTGCTATAACTAGCCAGAATATTTTTTGCATGCTCTATCATTGTTGTCACATAAGGTCCTATCAGAGGGCCCAGCGAGATGGCTCAGTGGGTAGAGCTCTCGCCATGCAGGCATGAGTTCGGATCCCCAGTACCCACCTGAGGCTGGACACAGTAGGGCAGGTGTGTGCCAACCCAACATGTGTGTGGCAAGGTGGAGGGCAGAGGCTAGAGAATCTCCCCGACTCTGGGGCCAGCTAGTGAACAATGAGAGACTGCCTCAAACAAGGGGGGAAGGTCAACACCTGAAGTTGTCCTCTGACCTTTGTCCAAGCCCACACGCAATCGCTCGCACGCGTGTGCACACACACACCAGAAGAGGAAAGAGCCTATCACACATCTTCCATGTGATTATACAAGCTTCCTCAGGATTGTCTTTCAAAGCTGCACAAATTCTTTTTTAAAAAAAAATATTTTATTTTTATTTATTTGACAGAAAAAGGGAGGGAGACAGAGAGAGAATGGGTGCAGCGAGACCCCCAGCCACTGCAAACAATCCAGACACATGCGCTTCCTCGTGGGTCCTGGGGAATCGAACCTGCGCCCTTTAAAGCCCTTAACCGTTAAGCCATCCTCCAGCCCCCTCCCTCGGCCTCCCCCGCAGGAATCTTAATCCCAGGTCAGCTCCCTGCATCCCTGGGCCCTTCCAGGCTGCCTGCTCCTCCCAGAGGCCGCCCCATGCTTGGAAAATGCACACAGTTCATCCTAAACCAGCAGTATCTGGTATGGGAAATCTGTTTCCCCCACAACTCCTAATGCATTTCATTACCTTTCACTGATCAGTTCGGAATTACCCACCTCGCTGCCCTTAATTATCCACCTCACTGCCTTCTTCATTAGCATGGAGGGCGGAGCCCGGCTGGCCTGTGTTCTCTCCAGAGCCCCAGTCACTTCTGATTAGTGAGTCGCCTAGAAAAAACGGCCCCCAGCTCCAGCCGGCGGCCACTGCCAGTTAGTGTCCTCCTCTGCCGAAGCATTCATTTATATTCTGTTTCTGGGTCCCGTGGAGGCAGCGGGTTAGTGGGGTGGGGGATGGGAGGCGAGGGCCAGCCAAGACTAATGACTGCATCTGCCTTTTACCTTCTAGCCTCCCTCCTCTTTCCTCTCTTCCCCTCCTCCTGTTCTTGCTCTCTCTCTCCCTCTCTCTCTCTCTGCTTTCTCTCTCTCTTTCCCTCTTTATCTCTCTCTCTCTCTCTCCAGTTTCCTATTCAACACAACAATGTGGCTTGAAAGCTCCTGCATGAGACAATAGCAACCTAAAATCCTGGACTACTTATCCTTCCTCCACCCCCTCCCCTCCTGCTGCTCAGGATGCCCCCTAACAAAGGCCCCAGTTTGACCTCTAGGCAGGCCAAGGCTGATTCAAAACAGGGATTTGAATTCGTCTAAGACGAGCAAACCAAGGACCACAAACCAGCCACACTCGATTGCCTAACCTCCAAGTGGAGCCGAAAACATTAATTTTCCTCTCCTCCTTCTGTTTTTTTGTTTGTTTGTTTGTTTTGGTTTTTTGCATGTTGTTAAATAAGGATCGGGGAGGCCCCGTGTTTCAAATGTACATAGAAGAGTTTTAAAAGGACTGGCAGCGAGCTGAAAGAGACACAGCTTCCAAAATACGGCCGAACTTTCACAATACCGCATCGGTATTTGGCATGACCTCCCGCCACCGGGCTTTCTGTTGAAATGCACACCTTTGCAAACTCGGCCCCTTCCAAGGAATTCTTAGGAGACATTTTATTCTCTTAAACATTAGCCTGTAAGCACTGTTGCTTCTTAAAGGGTTGCCAGTGTCATAACGATTGCTCAAAAAAAAAGAAAGAAAGAAAAAGAAATATATATGTACATAGAATATCTGTCCCAGAGCTAGGGCGTGGGACACACAGAGGCTGTTTGCTCCCTAGTCCCAATGCGAACAGAGACCCCCTTGTCCGAGAGGAGCCAGCTAGGAAGTGTCTGCCGCTCTTGTGTAAACTTGGACATTCACTTAAGAAGCTGCCTGTCTCGAGGATGAACGCCCATCAGCCAGGACTCGGGGACAAGAGCCAGCAGCCGCCACCCTGACAACCAGGAAAAAGCTGGAGGTGATATCCGAGCTGAGCTGCACGCTGCTTCAGGAGCTCCCCCCACCCACTAAAACTTCCAGATTGTTTTAGGAAAGGCAAAAGACATGACTGGTTTGTATGACAGAACCTTCAGGAAGTATGTTCTCAATATTTGTTGGGTTGGTTTTTTTTTTCCCTGCAGTCATTTCAAAGACCAGTTGTCATCAATCCCACTGGACAACGTATTTTTCAAATAGCCACACTATATTGCATATCACTATATGTTACATACTTATGCTAGCTTATTCTTTTTTATTTTTTATATTTTGTTTTATTTGTTTATTTGAAAGGGAGAGAGGAAGAGGCAGATAGAAAGAGAGAATGGATGTGCAGTTACTGGTCAGATCATACCAGATGTT
This sequence comes from Jaculus jaculus, assembly GCF_020740685.1. Lineage (NCBI taxonomy): Eukaryota > Metazoa > Chordata > Mammalia > Rodentia > Dipodidae > Jaculus > Jaculus jaculus. The sequence continues at coordinate 26,457,567 of NC_059112.1, read as the reverse complement.
GTGATGTCCCAGTGAGGGATCTTGTGAAGGTCTGGGTGTGTTTTATTCTGTGTGTTGCATTACCCCTGTCAGGTCCAAGTTTTGTCATGTCTGAGCTCTTTGACATTAAATCTGTGATGTAAAATTGTATGATGTGCTATAAATTTTATGCATAATAAACTAAGTTATGGCCTATTATAACCTGTAAAACATTTCTTGTAAATGACCTAACTTCTTTTTCCGTTTATGTACACTTTCTTATATAAATTTACAGCGTATTTGTTGTGGCCTCTTCTGTAAACATTCCCATACTCTTTTCCCTGGTGCTTATTTGCACGAAAGAAACTTGGGTGCTCTTGTTTGTAGCCATCTTCAAAATCCCTGTCTTTACTGTAGTTTATAACCTTTTCTAATTTTAATAATCTAAATCAATGTTTGAATCATGCGTTTTATATCCTACTTTCCAAATAAATTCTCTTATTTTACTAAGAAAAAAAAAAAGGAAGGAAGAGAGAAAGAAAGGAAGAAAGAAAGAAAAAAGAAGAAAGAAAAGAAAGAGAGAATGGGTGCGCCAGGGCCTCTAGTCTCTTGGTTGGGTGGTTTCTAACAGCAATGTGAAACTGACTGCCACAGTAAGGTGGTACTGAGGAGTGGGATTGCTGCTAGACACCTGACTGTGTGGCTTTGGCCTTTGGGAGCTGATTTTCTTGTGTTTTGGAAATGGCCATAGACAGTGTGAAGCAGGTTTGCTGGTTGCCTGCCATGAGAATGAACCCTGAATTTCAGTAGTAGAGATGCCAGGACCATGAGATGACTGCTAAGGAAAGCTGCTGGCCTTGATGAAGTTTTCCAGGACTATGAGTAGCCTAGCTGGAGGGGCGGAATTGGAATGCCAGAGACTTGTTGCTGATTAGAATTATTGGACTTGGAGATTTGTCACTGGCTAGAGTTGTTGAACTTGAAGCTACAGAGTTTGATGTTTTCCCTGGTTGTTTTAAATCTTGTATTGGCTGAATGTTTCTTTGCTATGCCCAGTGCCATCTTCTGCAGTGTGAATGTTTATTCTGTGCCATTATGGGCTTTGGGGGTATTTTTTTTTTTTTTTCAATATTATAGCTCAGTTAAAAGATCTTGGACTATAGGGATGTATGAACATCATTGGAATTGATTAAAAAATTATGGAAACTTAAAGTTGGACTGAATGCCTTGTATTTTACATCATGTATCAATATCAGTTTATGGGAGCCAGGAGCAGAATGTGGTGGTTTGATTTAGGTGTCCCCCTTAAACTTAGGTGTTCTGGAGGTTAGGTTCCCCAACTGATGGAGATTTGGGAATTAATGCCTCCTGGAGGCAGTGTATTATGGGGGGCAGGCTTTTGGGTGTTATAGCCAGCTTCCCCTTGCCAGTGCTTGGCACACTCTCCTGTTGCTATTGTCCATCTGCTGTTAGCCAGGAAGTGATGTCCACCCTCTGCTCATGCCATCGTTGTTCCCTGCCATCGTGGAGCTTTACCGGGAATCTGTAAGCCAAAATGAAACCTTTCCTCCCACAGGCTGCTCTTGGGTGGGTGTTTTGTAACAGCAATGTGAAGCTGACTGCACTTGGCAAGAAGACACAAATGAGAGAACTTCCTTTTATGTCAAGGCCACTGAGCCACTCCCACAATAACAGCACTAACCCATTCATGAGGGTGGAGCCCCTTTTATCCTAATCAGGGTTCAAAGGTTGACCTCTCAATACTGTTCCAAGGGCAACTGAATATCAACATGAGGACTGGAGAGATGGCTTAGTAGTTAAGCACTTGCCTGTGAAACCTAAGGACCTTGGTTCAAGGCTCGATTACCCAGGTCCCACGTAAGCCAGATGTACAAGAGGCTCACGCATCTGGAGTTCGTTTGCAGTGGCTGGAGGCCCTGGCGCGCCCATTCTCGATCTACCTGCCTCTTTCTCTCTCTGTCACTCTCAAATAAATAAATAAATACAAATAAATGTAAATGAACTAAAAATATCAACATGAGTGTTGGAGGAGACATTCCCACTTTGGCAGGTTCCATCACCCACCAACTAAGCACCCTTGAAATCGGTCAGACTGCTGTGCACCCAAACTTCCCCACCTGTGTGTTGTGTGACTGTGTCAGTTACTTCCTCATTTCTGGAACAGAATACCCGAACAGAAGCCACTTCAGGAAGAAAAGGGTCTACTTTTGGTTTATAGCTTCAGGGAGGAAAAAAAAGTCTGTGCTGGCAGGGAAAGCATGGCGGGAGCAGGAAGCTGGGAGCATATTTTCACAGCAACAGAGAGCGGGGGAGAAGGTGTTGCAGTCAGGTTCTCAGTCACCCAACCAAGGGCAGCTTGTGGGTGTGATAGCCTGTGTCTCCATGCCAGTGTTTGGCACACTCTCCTGTTGCTATGGTCCACCTTATGTTGCCAGGAGGTGATGTCCACCCTTTGCTCATTCCATCATTTTCCCTGCCATCATGGAGCCTCCCCTCGAGCCTGTAAGCCAAAATAAACCTCTTTTTTCCCCCACAAACTGCTCTTGGTTGGATGATTTCTACCAGCAATGCGAACCTGACTGCAACACTTGGCAAACACGTGTGTAGTATGTGTGTCGAGATGTGTGTGCCCTGTGCATTCACACACTAAGGCCAAAGGAGAATGTGGGATCTTTTTTCTCACTCATCTATGTGTTTCCTTGATATGGAGTCTCTACACGTATGTACATGTGCATCCACACCATAGCACCTCCCACACACACATAATACATTCATACACGAATGACCAGTTTGAAACACCCTTGAATCCATGACTTCACAGCAACTGTCATTACCTGCACAGGGCATACACAACATTAGGCCCCTCAACCTATCAACATCCTGGCATGGATGAGGAGGAGGGCACAAGAACTCCATCCCTTCCTGAGGAATTATTGACAGTTAATGATTTCTGAGAGAGGGAGAGACATTTTCTGTAATGGAATATGCTCTGATAAGTAATTCCCTACCCATGGGTCACACAAATACAAAATTAAAAAACAAATTTTTTTTTAACACGGGTTACAGTCTTTTATCTCCTCTTCTCCAGTCCCCATTTCCCTGAGGGCCCTCCTCAGTAGGGTTATTGGTGTTCACTGTGGGGTCTCTGTCAATGTCCGAGCCAGGGGCCTATGCCTTAGGATATTTCTACCTACCCTGTGGCTCTTACAATCTTCCTACTCCCTCCCCTTTCCACAACAATCCCTGATCCTTGGTAGGGGTGTTAGCAGTTTGTTTTAGTGCTGAGTTCTCTGTAGTCTTTGTACTTCTGATGTGGTGTGTTTCCATTCACAACAGTGCTTGTTGCTGTCTCCCTACAGGTAGTTGTCAGGCTGGCACTGGGAGCCGTGCTTGTGCCACTGATTGCTTCCTTCACACCAAGGTCTTGATAAGCCTCAAAAAGTCACTCTGACAACTGGAGGAATGGTTTAGCTGTTAAAGCATTGGCCTGTGAAGCCTAAGGACCCTGGTTCAATTCCACAGGACCCATGTAAGCCATATGCACCAGGGGGCACATGTATCTGGAGTTTGTTTGCAGTGGCTGGAGGCCCTGGCACAACCATTCTCTCTTTATCTCTGCTTCTTCCTCTCTCTCAAATAAATAAAATATTTTTTTAAAAAGTCACTCTGAGCCAGGCATGGTGGCATATGCCTTTAATCTCAGCACTCAGGAGGCAGAGGTAGAAGGATTGCCATGAGTTCGAGGCCACCATGAGACTACATAGTGAATTCCAGGTCAGCCTGAGCTAGAGTGAGATCCCACCTGAAAATCCCCCCCAAAAAAGAAGTCACTCTGTTTCACCCTTGAGTAGAGTGGCTACCAAGGGCCGCTACCTTTGTCAGGTTTGCTGGGAAAGATGTTCTTTCCTTTGTTCACGATGATTTGAATTTTATCCTCATGTAGACACTGATCTAACCAATTTACAACCAAATTTATAATAAAACTAACTGGGCTGGGCATGGTGGCACATCCCTTTAACCCCAGCACTCAGGAGGCAGAGGTAGGAGGATGACCATGAGTTCGAGGCCACCCTGAGACTACCTAGTGAATTCCAGGTCAGCCTGGGCTAGAGTGAGACTCTGCCTTGAAAAACAAACAAACAAAACAACAAAAAGAAAGAAAAAGTAACTGGAACATATACATTCAAATTACTTTGGCATTATTAAGATTATTAATGCAAGAAAGCTTCATGTAATGCATCATTTAAAAAATTTATTTTTAAAAAATATTTTATTTATTTATGGACTGGAGAGATGGCTTAACGGTTAAGGTGTTTGCCTGCCTGCAAAGCCAAAGGACCTTGTTTCAATGCCCTAGGACCCACGTAAACCAGATGCACAAGGTGGCACATGTGTCTGGAGTTCATTTGTAGTGGCTGGAGGCCCTGGTGCGCCCATTCTCTCTCTTTTTCTCTGTTTGTCTGCCTCTCTCTCAAATAAATAAATAGTAAAAATATTTTATTTAAGAGATAGACACACACACAGAGACAGAGAGAATGGATGTGTCAGGGCCACTAGCCATTGCAAACAAACTCCAGACACATGCGCCACCTTATCAATCTGGCTTATATGGGTATTGGGGAATCAAACCTGGGTCCTTAGGCTTCACAGGCAAGTGTCTTAACCACTAAGCCATCTCTCCAGCCCTATTTTTAAGATTTTTTAAAAATCATATTTATTTATTTGCAAGCAAAGGGAGATAGAAGAGAGACAAAGAGAAAAAGAGAGAGGGGAGAGAGAATGGGCATATCAGGACCTCTAGCTGCTGCAAGTGAACTCCAGATGCATGCGCCACTTTGTGCATCTGACTTTGCATAGATACTGGGCAACTGAACCCAGGTTGTTAGGCTTTGAAGCCAAGGGCCTTGACTGTTAAGCCATCTCTCCAGCTCCCTACTTTTTTTAATTTGTTTTTTTTTTTTTTTTTTTGAAAATATGGAGTAGGGCTGGAGAGATGGCTTAGCGGTTAAGCGCTTGCCTATGAAGCCTAAGGTCCCCAGTTCAAGGCTTGATTCCCCAGGACCCACATTAGCCAGATGCATAAGGGGACGCACGCGTCTGGAATTCGTTTGCAGTGGCTGGAAGCCCTGGCATGCCCATTCTCACTCTCTCTCTCTCTCTCTCTCTCTCTCTCTCTACCTCTTTCTCTCTCTGTCTGCCGCTCTCAAATACATAAAAAAATACACACAAAAAAATTTAAAAAAAAACAGAAAATATGGAGCAATAGCATAAAGCAAAAGAATGGGTGTGCCAGGGCCTCCAGCCACTGCAAATAAATTCCAGGCAGATGCACTACCTTGTGCATCGGCTTATGTGGGTCCTGGGGGAATCGAACCTGGGTCCTTTGACTTTGCAAATGCCTTAACCATTAAGCCATCTCTCCAGCAGCACCTCCCCGACATTTTTTTTCTAGAATAAAAAAACAATAGGTAATGGCAGCTTCTGTGAGTTGCAAAGTCTCAAAGTTCTTTTGCATTACAGGAACCTTTGCTCTGTGTTACAATTTTTTGAATTAATAAGACATTCCCTTTAATTACTGAACCATGGAAACACATTGTGGCATCGTTCTCTGTGCTTTTGCCTTTTAATCTACAGAATGAGAAGCAATTGGCTTTATTGGCCTTACTGCTTCTGTTAACCATGCTATTTTCGTGTGGCTATATCTTCCCTGTTTCTATATGGACAAAAATTGAAATAAGAAACATACCCATGCTTGCAGAGTTATTCCAACCCTTTCTGCGAGTGCAGTTGTTGAAAAGCATTACGAATTTCTGGAAGGGCTATGTTATTTGATTATCAAAGGGCACATATTGGGGGTAAAAAAAAGAGCTGTTTTGAGACCACACCTAGCAACAGGTTGTGGTCACGTATAACTATCTATTTAATCTAAGTTATTTCCTTAGATTTACAGGGCAAAGATTAAAGAATGGAGAAGACACTGCCTAGCTTTCCTGCTGTTGTTAAGGGAGGGTCTCCAAGCTATCGTTGGCATGAGGCTGTCTTGAAAGGAGTGGTTTCAATTCCCCACATGGCACCCATTCCATACAGAAACCAGAGTCGCCTGTGTTTCCCATTAAGACTTCTCTCTCCAGGAGGACTCAAGGAACGTTGAGTCAATTTGAAAATCCCAAGTTCTTACTGTAAGTAATGCGTGGCAAGTGATAGGAGCGCCTTGTAGATAATCAGCGTGAATGCACGTGGGTTCCCTTGACTGTGCAGGGGACCATAAGCTGGTTTGCTTTCATGAGAACAACCCTGTACCTCTTAGCTCACAAAACCCTCCAACCGTTAGGCTGTTTATTGCAATCATGGTAACTTACACACAGCCAAAGAAAAGGCAAACAACAGGGAGAGGAAGAAAGGGAAGTAGGGAGAGTTCAGAAGAGAAGGAAAGGGAAAGGAAAGCATGGAAATGAAAGGGAAAGGGACAGAACAGGAATGGAAGAGATAAAACAGAAAAGGAGAAAGAGGTAAATAAATGCTCTTGGCCTTTAACAGCCTTTATTCCTATTGCTCTGTGTTAATAATGAAACCCTTGCAGCTGGGGGACTCTTTGATGATTTGCAGCCAAGAAAAGAATATTGAACCCCTGTCGGTTTAAAATATATGCATGTTTCAACTACCATGGGCTCTCGGTGTTTGCTGCCGCCAGATGGGATGATCAAGTAAAGGAGATAATTTTTTCCATGAGGCAAAAACCAAGGCAAGCAAACGGTGCCTTGAAGTGCGTCCAGAATCCCCACAGAGCTCCGAGATTCGACTGTGACCAGTGGTCCTCGACACAGGCATGTTGATAATGCCACTCTGGAAAGGTGGGTGAACTGCTGACTATGATGACACTTGACACAGAGACCTCAACGGATGATTGCTGTCTTCAACTGGAGGGTAAGAAGTCCCTTTGGGGCAGCCCGTGTGGAAGAACAGGTGTTTTATAAGCCACTGCACCACTTTCCCTCCACAGAGGTTCCGGCAGCTTCACTTAACTGAAGATATTTGGCAGTTCTTGGGCTGGAGTGATGGCTTAGTGGTTAAGGCACTTGCCTGTGAAGCCTAAGGACCCAAGTTCTATTCCCAACTACCCATGTAAGCCAGATGCACAAGGTGGTGCATGCGTCTGGAGTTCATTTGTGGTGGCAAGAGCCTTGGCGTGCCCCCTCAAATAAATAAGTAAAATATTTTTAAATGAATTTTACAGTTCTTTTTTTTTTAATTTAATTTATTAGTTTTCTTTTCAGTAAATACAGGCAGTTTGGTACCATTATTTAGGCTCATCTGTGATCTACCCCCTCCCATTAGACCCTCCTTGTTAATGAAAATGGGTCGTGCATTGTGGAGATAGCCCCCAGTTATTGGTATGATAAATGTCTCTGCAAATCATGACCCATCATGTGACTCTGACATTCTTTCCGCCCCCTCCTCCGCAAGATTTCCCTGAGCCATGTTGGGTTCATTTTTGGTCTGCTTCAGTGCTGAGGTGTTGGGGGCCTCTGAGGCTCTGGCTCTCTGATTTGGTAGGAGTTGATTTTTCTCTGCGTTGATCTCCTTCCCCTTTGTGCTGGTATCTGGTTCACAGGAAAACATCACCCTTGCTTATTTCGCCAGTTGTCCTTAATTTCAGTTGGGCCCCTTTTGAGGTATGTTGGGGCAGCTCTCTCCTTAGGATCTGCATGTATCTGGAAAAGAGAAGCAGATTCTCCAACGGAGAGTAAGTTAGCATCCGGAAAATTGAGATAACACTTACTTTTTTGATAGACAGTATGATAAGTTTAGGCCCTCTTATACAGTTCTTTTAATATTTTCTTTTTATTTATGAGAGAGAGAATGGGCATACCAGAGCCTCTAGCCACTGAAAATTCCAGACCCATGCACCATCGTTGCAACTGGCTTAAGTGGGTTGTGGGAAATTGAATTTGGGTGCTTAAGACCTTGAAGGCAAGCACCATGACCACTAAGCCATCTTGACATCCCGACAGTTCTTTTACAATGGGTTGGCCACATCAGAGTCAAATGTACTCTCTAATAAGGTCCTGAGCCATGCTTCTGGTAAACAAGGTCTTTCTCTCTTCTGATTTAGTGCCTGCCTTATTACACAGCCTTGTAAAACAAAGCCAGGAGAAGGCAACTGTAAAAATTATTTTCTAATAATAACCTGCTGCTAACTCTGGTGTAAATGTGGCCAGCTCCTAGGGTGGGCTGGACAGGGGCCAGGCCGTAAGGAATGGAAGCAAAAACCTGATGAAGAGCTGGTGGAGGGCAGGAGATATGGCTTAGTGGTTATAGCACTTGTCTGTAAAGCCTTATGACTCGAGTTCAATTCCCCAGTACCCATGGAAAGCCAGATACACAAAGAGGCACATGCATCTGGAGTTTGTGTGCAGCAGCTAGAGGCCCTGGTGCACCCATTCTCTCTCTCTCTCTCTCTCTCTCTCTCTCTCTCTCTTCTTTCTTTCTTTTTTTTTAAAATTATTTATTTATTTATTTATTTATTTGAGAGCGACAGACACAGAGAGAAAGACAGATAGAGGGAGAGAGAGAGAATGGGCGTGCCAGGGCTTCCAGCCTCTGCAAACGAACTCCAGACGCGTGCGCCCCCTTGTGCATCTGGCTAACGTGGGACCTGGGGAACCGAGCCTCGAACAGGGGTCCTTAGGCTTCACAGGCGAGGGCTTAACCGCTAAGCCATTTCTCCAGCCCTCTCTCTTCTTTCTATTTCTCTCTGCTCGCAAATAAATTAAAATTTTTTAAATTTTTATTTTGTAACAGAGTCTTGCCAAATTGCCTGAGCTGCACTTGAACTTGCAATTCTCCTGTTGCTGCTTCCCAGTGTTGGTATGGCAAGGGTGCAATACCATGCCTGGAAAGACCTGGTTGAAAAGGGAAGAAATTTTTCCCCATTACTTTCCCCTCTTCCACCATGCTGCTGCTGGCCTGTGGGTGAAGGAAGGAATGCCGTGGACCTCACAGTTGAAGGTATCTTAGGATGATTCAAGAATATGGCTGTCCGGGCATGGTGGTGCACGCCTTTAATCCCAGCACTCGGGAGGCAGAGGTAGGAGGATCACTGTGAGTTCAAGGCCACCCTGAAACTACATAGAGAATTCCAGGTCAGCCTGAGCTAAAGTGAGACCCTATCTTGAAAAGCCAAAAATAAATAAATAAATAAATAAATAAATAAATAAATAAAGCTGTATTTTGGGCTCGTAAAAAAAAAAAAGAATATGGCTGTCCTGGTTCCTGGGCCGTTTGCTAGTATAAGGAAGCTATTTTAGTCCTGAGCCTCCTAGCTCAGATTGAGAAGCAAGAAAAGTAACCCTCTGGGCCAGATTGATGGCTTAGTGGTTAAGGCACTTCTGCAATGACAAAGGACCTCAGTTTGATTCCTCAGGACCCACATAAACCAGACAAGGTGACACATGTATCTGGAATTTGTTTGCAATGGCTGGGAGCCCTGGCATGCCCATTCTCTCTGTCTCTCTCTCTCTCCCCCTATTTCTCTCTCTCAAATAAATAAATAAAATAAAAATAAAAGAAGAAAAAAAAGAGAAAGGTAACCATCTGTCTTGTGCATGTATTTGCTATTTAGGGTTCCTTCTAGTCTTTCACATGGAAGTAGGCCAAGTTACAAGCAATTAAGATATGAAGCAAGAAGATTGTAAGTTCAGGGCTAGCCTGAGCTACATAGCAAGACCCTCATTCAAAAAGAAAACTAGGGGCTGGAGAGATGGCTTAGCGTTTAAGCACTTGCCTGTGAAGCCTAAGGACCCTGGTTTGAGGCTCGATTCCCCAGGACCCACGTAAGCCAGATGCACAAAGTGGCACATGCATCTGGAGTTCATTTGCAGTGACTGGAGGCCCTGGCAAGCCCTCTCTCTCCCTCTCTGTCTCTCTCTCTGTCACTCTCAAATAAATAAATGAAAATAAACAACAATAAGAAAAAGAAAAAGAAAAATAGCTGGGCTGGAGAGGTGGCTCAGTGGTTTAAAACACTTGCTCAGGCTGGAGAAATGGCTTAGCAGTTAAGCGCTTGCCTGTGTAGCCTAAGGATCCCGGTTCGAGGTTCGATTCCCCAGGACCCACGTTAGCCAGATGCACAAGGGGGCACATGTAGCTAGAGTTCCTTTGCAGTGGCTGGAGTCCCTGATGTGCCCATCCTCTCTCTCTCTCTCTCTCTCTCTCTCTCTCTCTCTCTCTATCTGCCTCTTTCTCTCTCTGTTGCTCTCAAATAAATAAATAAAAATAAACAAAAAAAAAAGCGCTTGCTCACAAAATCTGATGGCCCAGGTCCAGTTCTCCAGTATTCATGTAAAAGCCAATATACAAAGTGTGTCTGGAGTTTGTTTGCAATGGCAAGAGGCCCCAGTATATCCGCTCGCCCTCTCTCTCTCTCTCTCTCTCTCTCTCTCTCTCTCTCTCTCTATCTCTATCTCTATCTCTATCTCCTTACAAATAAATAAATAAAAATATCTTTACATATTTTATTTATTTGAGTGAGAAAGAGACAGATACATATAAATAGAGAGGATGGGCACAGTAGGGCCTCTAGCTACTACAAAACAAACTCCAGACACATGTGCCACCTCGTGCATCTGGCTTATGTAGGTCCTGGGGAATTAAACCTGGGTCTTTGGGCTTCGAAGGCAAGCTCCTTAACTGCTAAGTCATTTCTCCAGTCCAATAAAAACATTTTTAAAGAAAAATAAATTAAAAAGCTGACCATCCAGCAATCCCACTTTCCTGGATATGTCTATAATTACTATCCTTGACCAGCTAAGTTACAGCAATGATTAGGCAATAATAAGTTGGATCCATGTTGATATTGAAGGACTCATCCTACAACTTACTAAACTAACAACTGTTCTCCTCCTGATCAATTCTGTGGATGGTAAAACAGCAGTCACGGGCCAGGTGTGGTGGTACACACCTTTAATCCCAGCACTGAGGAGGTAGAAGGATCACAGTGAGTTTGAGGCCAACCTGGACTACAGAGTGAGTTCCATCGCTTCTCAGCCTTTTGGCTAAGATCAAGTGCAGAGTGAGTTCCAGGTCAGCTTGGGCTAGACTGACACCCTACTTCAAACAAAATAAAAAAAGAAAGAAAGATAAATTATCCTCCCTGCTGTTAGCTGTCACAAAGCTATAAAGAGCTATGCAGCATTCAGCCTTTTGGGAGAGAGAAGTCATTAACAGTAACATTAACAGCAGTGGACCCTGCAAGCCTTAAGTTGGGCCAGCCAGGTCAAATGTGCCAACTGGTGCAACAGTGGCATATCTGTTATGGGGGAAACCAACTGCTCTCTAATTGGACTGGAGGCCTGCTTCATGGGAGGGAATACATCCCTGATACTGAGTAATGCCTGCTGTTGTCTGACTAAATACATATATTATGCTTACCAAACTGTCTGGTAAGCAGTTTTCTTAATGTTCATACCCATATATTAATGCTACTTTTCACTTTTGGTTACAAAAGCTTGTCTTTTCCGATGGCAGTGACCACTCTGGTGACTTAAAAGTCACCATAGTGCTGAGAAGAAATGACAGTGGTGTGTTCTGAGACATCTCCATCACAGCCTCCAAGGCTCAGGGTCCATTGCAAAAGAAGTGGCAGAAAGAATGAGAGAGCCAAAGGAAGGGTAGAACTGCTTACAGGGCAATCTTCCAGACACAAAATGGCCTGGATACTCATGACCATGCAATGCCAGGCACTACCTACACAAGACCATTGTGATAGGAAGAAAGGATGATGACATCACAATAGAAGAGAGACTGATTGGAAAGAAGAAGGGATTCGATGGAAGGTCGATTTTAAAGGGGGAGAATGTGGGTACGGGGGTTAGAGGAATTATCATGGTTTATTGTCTATACTTATGAAAGCTGTCAATGTAACTTTTTTCTTTTTTACAAGAAGAAAAATAAAAAAGTACAAGGGCAATTTCTGGGCTAGGAAAATCACTCAGCAGTTAAATGCACATGTTTGCAAAGCCTGCCAGCCTGGGCTCAATTCCCTAGCACTCATGTTAAGGCAGATGCATATGCAAAGTGGCACACGAATTTGGAATTGTGTCCCGTGGCAAGAGGCCCTGGTGTCCTCTCTCTCTTTCTCTCTATAAATAAAATAAGCTGTTGCAGTTACTTTCTTATGGTTGGGACAAACATCTAACCTAAAGAAGCTGATGGGAGGAAAGGTGTTTATTTTGGTTTACAGACTCCAGGGGAAGCTCCACGATGGCAGGGGAAAGACGGTGGATCAGAGGCTGGGCACCACCTCTGCCACAGCAAGTGGAAAACAGCAGCAGAAGAGTGAGCCAAACTCTAGCCAAGGGGCAGCTGGCTAGAATACCCCTAAGCCTGCTCCCCAACAACACACCTCCTCTAGCTAGGCTCCACTCCCCGCCACCCCAGTTGCCACTGGCTGGGTACCAAGCATTCAGAACACACTAGTTATGAGAGAAATCTAGTTCAAACCACTGAAACAGCAAATCACTGAGTATGGCAGCTTGCCAACATCTGTTCTGTTCTTCACAAATCTATTTTTATAAGATTTACGTATTTTTTAAATTTTAATTTATTTATTAAAGAGAGGCAGACAGAGTGAAAGAGAATGGGCATGCCAGGGCCTCTTAGCCACTGCAGGTAAACTCTAGACGCATGTGTCACCATGCGCACCTGGCTTACACGGGTTCTGGGAAGTCAAACCTGGGTCCTTAGGTTTCACAGGCAAGTGCCTTAACTGCTAAGCCATGTCTCCAGCCTTAGATTTACTTTTTTGTTTTGTTTTGTTTTGTTTTGTTTTTCAAGGTAGGGTCTCCCTCTAGCTCAGGCTGACCTGGAATTCACTATGGAGTCTCAGGGTGGCTTCAAACTCATTGCGATCCTCCTACCTCTGCCTCCCAAGTGCTGGGATTAAAGGCGTGCGCCATCACGCCCAGCTTAGATTTCCTTTTTATTTATTTATTTATTAGTGTGAGAGAGAGATGGATAGAAAGAGAGAGTGTGAGAATGGGCGCACCAGGGCCTCTGGGCCCTGCAAACAAACCCCAGATGCATGACACCAGATTCATTTCCATGGCATGGTAGAAGGCTCAGGTACCCTGCCTGTGTCCCCAAGAATTGTCAACCCAACAAATTTAACCTTGCATAGTACCGAAGTGACCAAAGATTTCACAGTTAGTCAATTTCCCTTTGTTCTCAAAGCCATAGATCCTTTCTGTACTTTTTTTTCTTCTTATTTTGCTCAAATCACACTGTAACTTCCCCATCAACTTCCTATTCAGAAGGATGTGGTAGTGAGGAGAGAATGAAAGTCGGAGGGAAAGTTTGGAGCACTGTGGCAGAGTCGCCTCGGCTGCCTCAGGAAACAAGCATGGTTTCAGTTTCTTCATTTTATTTCTATATGTATTTATTTATCAAGAGGCAGAGGTAGGAGGATTGCTGTTGAGTTTGAAGCCAGCCTGAGACTACACAGTGAATTCTAGGTCAGTCTGGGCTAAAGTAATACCCTACCTTAAAAAACTAAACAAACAATAATAATAATAACTTTATTTATCTATTTGCAAGCAGAGAGAGAAAGAAAAGAGAAACATAAAGCTGGGCATGTTGGCGCACGCCTTCAATCCCAGCACTAGGGAGGTAGAGGTAGGAGGATCGCCGTGAGTTCAAGACCACCCTGAGATTCCATAGTGAATTCCAGGTCAGCCTGGGCTAGAGTGAGACCCTACCTCAAAAAAAAAAAAAAAAGAAAGAAAGAAAGAAAGAGAGAGAGAGAGAAAGAAAGAAAGGAAAAGAGAAGAGGAGAGGAGAGGAGAGGAGGAGAAAGAAGAGAAGAGAAGAGAAGAGAAGAGAAGAGAAGAGAAGAGAAGAGAAGAGAAGAGAAGAGAAGAGAAGAGAAATAGAAAATAGCCACACCAGGGCCTGATGCTGCTGCAAACAAACCACAAATGCGTGTACCACTTTGTGCATCTGGCTGTAATGTGGATACTGGGGAATCAAACCCAGGTCGTTAGGGTTTGCAGGCAAGTTCCTTAACTGCTAAGCCATCTCTCTAGCCCCTTAAAAAATTTTAAAGGGACAGAGAATATAGGCACATTAGGGCCTCTTGCCTCTGCAGACGAACTCAAGACCCATGTGCCACTTCTCCAGCACATGGGTACAGTCTTAACAAGCCAGTGCCTTTAAGTGCTGAACCACCTCCTCAACCCTGCAATTTTATCTCTAGGTAGTCTCCATCTACAAATATTTTCCACCTTCACCCCCAGTTCCAAGATCTGATCACTGACTAATTGCTCCCACTCTTTCTCCTTTGCAGTGACCTATAAAACAAAATGATTCCAAGACTGTTTCTATAATTCCTTTTTTTGTTTGTTTGTTTTCTTTTTAACGAGCAGCGGACACTGACAGAAAGCACACTGGCTTGATGTCCCAAGCAGACCTGAAAAGAAAGGGAAGTTTCTGTTCTCTTATTAAGATTAGGACCCAGGGCTGGAGAGATGGCTTAGCGGTTAAGCGCTCGCCTGTGAAGCCTATGGACCCCGGTTCGAGGCTCGGTTCCCCAGGTCCCACGTTAGCCAGATGCACAAGGGGGCAACATGTGTCTGGAGTTCGTTTGCAGTGGCTGGAAGCCCTGGCATGCCCATTCTCTCTCTCTCTCCCTCTGTCTGTCTTTCTCTCTGTGTCTGTCGCTTTCAAATAAATAAATGAATAAAAAATGAACAAAAAAAAAAAAAAAAGATTAGGACCCAAGGTACTGCCAATGCTAGTAGTTCTGAGACTCCCCCTCTGCAGACCACCTCACCCTCATGCAAATGTAACCCCCCTCTCTGTATTAGGAAGCATTACTTCCCTTTCTACCCTCAAGCATCAAGACCACTTGGTATAGCATTTGCTATCAGTAGACCTTGGGCTGACAACATGCCAATCAAATGGGCTGTTGCTTAATGGGTGTAGTTGCTAGGGTATCCACACCCTGAAATTCCCACCCATGAGGTCCTTTCCTTATGACACAGTTTTCTTTAACTATACAAATATGTATGCCAGTGGGCTGGAGAGATGGCTCAGTGGTTAAAGGTGCTTGTGTACAAAGCCTGATGGCCTGAGTTCAAATCCTCAGTACCCATGTAAAGCCAGATGTACAAAGTGGTGCATATGTCTAGAGTTTGTTAGTAGTGGCAAGATGCCCTGGTGAACCCATTCTCTCTCTCTCTCTCCTTGCAAATAAATAATATTTGAAGAATATATATGTCAGGAAGTCTCATTCACCCCCTTTTTTTTCGTTTGTTTTTGGAGGTAAGATTTCACTCTAGCTCAGGCTGACCTGGAATGCACTATGTAGTCTCAGGCTGGCCTCGAATTCACAGCCATCCTCCTACCTCTGCCTCCTGTGTACTGGGATTAAAGGCGTGCACCACCTCGACCGGCTCTCACTCACCACGTCTTTATCCACTGGTTCCTCCAAAGTTCTTTTAATTATTTTTTTTAAATACTTATTTACTTATGTGTTTGAGAGAGAATGGACATGCCAGGGCTTCCTGCCACTGCAGACAAACTCCAGATATATGCGCCACTTTGTATACCTGGCTTGCTGTGGGTACAGGCTGTCAGGCTTTGCAACAAAGCACCTCTAACCACTGAGCAATCCCTCCAGCCCTCTTTTAATTATTGAAGAAATGAAGAGACGCGAAGCTTCTGTGTCCAATTCCATTGTCCTGGGCAGGCCTTACCACTCGCCCAGCACAGATTCTACTTTCTAAAAGTAGAGTTCTTGCTCACCTTCTATTTGCCATCACCTCACTGCAGAACAACATCTGGTTCTGTGCCTCCACACTCTAGACCTTTGCAAACGACTGTTTCCCTTGGGGTCCCTCCCCTCCCCCCCCACTGTCATCATGATATCCTTCACTGAGCTTATATAAAACTATTATATAGAACCATTGAACTTTTTGGCCTGGAATTTCCTTCCCTATATGCTACTTACTCCAGATAATCTTCCACCAGTCAACATCTAATTGGTTCTTCAAGATTTAATCAAAAGGACAATTCCTGGGCTGCAGAGATGGCTCAGTGGTTAAGGCGCTTGCCTACAGAGCCTAATGACCAGGGTTCGATTCCCCAGTACCCATGTGAAGCCAGATACACACCGAGCGGTACCTGCATTTGGAGCTCATTTGCACACCCATTCTTTCTCTGTCTCTCTCTGTGTGTCTGTGTGTCTGTCTCTCTGTCTTGCTCAGCTTACAAATAAATAAATGTATTAAAAAAAAAAAAAGACAATTCCTGGGCTGGAGGGATGGCTTGGCAGTTAAGGCATTTGCCTGCAAAACCAAAGGACCAAGACCCACGTTAGCCAGATGCACAAGGGGGCGCACGCGTCTGGAGTTCGTTTGCAGTGGCTGGAGGCCCTGGCACGCCCATTCTTTCTCATTCTCATATTCTCTCTCTCTCTCTCTCTATCTGTCAAATAAATAAAATATTTTTTTAAAAAGACAATTCCTTATAAATAGCTCTCTTTAGGTGCCTCGTTAGCGCAGTAGGCAGTGCGTCAGTCTCATAAACAGCTCTCTTTGTTCCTCTCTCCCCATTATTCGCTAATGAATCTATTTTCCCACACACCCAATAAGAAAAGATGGATTGGGCTGGACAGATGGCTTAGCAGTTAAGGCGTTTGCCTGTGAAGCCTAAGGACACATGTACAACTCTCCAGATCCCACATAAGCCAGATGCACAAAGGTGAGGCAAGCACGAAAGGTCGCCCATGGTTCCAGAGAGATTCCCACGACACTGTGACCACTCAGGCCCCCAAGTTTAAGATACCATGCTTCAAGCCGGGCGTGGTGGCGCACGCCTTTAATCCCAGCACTTGGGTGGCAGAGGTAGGAGGATCGCCGTGAGTTCGAGGCCACCCTGAGACTACATAGTGAATTCCAGGTCAGCCTGGGCTAGAGTGAGACCCTACCTCAAAAAACCAAAAAAAAAAAAAAGGTACAGTGCTTGACTAAGTGGACCAGCCCAAGAATGTGGGCAAACATACTTCCACTGAGTTGTGACTCTCTTCAGAGTTGCATGTAGATAGCTTTTATGTCTGCATTTAAAAGAATTTAGAAAGTACCTACAAGGTAAAAATGAGAATTAAGAGAAATTATTTTTTGAGAACATTTTGATATATATCTCATCAGGTAATTGTTTCACCGTTTCTTACCCTAATTACATACAATCAATCACCTACTTCAAAGAGAAGGAGAGATTTGTTATTGATACTTACAGACTTTAAAAATGTCATCCCGGGGGCTGGAGAGATGGCTTAGTGGTTAAGGCATATGCCTGCAAAGCCTAAGGACTCAGGTTCAATTCTCCAGGTCCCACATAAGCCAGATGCACATGGTGGCACATGCATCCAGAATTCGTTTGCAATGGCTTGAGGCCCTGGCATGCCCATTCTCGTCCTCCCTCCCTCCTTCTCTCTGTCTGTCTTTAATAAATAAATAAGTAAAAAAAGTCACCCTTTACATATTATCTAAGTTGAGGCAACCAAAATTATACTTATTACAGAAAATACTCAACTCTCAAGACATATTTTTGAACAAAATTGGGGAATTTTTTTAAAAGAATTTCTTGACTAGGCAAATGAAAGCTTACTACAGTATGCTTGAGTTTTCTTTCTTCTCTCCGGAACATCAACACCGGTATATTACTGGCAGCTATTGTATTAAAAAGTAAATATATTTTTACTATCAAAAAAAAAAAAAAAAAGATATAGTGCTTATGCCAGATTGGTCACCTCAAATCTTCTACCAGCTTCATTCCAGTGTCCTCTGTGCCAAGCCAGGAACCGACAGTAGGTGACTATCAGGCCCTAAGGGAACCCACCATCTCATGAGCCTTCTGGGGACAGACACCTTGCAGGAAGGGCTGAGGCAAGAGTGTGTCTGTCACCTGTGTTGAGTCAGGCCCCTAGAGCAGACCTTGTTTCTGAGGGGGGAGGCCAGGGTGGCACCTGTGTCCCACTTTCCATCACTCTCCCCTACTGCATTCATCTGCCAACAGGCCAAAGACCACCGCAGATGTGGCGGGGTTGCTGCCTGGCTAGCGCTGGGTGGGGAACTGCTCAGACAGGAAATGCTCAGACAGACTTTTTATTGTTTTATTTTTTTACTTTGCAAGGTAGGGTCTCACGCTAGCCCAGGCTGACCCGGAAGTCACTCTGTAGTCTCAGGGTGGCCTCGAACTCACAGCGATCCTCCTACCTCTGCCTCCCGAGTGCTGGGATTAAAGGCGCCCGCCACCACGCCCGGCTACAGGGGCCTTTTTAAAGACCATAACAAGTAAGGAAACCAGATCCCAAGAGGGGTTCACAAGAGAAGAAAGGAAGATGTTGCCAGGATGCTCAGTTCCCACAAGGTGAAGCTATATCTTGTTTTGTTTCCAGAGGAAAGTCTGAGCCCTAAGTCAAAGAAGCAAATATTTACCCAGTAGAAGATGTAAACATGGGGGAAGGGTTTCCTCAGCAGCAGAATAAACCCCTACGCAAGACCTGCTTTTGTTGAGTGAAGGCTTTGTAAGCCGGAAGAGAAGCTGACCCTTTCGGGGTGTGAGCCTCGGCTCACAATGATTGAGAATGCCAAGTAGCTAAATGATATTATATAAATGGGGGGGGGGGGCAGAGCCCTAGAGGAAGCCCCTGGAAAGGAGGCCTAAGGGGACTAAAATCTTTTAAAAGGTTATCAATTACATTTATTTTTAAATATATTTTATTTATTTATTTATTTGAGAGAGAGAGGGAGAGAATGGGCACGCCAGTGCTTCCAGCCATTGCAAACGAACTCCAGATGTGCAGCTGGCTTACATGGACCCTGGAGAGTCAAACCCAGATCCTTTGGCTTTGCAGGCAAATGCCTTAACCGCTAAGCCAGGTGTTGGAGGCACCTGCCCTTTTAGCCCTCAGTAAAATCTACATGATTCCCTTCACCTACCAGGGAAAACAGAGCCCTGTCAACACAGGTTACTAGGCTTCACCTTAGGGAAAGAGATTCACTTTCTTCTTCGATCGCTCATTGAATCCTAATATAAATAAACAGATAAGCTGATCCTCAAAATATTTAGCTTTGAGGGAGCTTATGATACACAAACACAAATCACTTTTTTTTTCTTCTCCAGGTAGGGTCTAGCATCTAGCCCGGTCCAATGTGGAATTCACCATACAGTCTCAGGGTGGCCTCAAACTCACGGTGATCCTCCTACCTCTGCCTCCCGAGTGCTGGGATTAAAGGCACGCACCACCATGCCTGGCTCAAATCACTTTTTTGTTGTTAAAACTATTTTAGGTATTTATTTATTTGCAAGCAAAGAGAGAGAGAGAGAGAAGAAAAGAGAGAGCAAAAGGAAGTACAAATGAACACGCCAGCGCCTCCAGCCACTGCAAATGAACTCCAAATGCTTGTGCCACATTGTGCACCTGGCTTGACGTGGGTACTGGGGAATCGAACTCAGGTCCTTAGGCTTTTCACGCAAGCACCTTAACCACTGACTCATCTCTCCAGCCTTCAAATCACTTTTTGGCAATCACTTACTGAATTATAAAAATCACTATGAATACATTGATCCTCAAAGTATTTGGCCTTCTTTTAGACCAGTGAAGAGGATGGACCAAGGACATAGACCAAAGGCTACTGAGAGCTGAGTCACAATAGTGCTTGTCTCCCCTGGAGTAGTTTGTTCATAGCATAGATTGTGGAGCAGAAAACAAGGAAACGTTTTTTTCTTACAGTTCTGAAGGCATCAAGTCCAAGGTCTATTCATCAGCAGAACTAGTTGCCTCTCGTTGGCTTATAGGTGGCATCCTCTGCCCGCATCCTCACATAGTCTTCATATGGGCCGTCGTGCCAAACCAGGGCCCATCTTAATTACTTCATCCTAACTCATGAATCTCTGCCAAGATTCTGTCTTTAAAAGCAGTCACATTCAGAGGCCCTCCTGGAGCTTGGGACTCTAACCTATAATGTCCTCCATGCCGAGCAAAGCTTGTCCACTGAAGTTTCTGGAAGAGTGTTGTTTTTCACTACATCGTGACACTGACTCCTTCCCAGGGTCTCCTTTCTAGAAATAAGAAAAATGCATCCTTCTAACTTTCCTGCAACCATTTTTCAGGATGCATGTCTCCAACACATCCCATGGAGTATCTTTTTTTTTTTTTTTTTTTTTTTTTTGGTTTTTCGAGATAGGGTCTCACTCTAGCCCAGGCTGACCTGGAATTCATTCTGTAGTCTCAGGGTGGCCTTGAACTCTCAGCGATCCTCCTACCTCTGCCTCCCGAGTGCTGGGATTAAAGGCATGCGCCACCACGCCCGGCTCCATGGAGTATGTTGTTTTGATTTCATTTAATCCTCTAGAAGAAAAAAAAAAAAAATCAAAAGATACCTAAAACCTGACCATCTTGTCAAAGGGCTTCCTTTGTGTCTTTCTCGGGACATTCCCATCTGCCGTGACCCTTTTCCATCTGCCCACCCTCAATTGAGGGCATTGAGCAAGACTCTGGGAATGTCTCTGAGAACACTCTGGAAGGGTTAGCGTGCACTTATGTACAATTCCATGTTCCAGCACCACACCTGAGGAGAGATGAAAATGAGAGAGCCCTTCACAGAGCCCAGGAGGTCAGCTCCCTGGAAGGAGGGAGCTCTGGGGAAGTAATTCTCCTCAACCTAGCTGAGAGATAGCCAGGAGAGCTTCTCAAGTGTGAGGAGCTTGCCATCTTCCCCGCCTTAGCTCCACAGTCTCCTTTCAAGAAACTTCCATTGAAGCCAGGCATGGTGGCGCACGCCTTTCATCCCAGCACTTGGGAGGCAGAGGTAGGAGGATCACCACGAGTTCAAGGCCACCCTGAGACTAAATAGTGAATTTCAGGTCAGCCTGGGCTAGGGAACCCTATCTTAAGAAACCAAAATATATATAGAAACAGGGTAGGCAAGGTGGCACACAACTCTTAATCCCAGCACTCAAGATGTTGAGGTAGTCTGCCTCCCAAGTGCTGGAATTAAAGGCATGCCACCACCACACCCAGCTAATGTATTTCTGTAGGGTAGGAAATTGGTCTTATTTACACTATGTTTTCTTTATTTTTTTTTTAACTTTTTTTAAAATACCACATTTTACTCAGGCTTTACAAAAGAATACAGAAAGGGAAAAATCTGGGGTAGGTAAGGGGAGATAAAGGGCGGAGAAGTACATCACGTTTAGCTTAGAAGTCCATGTGACCAGAATCGGATCTGGGGAAAAGCGTGGAAAGCAAAGAGAAAAGAAAGTTTGAGGAGCTCCTGCCATGTGGGGAGCTGGAGGGCATAAAGAACCCATGCAGAGGATAAGGGCTAGGGGCCTCCCAACTGGGCCTGGGCATAAGCAACCCAGGCCCAGCAAAGGGAAAAGCTCACCCACAGCTGGAAGTTCCGCAAGTGATCAGAGAAAGCCACTGCCCTCCCCTTGCAAAGGGATTTATAACCCTAGGGTGGTGGGCTATACTTTGGCCCAGGTGAACCAGAGGGCCAGCTGGTTGGTTAGGGCTAGGGGCTGACTCAGGAAGAGATTAACTCTGGCACCAAGTTCCAGAAGCTGAACTTGACCAACCACAATCCTATGAAAGACCTCCCTCCCAGGAGGGGTCCTGATTGATTGTGGAAAAACTGATCCCTAGGGAACTAGGCAAAAGATAAGAAATCAGATGACTTTTGATTTCTAGCAAGTACAAACTTTCCTATCCTTTTTACCTTCAGGAGTCCAGTCACCCTAATTCTCCCCCCCATTCCCCTTTCATGAGAAGACACTCTAACTGCTGAGAATAAGGGGTGATGACGTCAGATTGTTAACTATTTCCTGCCTGAATAGGGCACAAAGTTGTGGCTGTTAGAGAGTCTCTCCTAGACAGGGGGAACTACTCTAAAGGACCCCGAAAGTGTTCTGATGGAGTGCAAGAAGATAGACTTGGAAGAGAATGTTGGGGAGAAAGAATAAGAGCAAGGAGTTAATGAGAAGTGAGCACACAGCAATGTGGTCGCCTTCAGGGCTGTCCTTAAGGATTTCTAGGCCTTGGAGAGCATTTGAGGGAACCCAGGTAGATGGAGTTGGATTGTCTCAGGACCATCTAAGCATGAAGTGGCTGAGATTGTCTTCCAGAACTGTTCATTGAATGGACAGCGGTGCCTGACATGACCTGAATCTGTTTCCATGTGGCTTGTAAAACAGATGAGATATTAGCAGTTATCAGGAACATAACTTTGATACCACATTTTGTAACATGGCCTTCCAGAGTGTACCTTGTTAAATTCGTCCTGGGGCTAGCCAGGGCCAAAGGTTGGTACCATACAGCCATTGGGTGCCATTAAATGCTGTACAAATATATTTTTGGTCTCAGGACTTATTTAAGGATGCCCTGGCACAAGTTCGAAGACTTTCATCATTGTTCCCAGCATACAGAAGTCTTTTGAATTAAGCAACCCTTGGTCAAAGTTATCCATAGATATTTTAGATTTAAAACCAACCCTTTTGACATCTATTTCTTTTTTCTTGTTATAGAATTAGAACTATTAGAACTGGGGACAACATGTCTTAAGGCCTTGCTTGTTTCCTCTCTTGGAACGCTCTAGTTGTATTGCCTAATAGGCCATTCATATATTTCAGGTATTTCTTTATCCTTAGTTATACATTTCTCTCTGAGTGTTTAAGATCAAGCAGATAGCCAAAATTTCATGAAGGATTAATTTTGGAGGTCACTAATGGCTCTCCAAAGGAGACTTTAGGGACCCAGGAGTAACCCTATAGCTCACTGGTGATTTCTGTCTGTTAGCATGAGTCAGGGCCATACTGGCCAAGTAGTTTTCCCTTCTTTGGGAAGCCAGGAGGACTGATTGCTCCTCAATTGTGACTTTCCTGTTTCATACTGTACACCCATTTTTTTGTTTGGGTCTCCATATCCTCCCTGATCAGGAAGAGATGTGACTTACCAGGGCTGGTGTTGAAGTGTCCTATCATCTTCAGTGGCCTCATGACCTGGAAGTAGAGGCCAAAACATTGGCCATTTTAGCTCCAGTGATTCCAATTGGCTTTGCCTTCTACATAGGTGATTAACACACTTATAAAGGAAGTTACACTAGCCTGGATGTATGTACATATAGAGCACATTTGATTACTGAAATAGATTTAGTTAAAGAATGGCACAAGAGCTTAAAGTCATTTTGTCCAGCCTTTTAGAATTTGGTTGGGCTGTAGCTGCATAGGCCATATCTGAGGCATAGAAAGTAGGCAAATATCCTTTAAATGCTTGATAGTTATAAATACAGGCAGAACCTGTTATCAGTCTTGAACACAATACAAAGCTAAAGCAATTAATTTAACTTAGAAATTATTAGGAAAGGACAAGTAAGACAGTATAAAGTCTTAACACCTGTGTTTGAAAACATCTTAGTCCAGATACCTGTGTGGGTACCAATTACCCAGGGAACATTGGAAACAGATCCACAGAGCTTGAAATTATTTCTCTCAGATGCAAACCATTGTTTGAGCATGAGGCTGTACCCTAAAGTAGGGAATATGTCTTGAGAGCTTTTTGTTATTGTTGTTGTTTTTGGTTTGGGTTTTTTTTAAATTTTTTTTAAATATTATTTATTTATTTATTTATTTGAGAGCGACCGACAGAGAGAAAGACAGATAGAAGGAGAGAGAGTGAATGGGCGCGCCAGGGCTTCCAGCCTCTGCAAACGAACTCCAGACGCGTGCGCCCCCTTGTGCATCTGGCTAACGTGGGACCTGGGGAACCGAGCTTCGAACCGGGGTCCTTAGGCTTCACAGGCAAGCGCTTAACCGCTAAGCCATCTCTCCAGCCCTGGTTTTGGTTTTTGAGGTGGGGTCTCACTCTAGTCCAGGCTGACCTGAATTCACTATGTAATCTCAGGGTGGCCTTGAACTCTCGGTGATCCTCCTACCCTGCCTCCCAAATGCTGGGATTAAAGGCGTGCACCACCGCGCCCGGCTTTAGCTTAATCTTGATAGCAATTGACTTTATGTACCATAGAAATCTTTATTAACATAAAATAATTTATGTCTTACCCAGACTTAAAATTGATAAAGGGGCTGGAGAGATGGCTTAGTGGTTAAGCGCTTGCCTGTGAAGCCTAAGGACCCTGGTTCGAGGCTCGGTTCCCCAGGTCCCACATTAGCCAGATGCACAAGGGGGCGCACACGTCTGGAGTTCGTTTGCAGAGGCTGGAAGCCCTGGCGCGCCCATTCTCTCTCTCTCCCTCTATCTGTCTTTCTCTCTGTGTCTGTCGCTCTCAAATAAATAAATAAAAAATTTTTTAAAAATGATAAAGCTTAGACTAGCTATCCCAATATATTTGACCTAACAGGAGCATAAAGGTCACAGTAACTGAAATTAAATCACTTAAACCTAAGTGATTAGACCTAGTAATGACCATTCAATAGAATTAACATAAATAAAACAGAAGCCATCTTTAAAGTCGCAGTGTCTTTAGGTATGAGTACGTCATCTTTGGAAATTAAACATTTGTATGTGAGCCTTTATCCTAAGATTCAGTTTCTCCCATAGTTAAAACCTTGATGAATAGGAACCTAATTTACTTTACTAAGAGTCTTAAAGCCAGTTTTTATACCCCTTTAACCACAACAAATTAGCATCAGTGAGCTGTTAATGAGTGAGGCCTTAACCATAAGACTCAGTTTCTCTACTGGTTAAACATATTTTAGATTTCATCCAATTAAATGTCTTAATGAAGGGGCCCCTCCTACCAACCTTCATCGCTGTTACAACGTCCTGGGGACTTCTTTTTTTTAAATAATTTTATTTATTTATTTATTTGAGAGCAACAGACACAGAGAGAAAGACAGAGGGAGAGAAAGAGAGAATGGGCGCGCCAGGGCTTCCAGCCTCTGCAAACGAACTCCAGACGCGTGCGCCCCCTTGTGCATCTGGCTAATGTGGGACCTGGGGAACCGAGCCTCGAACCGGGGTCCTTAGGCTTCACAGGCAAGCGCTTAACCACTAAGCCATCTCTCCAGCCCCGTCCTGGGAACTTCTATCCTCTTTTTCATCTCCTTCTCTAGTCCTCCCCCCCCCCCCCCCCCCGTTGGCTTCCCGATTATAATAAAACAGAGTCACCACCTGGATCAACTGTTTTAATGTTCTTATCTGGTTTGGTTACCAATTTTTTGTAATTTCCTACAAACATCAGGGGTTCACTGAGTTAAGAATTTATCTGTAACAAGGATTTCCTACTCCATGGTGTCTGGAGTTAGATTAGTAAGTTTTCTAATTGTCTCTCTTTCAGTCTCTGGGGAGAAGTAATGGAAATTCCTGTTCTCCCCTGTATTATCTAAATGAGCCCAAATATATATATATATATATATATATATACTTGACAGAGAAAGAGGGAGAGAGAGAGAGAGAGAACGAATGGGCACGCCAGGGCCTCCAGTTACTGCAAATGAACTCCAGACATGTGTGCCCCTTGTGCATCTGGCTAATGTGGGTCCTGGGGAATTGAACCTGGCTCCTTTGGCTTTGTAGGCAAATGCCTTAACCACTAAGCCATCCCTCCAGCCCAAAATGAGCCCAATTTATTTTTCTTGTTTTTTTGTTTTTTGGTTTTTTTTTTGAGGTAGGGTCTCACTCTAGCCCAGGCTGACCTGGAATTCACTATGGAGTCTCAAGATGGCCTCAAACTCATGGCGATCCTCCTACCTCTGCCTCCTGAGTGCTGGGATTAAAGGCGTGCGCTACCATGCCCAGAATGAGCCCAATTTTTAAGGAGACAGTCTAGCAGAGACTTCTGGGCTATCTTGGAAGCCGATTGTTCCATCTGAAACAAAATGGAGGAAAGTGAAAGGAGACTCTAGAGTCAGGTTATACCCAATTCTGGATTGCATCTTCTCATAGAAGGGGGCATCCCTCTGACCACCTTTGGGAGAAGAAGTTAGGGCTCTTTTATCTCCTTCCTACAGGAGTCCTCACCCAAATTTCCATTTTCTCCCCAACCCAACACATAGCACAGGGATATAGTGAGGTCTATGTGCCTCCGGGAAGAAGGAAGTTCTGGGTCAGGATACCCGCTCTCCTCCTTCTAGCCAGCACCCCCCCCCCAAGCCCTGCACAAGGCTTACATTAGGGCACATAAGCAGTGCCGTGGCAAGATAAGCCCAAGTGGAAGACTTCCCGCATCTACTCCAGTCTTGACAGCCTATATGCCCTTCGGGAGGAAGGAGCTTTCTGGAGCCACTTTCCCTTCCCCACTCTGTGGGAGCCTGGGATATGGGTGCCCCCCCCTCCCATTTGCAAATGTTTCAGAATGGTCTAGGAATTAAAGGGTATTATTTTTAAAGTAATCTTTGGTTTAAATGCCTTAATTATAGGGATCTTACCCTTTGTTGATATTAGAGAGAGAGAGAGAGAGAGAGAGAGAGATGAGAGAGAGCATGCCAGGGTTTCTAACTGCTGCAAACAAACTCCAGACACATGTGCCACCTTGTGCATCTGATTTCCGTGGGCGCTGGAGAATCGAACCTAGGTCTTAATAGCTTCCCAGGCAAGCACCTTAACCACTAAGCCATCATTGACTTGGAGCCTTTTTATCATCTGTTTATGCCCTGATACACATTTTAGGTAATTCTGATGTTTGTCTTATGTAAGGAGTTTGTAACCTGATCAAGTACCTTGGCTCAGTTGACCTATTTGACCTTTTTGTCTAGTGAGAAATCTCATTTGATACAGGTGACTTTAGGTGCTCAAAAGAGAGGAACTATAAAGAAAAACAAAGTGATATGCTGTTTGTCATTCCCCTTTCTTTGATAGAGACAATTGGCCATTTTGTCTTTGACAGGGTGTGGGGGACACATGGCTTAAATTTTCATGGGGTCTGAGATAAAGATGGCACCATCCTTTCTCTAGAGTTGAGCTTGCTGTGACTTTAAACAGCATGTAATGGTAAGCAAGAGCAAAAGGAAACAACCGAGCAGAAAGCTAAGCATCCTGACATTCCTTGTCTTACTTTGAAGTTGTTTGTTTTCATGTAGGAAATTTTATTTTACCCATTTGTAATGTATAATGTGATAGGGTCCTGTCTATGGCTAACCTAATTAGGCCTCCAAAGAATGTGGATTATGCCTGTACTTATGACTTTGTGATCCACCTAGCATAGGACATCACCTGTGTCTAATGTAAGATGAATTTACATGAAGTCTATGTCCCTATATAAAACTTTTAGAGCATTCTTAAGAGTCTTTAAACAGGGGCTGAAGAGATGGCTTAGCAGTT
Source organism: Jaculus jaculus (assembly GCF_020740685.1). NCBI lineage: Eukaryota > Metazoa > Chordata > Mammalia > Rodentia > Dipodidae > Jaculus > Jaculus jaculus. The sequence goes on along the minus strand of NC_059112.1, from coordinate 26,430,251 downwards.
AAGGCACTTGCCTGTGAAGCCCATGGATCCAGGTTTGATTCTCCAGGACCCATGTAAACCAGATGCACATGGTGTTGCACATGTCTGAAGTTCATTTGCAGTGGCTAGAGGCCCTGTCATGCCCATTCTCTCTCCCTCTCTCTCTCTCCTTCTTTCTATGACTATAATAAATAAATAAAAATAAAATCTTTCAAAAAAAGAGTCTATAAACAGTTGAAAGATCTTTAACTTTAGGTATGGTGTTTAGATTTAGCCTGGAAATTAGCTTTCTATTCCTTATAAAAAGAAATTAATTTTAGGCAAAATTTGTTTTTCTTTTTTAGATCTCTGACATCCTTTCTACAGACACATACCTTCATCCACATACTTTAACATTCTTATCTAAGTTCCACTCAAAAAGCATTAACAAGCATTCTATGAATTCCTTCCCAATTCCTTCAATCATCTCATCTCAGCCTATAATTAACCATCTTTCTTATAAGACTATTAAGAGAGGGCTAGAGAGATGACTTAGCAATTAAGGTATTTGCCCGCAAAGCCAAAGGATCCCAGTTTGATTCTCCAGGACCCACATAAGCCAGATGCACAAAGTAGCACATGCATCTGGAGTTCGTTGCAGTGGCTGAAGGTCCTGGTGCACCCATTCTCTCTCTCTCTCTCTCTCTCTCTCTCTCTTTCTCTCTCTCTCTCTGCCTCTTTCTCTCTGTCTCTCTCAAATAAATAAATAAAATAAATAAATTTTTTAAAAATAAAAAAGGACTTAAGAAAAACTACACCAAATTGATTAATCTTATTACCCACTGACAAAAAAGCAAGTAGTCTAGCTTCAAAGAGGTAACCATCTTACTATTGGAAATTTGTAGAGAAAAAGCCTTCCTTAGTATTTATGTCATCAAAAATCTCTACCTGATAGCCAGGTATGGTGGCACACGCCTTTAATCCCAGCACTCGGAAGGCAGAGGTAGGAAGATTGCTGTGAGTTTGAGGCCACCCTGAGACTCCATAGTGAATTCCAGGTCAGCCTAGGATACAGTGAGACCCTACCTCAAAAAAACTCTACCTGACAATCAGACTTGTTTTATAATACCAGTATATATACCTATAGATTTTATATAAACCATTGATTTGTAATATCACCTATTAATAAATTCCATGAAATACACTTTTCTTTGTTTATTTTTCAAGGTAGGGTCTCACTCTAGCTCAGGCTGACCTGGAATTCACTCTGTAGTCCTAGGGTGGCCTTGAACTCATGGTGATCCTCCTACCTCTGCCTCCCAAGTACTGGGGTTAAAGGCATGCAGCACCATGCCCAGCATGAAATACACTTTTAAGTTGTAAGTCTATGAATACAGGAAAAACATAACAATCGTTTTGAGGATAATCTTTATCAATACTTATAATACACTCGGAAATGCTTTTATTAGGAATAACTAAGGCAAATTTTTGTTTTTGTCTTGAGGCAAACTGGCCTAGAACTCAAGCCAGTTGCCTCTTCCTTGTAAGTAACAGGACATGACAAGCTTTTAAAATACCTGGCAATTCTCAGAGAAAATTTTGTTGTTTTCAATAATCCTCTATGTAAGTTGAAGCTGACCTAGAACATAAACTTGGTAATTATATTTATGATATCATATAACAAAATTTGGCTTTGTTTATATAACGTTTCCGCTCACCATAGGCTTTAGTTAAATCTGACTTTTAAGGACAAAAACCAAAAGTCTTGAAATAAAGCAAATGCCAACAAAAACTTTAGGAGAGACCTGTTGGACTGTTTGGATTAATAAAGAAACCAAAAGGGGCTAGAGAGATGGTTTAATGGTTAAGCACTTGCCTGTGAAGCCTAAGGACCCTGGTTCAAGGTTCGATTCCCCAGGACCCACGTTAGCCAGATGGACAAGGGGGCGCACATGTCTGGAGTTCATTTGCAGTGGCTGGAGGCCCTGGCATGACCATTTTCTCTCTCTCTCTTTCTCTCTATCTATCTGCCTCTTTCTCTCTCTGTCTGTCGCTCTCAAATAAACAAAAAAAAAATTAAAAGAAACCAAAAGGTGTCTATAAACAACATCTTACTTGTTTAAAGCAAAAACGAAAATATCAGGCACAGTTCAAATTTAAATAATGTACTTGTTCCTGTCTCAGCTTCCCAAAGTAGCTAGGATAATAGGTCTGTGCCATGAGGCCTAGCTCATTTTACTGTTTATAATACCTGCATGAATAAAGGATTGAAAGTTATATAAAGATATATTTGTCATAGAGCAATTTGGCAGAAAATCATAGCAGTTACCTGGCACCACCAAGCATGTCTTTCCCATTGTGTCTCTGTGTTTCCTGAGTCTCAGCGTGGTCATCTCCCCCACCCAGCCTCAGCTCCAGAGCGGGGAAGGAGGCATGTGATTGGGACCCAGGCCTGTTGACAAACCATTTCCAGCCAAGAGCTTAGCTTTGCAACTTGGCTGGAGCATTTTCAGTTTCCTCTACTTGTAGGTGGTCAGAGACCCAACACACTAGACTGGCAGTGAGATCTAGGCCTGTGCTGCAGGATGGGCAGAGCCCAGGGCAAGAGTCGGAGCTCCATCCTCCCCCCCCCCCCGCCCCCTGACAGGCAGCCATGTGTCTGTGGCACAGTGGCTTGTAATGGAAAAAGGAGAAAACCTAGAAGACATTGAGGTCAGGGATCATCGGTTCTAGGCCTCCATGTGGCCATGAGGCCTCACCCCTCAGCCTAGCAGAACCAGCTCCCAAACTGGAGGAGTTCAGCCTTGGGATCTGAGCTCAACCAGTGCATCTCCCTACAAAAGTTGTCACCTTTACAAAAGAGCCTGGCTGTATACCAGTTTGGCCTCAGGCGATAACCCATTTAAATAGGGCTCCAATCCCAGCAGGGTGGAACAAGTCAGGCCAAGAAGCTATGGCAGAGTTGGGGAGAGAAAGACAGAGAAAGAGAGAGAGAGAGAGAGAGAGAGAGAGAATGCGCAAGTGAGCAAAATACAAACCATAAATTGGATTTCTGTTCAGTTTCTGTCTTCCTCAGTGTGAGGCTACAAGAAATAAGTAGAATTTTGGGGAGAGTTTGTTTACTCCCAGAAACTGCTAAAGTATAAAGGATCTGGAGTACTCATGGAACCAATGGGAATAGCAACTGGAACATACCGGCCACTCATAGAAGTGAGGAAAATGAATAAAAATATGGCTATTTATATAAAAATCATTCTGGAGAGATGGCTTAGTGGTGAAGCACTTGCCTGTGAAGCCTAAGAACCCTGGTTCGAGGTTTGATTCCCCAGGACACATGTAAGCCAGATGCACAAGGGGGCGCACACATCTGGAGTTCGTTTGCTGTGGCTGGAGGCCTTGGCGCGCCCATTCTCTCTCTATCTGCCTCTTTCTCTCTCTGTCACACTCAAATAAACAAATAAAAATAAACAAAAAAACCTTTCTTAATCATTCTGAAGATATCTAGGTGGGACTTCCATTATGTAATGGGGAAATCAGGGTTCTGGGGCATTTCCCAGAACCACAAGCCCTGAGTTCACATCTGCAAACGAACCAAAGAATTGGCAATTTCAGATTCAAGAGAATGATTTTTAAAATACCACATTTTATTCAGATTTTACAAAGGAGTGCAGAAAGGGGTTAGTCTGAGGGGTAAAGGGAGATAAAGTGGGGAGAAGAGAGGTGCACCACATGGAGCCCAAAAGCCCATGTGGGCCACGTGTAGCTCAGGAGTCCATGTGACCAGATGAGGATCTGGGGAAAAAGCGTGGAAAACAAAGAGAAAAGAAAGTTCAAGAAGCTTCTACCAAGTGGGGAGCTGGAGGGGATAAAGGACCCATGTGGAGAGTAAGGGCTATGGGGCAGCTCTGGCTGGGCCTGAGCCTCAGGCTTGGCCAAGCCAGCCCAGGCCCAGCTGAGGGAAAAACTCACCCACAGCTGGAAGTTCCCAAGTGATCAAAGAGAGCCCCACCCAGCATTTTCCTCATCTCCTAGAAGAATGACTGATGCATGATACTTATCAACTGGTGTGTCATTGTTTTCTTCTTCAATTAATTCTGCTACCAGTCTACTTGGGGTTGCAGGTGTCGCTATGCCAAGTTGCAAGATGGGCCCCCATAATCTCTTGTAACCCAGTTAATTTTATTAATTTCAAATCTCTGTAATCAAATACTTCTTATAAAACATGGAAGGAAAGATACATTTTGCTCACAGCTTTGGAGGGATGGGTCCACCAGGGCAGGGAAAAGCTGAGCCGGGCAGAGCAGCTCAGCCTAAGGCCTCCCATGCAGGATACAGAGGAAGAAGAGGCCAGGATTGAGCTGGTGTCTCAGTCACCTTCTCGTTGCTGGGACAAAATGTCGGACAAGAATGAATTTAATTTATTTTTTATTTTTATTTCTTTTTACTTATCAGAGACAGAGAGAATGGGCCTGCCAGGGTGTCTAGCCACTGCAAATGAACTCCAGATGCCTGCACCCCTTTGTGCATCTGGCTAACGTGGGTCCTGGGGAATCGAGCCTCGGACCGGGGTCCTTAGGCTTCACAGGCAAGCACTTAACCGCTAAGCCATCTCTCCAGCCCAATTTATTTTTTATTTTTATTTCTTTTTACTTATCAGAGACAGAGAGAGGGAGATAATGGGCCTGCCAGGGTCTCTAGCCACTGGAAACAAACTCCAGACGCATGTGTCAACTTGTGCATCTGGCTTATGTGGGACCTGGAGGATTGAACCTGGGTCCTTAGGCTTCACAGGCAAGTGCCTTAACCACCAAGCCATCTGTCTGGCCCAACAAGAATGACTGTAAAGGATAAAGAGTTTATTTCAGCTTACAGATCCAAGGTACAGCCCATCATGGCCAGGAAGGCCCAGCAGTGGGAGACTCATGGAGAATTTTCTCTTTTGTAACTCCTAAAATCCAAGGGGGCTGATTGCAATTGCTTCAATCTTTTGTCTGGCTGAGAGCTACAGAGTCAGGGAAGGTGAGTTGTCTGTCATCTTGCTTTGCCTGGGCTGCTCCTGGTTTTAGCTCTGAAAAATCTTGCATCCCAGGGAGCCCCTCAGATCTGCAAACATGAAGCTAGTTGGCCACCCTACACCGAAACAAAATTGTTCATGAAAACAGCAGGATGGGAGGCTGGAGACAAGGCTCCGCAGTTAGGGAGCTTGCCTGAGAAGCCCAAGGACCAGGGTTCAATTCCCCATTTCCCACGTGAAGCTAGGTGCACAAGGTGGCGCATGCATCTGGAGTGCGTTTGCAGTGGCTGGAGGCCCCGGCGTGTCCATTCTCTCTCTCCCTCATAAATGAAAATAAATAAGTGAAGGAAGGATGGTCCTTGCGTGCTCACTATATATCAGGTACGGTACACACGCTTCGCGTACTGCTGACCCAACCCCGACTGGAGCCCTAGAAGTTAATGATTCGGCCAAAGCACACTTCGCTGTTCAGGGCTTAAAGGAATTCTTAGGAAAGGACTAAGCTTCAGGAAGAATCTAGCTTCCCGTGAGCTCTGGTCCCTCACAGGTTCTGGAGGAGCAAGGGTTTTTCTACTTGCTTTCTCCTGAAGCGGCAGAGAGAGCAGACCCACTCCCCGCTGAACTCTTTTTGTTTGTTTGTATTTATTTATTTATTTATTTACTTGAGAGCAACAGAGAGAGAGAGAGAATGGGCACACCAGGGCCTCCAGCCACTGTAAACAAACTCCAGACGCATGCGCCCCCTTGTGCATCTGGCTAACGTGGGTCCTGGGGAATCGAGCTTCGAACCGGGGTCCTTAGGCTTCACAGGCAAGTGCTTAACGGCTAAGCCATAGCTCCAGCCCCCCACTGAACTCTTTTATCACACTCTTCTGCACATCCACCTTCAAACACCTTGGCAGGACTGTCCATTTGGCATAGGTAACCCTCTATTTGCACAGTAGAAAAAGGCCCTAAAAATGACCATGTAGGCTGATATCAGTTAGAAACCAGCTCTTTAAAAAAAAAAAATATATATATATATATATATATATATATATATATATATATATATATACACACATACATACACACACACATATACATACATACATACATATACATGCATGTATATATATATAACTTTATTTGAGAGAGATGGAAGCAGATAGAGAATGGGCACGCCAAGCATTGCAATCAAGTTTGCATTGCTGGTAGAAATCACCCAACCAAGAGCAGCTTGTGGGAAAAAGAGGCTTATTTTGGCTTAAAGGCTCAAAGGGAAGCTCCACGGTGGCAGGGGAAAACAACAGCATGAGCAGAGTGTAGACATCACCCCCTGACCAACATAAGGTGGACCATAGCAACAGGAGAGTGTGCCCATCACTGGCATGGGGAAACTGGCTATAACATCCATAAGCCCGCCCCCAACAATACACTGCGTCCAGGAGGTGTTAATGCCCAAATCTCTATCAGCTGGGAACCCAGCATTCAGAACACCTAAGTTTATGGAGGACACCTGAATCAAACCACCACACCACGGCTTCTTAGCCACTGCAAACAAACTCCAGACACATGTGCCACCTTGTGCATCTGGCTTCTGTGGGGATTGGGAAATCGAACCTGGGTCCTTACACTTCACAAGCAAGTGCTTTAACCACTACGACAACTCTACAGCCTGAAACCAGCTGTCTTAACAATCAAAAGGAAAAGTTATATTTGTTTGCTATATGCCAGTTATGATTATTTTGGGCTGGAGAGATGGCTCAGTGGTTGAAAGTGCTTGCTTGCAAAGCCTGATGGCTTGGATTTGATTCCTCCAGTACCCACAGAAAGCCAGCTGCCCATAGCCACTCATTCTCCCTCTCTCTCTCTCTCTCTCTCCCTCCCTTTCTCCCTCCCTCTTTCATTTCTGTGAGTCTGCTTGCACACAAATAAAATAAAAATAAATATCCGTTTATGAAACTATACTGCTTCTCATCTTCATCTGTAAAATCACA